>NC_137786.1:33244370-33784370 GCF_963383645.1 Muscardinus avellanarius | reverse complement strand
ACCTGGTCTTTGTTTTAAGATGAAATGGTAAGGCTCTCTAGTGTTCCGGATATCCATTCCCCACTCATTCCAAGTACATAAGGTTACATGACTCTGCCCTGTGACTGGTTCTGGGCAATATCCCTGAGTGGAAGTTAGTGTGCCATTTCTGGGACAAAACATTTATTCATCTAATATATTCCTGTATCCACTTTTCTCTTGCATCAGGAACAAACAAGATTCTAATTCATGGAGCTTTGGTTACAGAATGAAGATACTTCAGAGTTCAGTCTTCTATAATGTATGATGTCTAAGTAGCATAAACTATAAGCAATTTTTATTTCAGGCCACCGAGATCTTGTGGCTATTCCTTATTGCAGCATAACCTTGCTCACCCTGACTAATACCTAATGGGTAAGAATGAGAAAAACTGATGGCGAGCTAGTTAGAAGTCCATTGAGGGCTAAAGTAAAAAGAGTTTGAAGTAAGACCTGGTAACTGAAATGCAAGGGAAGAAAATAAAAGAGTAGTAGCAAAGAAAGAAGAGGCATACACAAGGGGAAGGAGAAAGAAGTAGAGATAACTCTAAGGGTTCAAGCTTGGAAAACTAGAAGAAAGATGGTCCCATAGAAGAAAAAGGCAAGTCAAAGGAAAGGTGGGTATCAGAGAGATTTGTTTGGTATAAAGCATGAGTTTAAAGAGGTTCTACTAATAGCAGCAAATGAAGCCTTCCTCTTCTCCCACCCTACATCGGGCAGGAATTGGTGATTGAAAAATGAAAGGATCTGCTAAGTTTCTCTAAGTTTACCTTCATGACAGTTTGTAGGGATCATGGACCCAGCTACAGGGCTTAAGGTGGAGGATTCTACTTAAGGTCCCTACCTTAGAGCACAGTGCTCTTCCTACCACACATAACTGCTCCAAAATTGAAGAAATAACACACATCTGGTCTATGCAAACAGGGGAAGGATTACTCAACAATTGGGCTAATTTAATATTGTCTAGACAACTTAATTATGTAACTTATAAGAGGAAAATAAAGTAAATGTTTGCCATCTTTTTCTTTTTTATAATCTAAGAGTTCTACTATAATAAAATTAGCATTTAGACTGTCCTGAGCTTCACTATGGAACTAAAAAAAAAATACCACTTTTCTCTAAGAATTGATAAGAGCCCTCTATTTTCTGAACTTATGAACCAATTCCTCAGAAACTCAAAAACTCCACTCTCAGACCTTAAATGTGAATTATTCAATCAGGCTATTTGATATTATGAAATGTTATTAAATCGTTTAGTTTTTCTGGGTAAAGTACAATTGTGAAATGAGGGTTTTCTATTTGACCAGAAGATGAGAATAATATGTATAAAAGATAATATCAAAGTGGAGAGCCTTTCTTTCCCATCAATGTGTACTTTCCATTTTCCAGTTTTGAAACTGACCATCTTTCTTTTATAACTCCAAAGGTACAGCTATTTTACTAATTATATTGAAAGTGCTAGATGATGTCAAGAAAATTGGGTAATACAATAAAACAGCCTTACCACATATTTAAACCCTTTTATCTCTAACGGTTTTGTGGAATCTACAGACCATCTAACCTGTGCAGTGAATTTTCATTTGTATAAAGCCACATTAATAAAGACCTATAATAAGAAATTATCCTAAAAAGCAGTTTATAATGTACCTTTCAGCTTTATAATTAGTTCTATAATCTGTAATCAGATGATTTAAATCTAATACAGTTAAATTACCAACTAAGTAATTTCTGTTTCCAATAGGAACCATTATATCTTTGGAATTTTCCAAAGCATTAATGAGTTTTAGAAAAATTATTGTATTTCTTATTCACTTTATTCCCAGAAGTTAGCACAGTACCTAGCATATGGTGCTTGCTAAATAAACAATTCCTGAATGAACAAATGAATATGTAGACATGAATAAGTGATAAGCAAAGTGACACTAATTTGTCACTGCCCCCGTTGAGGGCTTGAGTCAGACCCGCTTCATGTGTCAGCTCAGCAGAGAGCCATTTCCTTCTGATTGGTTGGGTTACACTCCGACTAGATGGTGCCTTTGCCTTATCAGTTAGAAGTCTGCCTGCTTCCATATCATGCATGACAAACACTAGTCAAAGAGTCAAGAGACTAATCAGAGTTTTGTTATAACTGCTAACCTTTCTGAATTTGCTCACATAAATAAAGGAGACCTCCATGGAACCAACTTCTCACCAGGCTCTGCACAGACACATCAGAGGCATCATAGGACTTAACTTGTAAAACTCTGAAAGGTAAATGACTTATCCCTCATTTTACATATGAAAAAAAATCCCCAAGGTTCAGGCAGATTAAGAAACATGAGCAAGGTCACAAGTCTAGGATTGTAAAATCACTCTGACTCCTAATCTATTACTCAGGGCGATTCATATGTGTAGCAATAGTGACAACACAGGTAAGAGTTTTGTGAAGTTTGAAGCATTAAATTATATAAATGCAAACTATCAGCACTATTACAAACAATCTCCTGTATTTCCATCATTGCCCTCATAGGCATCTTTTGTGTTACGCTGATGAACACCATTTAATATGTGAACTGAGTCTCTGACTTTGCCAGAACTCTGTCATGGACCCTGGCCAAGTTTGCTATGTTCAATCCCTAGTTGGGGTGTTTATGACTGAGCGAGTTGGCACACTGTTATTATTTCACAGGAGCAGAGTCACTGTCTAGGAGTGATGTCTGCCCCATAGTTTATATCTGTGAAGTTTAGCAAGATGCTTACTGGTGGCAAAGCACTCCCAACTCAGATACTCAACACAGTGATTTAGCTTTCTAATGGCAATATATCCATGAAAAATAAGGGCCGCAGTTTCATGGTGATGTGGCTGAGGATCAAGGAGGCTTTGTAAGTATCTGCTCTGAGCTTCCTATGAGCTGGCAGGACCTCACTCTGGGCAGGAAGCTGCCCATGATGCCAAGGAACTGACTTGGTGAGCTGAGCTCACCTCATTCCCTCTAGGCTGATAACCTCTGCTGATAACCTACCATTTGCGCTTGTTGGAGTAAATTGTAAAATGTAAGAGATGTGATTGTCACCGTATTCATTTGGGTCATGTCTCCAGAACTCCCTCTGAAGAGCAACTTCAGGGCTAGAACAGCAGAAAAGGAGCTGTGACTAAGAAGAAGGGCGCTGGTCCAGCCTGGCTTTGTTCAAGTCCCAGCTCTGTTACTTAACCTTTTTCTGCGTCAGTCTCTTCAAGATGGTCATGGGGAATCCTTACTTCAAAAGGATGTTAAAAGGAATAGAAGTGTTATCAGATTGAAGTACTTGGAATACTCTGGCATGAGATGATTTTGAGTTTTCTGATTGCTATGATTTTTTCCTGTGTATTTCATTACAGAAGATGCCAACGTTAGGGATAGTTGGACACTTTTTCACTGGAGAGTATTTCCTTGGCTGAAACTCCAACAAGGCAAAATTAGTTGACAACTTCAGTAGTATCTGACAGAAATTTGTATGCAGCCAACTTGGAGAGATTACCTGAGTAAAAATGAGTGAACAGGAGGCAGGAAATTTATTTTCAATGAACCATACCAAATACAAACAGTTTTTTTTTTTTTTTTAATCATTCTGGGCAAAAGAAAAGTCTCCCTTAGTTGCTTTCTGAATGAACCAAAAACCTCTATTCCCTGATACTGACACTGATGGCAGCCAATGTCCCCTGGGAGGCTTGGGATGGCAGGGCGCACTCTGGGAGGCCCTCAGCATGGCCCCCACCTCCCAGCCACCTCCAGCTCCGTAGAGTACAGACTCATCACTCTTGATATTCCTAGGTGTTGTCATCACATGACTTTTCCTTCATTAAACAATTGAAATACAAATGCAAGGAAAAAAAGCTGTTGCTATAAAAATTAAGGTGATTACTTGCAAATAACTCAATAAGGGTGATTCCTAAAACCCGTTGCTACGATTCTAAAAGACAGAAATCTAGATGCATCCTGCATTCAGATAATGAACTATAATGAACTATGGCTGCAGTTTATGCTTAAACTCCAACTGGTGGGCTCTCATTTAAAAAAAAAAAGAAAAAAGCTTTGCACTCCATCCAAACACTGCCAAATGCATCTCCTATCAACCTTTTTTTTTTTTTTTTTTTTTTTGGTGGTACTGGGGTTCCTGGAAGCCCTTCTACCTCCGGGCTACACTCCCAGACCTATTTTTACATTTTTATTTGGAAACAGGGTCTCCTAAGCCAGCGCGCGCGGCTGGCTTCGAACCTGCGCGATCCTCCTGTCTCTGCCTCCCAAGCGCGGGGATTACAAGCGTGCGCCACCACGCCCGGCTCCTATCAACCTTTTAATGAAAATAAAATGTAATAAAATCTCTGAAAATTGTCCCTTTAACTAACTTTTTCAATTAACTAACCAAGGCAAATTGGATTGGATAAGAGTTTCTATTTAATTATATGAAAAGAATTACTCTTGATAACAATCGGGTCTTATTCTTTTTTACTGAGCTATTGTTATTTCTTTAAAATTGGAGCAGAATAGGAGTTCTAGTATATGGATCAGGCCTATTAGGCTTTCTATGTCTATTTTGGATGTAGTCATTTATTGCCTATTAGCTCCATCAGATTTAGTGCTTAGTGGGTGAGGTCTTGATCTTCTCGGGATTATTTTCAGCTAGTATAGGACCATCCACACCTAGACTAGCTCTAACGCCCAGCACACATTTCAACGGTTATAACAACTCAGTCATTGTTAGTATTTAAGAATCAGATCAAACTATCTGCCAGAAAACAGACATTCAGGAGGAATAAGAGAATGTTAATGGTATTAATGAAGAGTGTGAGGAGACCATTGAGGTTGAGGGAACAAACAAAAGAAAACAGCAGGTTTGCTCAGGACTAGTAGAGTCCCAATACTCTAAAATAAAGATTGGCCAACTACAGCTCATTGGCCAAATTTGGCCCTTGTCCTTTGTAAATAAAGTTTTATTAAAACACAGTCATGCCCAATAGGTAGGAATAAAAATAAATAAAATATTTACCATTGGCCCTTTACCAAAAGAGTTTGCTAACCTTGGCTCTAAAGAATCAATGCTAGACAAGGTGGTACTCTAAGAGGTATGACTATAAGTGTGTTTTTTAAAAATGTTCTGGAATCTTGCCATCATGGATTCATTCCTCAAGGTTATCCCCACCAGGGAGAGGCAAGCCAAGTGATTAACTAAGCTACTGACACTGTCCTATGACACAAATTTCCCCTCGGGTTCTCCTTCATGGGTGCTTTACTTCAGAGTATGCTACAGAGATCATTCTAGAATTCTGATACTGCCCAAGTGTTGCTTCCCATCGATGCCTCCACCCTGCCTCTGTATCTGCATGCCCCTGTGAGGTGCATTCACTGGAATTTAGAGCCAACAAGGAGGAGTCAAGAAGGCAGCCCTGATGTGACTGGAGATCGGGGACAACCTTTGCATAGGTTGCTTGGCTCTCCAGGTATGGAGATGTCTTGAGAGTGGGCTGAGGGAAATGTAGAAGCCGGGACTAAATACTACAGGAGAGAAGAACTGATCCATGAAGATGAAGCCTGCAGATCAGCTTCCCTACCATGGAGTCATAGAGGTGGTGGCTCTAGCGGACAGGGAAGCAGCCCAGGGCTGCAGAACCTACCTACCTAGCAACATGACTTTGTGCAAGCGAGGCATCTTCCCTAGAACACTCAGGCTTAGACAGTTGCCTTTAAAGTCCTTTTGAGGGCTACCATTCTAGGACTGTATGATGCTAGATTAGGAGGCTGTACTGTGCTACCAGTGCCTGGCAGCACAAAACAACCACTCTAAATGTTAGCTATTGCTATTGCTTTGTGAAGGCAAAATATGTGCCTTTCAGTGTAAATCTGGATTCTTCCCCATTGCAATAAGCAGTGACCTACAAACGTGTTGTAAACAACTGGACATATTATTAACAATGTAGACTATCATTTATTTTTAATTTAATTTTAATTTGATTTAATTTTTATTGACCTACTCAGCACAAATCTTTTTTCCCCCAGATATTATTGGCGGCTCTTAAATCAAAAACTCAAGCAGTCCAACTGAAAAATGGGAGATTCAATCAAATGGCTGTATTTTGTACTGTGAGGTTGATATCATTCCCCCCCCCCCCCGAAGATCTCAATGCAGACTGGAACTGTAAAGTGGGTTGCAGGACTAAGCATTCACAAATATCTTTTACCTTCTTCCCATAATATACAGTAGCCTCCCCTTACCTTAGGGCAATATGCTCTAAGACCCCTGGTAAAAGCCTAAAATCATAGATTGTACCAAACCCTATCTATACTGCTTTTTCCCATGCATACATATGCTAAAGTCTAATTCATAAAACAGGCAATAAAATATTAATAATAACAAATAATGGAATAATTATAATAATATTCAGTAGCCAAACTGCCAGCTTTATGACTCTTGTACTCTGAAGACATTATTAGCTCAAATGAGATTTACTTAAACACAAACATTGCAGTACTGAGATGATTAATATGATAACCTGAGATAACAACTAAGTGATTAATGGTTGTGTAGCATATACAGCATGGAAACACTGGACAAAGGATTCATGTCCTGAGCAGGATGGAGTGGGACAGTGCAAGAGGTCCTCACAGTGCTCCAGATAGCAAGCCCCTTAAAATTTATAAATTGAGTTTTTTTCTGGAATTTTCCATGTAATTGTTTGGGCTGTGATTAAGTATGGGTAACTGAAATCACGAAAAGTAAAGCCATGGATAAGAAGACTACTATACATTAAGTTTTATGTAGTGGAGGAGAGGGAGATAGTTGTCTATCAAAATGGCAAGAGGCATTCAGTCTTGTATTTACAAATAAAATTAGCTGTGAGTATAGCAGACTCTTTAGTGCCAGCCATACCTCTGAGGCCTTACCATTTCAGAGCTGACCAGCCTACTTCCACCTACCAGATCACAACTCTTGGCTTGAGGGTTTTCTCAGATGACACAGCCTGGAAGTGCTGGGAATTAGCACCCACCCTCCCAGCAGCCCTCTCCCATGACTAACAGAATAGGTATAAGTACCTCAACCCCCTCACCACTCAGGTCGGATAATTGAGTCATGTTCTAATTTTCTCACCAGAGTCTGAACTCAGCCATCCACATATCCACATATAACATGCTTGATGCTTGATTAAACAAACAAACAAAACAAAAACTCTCCTTAGACACCCATACCCTTTGTTTAGTTTGCATCTCTTTTTTTTTTTTTTTTTTTTGCAGTACTAGGGGTGGAACCCAGGTGTATTCCACCTCTGAGCTACACTCCCAGCCCTATTTTTTATATTCTTTATTTTGAAACAAAGTCTCACTAACTTGTAGAGGGCCTCACTAAGTAGCTGAGGCTGACTGCGAACCTGTGATCTTCTTGTCTCAGCCTCCTAAGCACTAGGATTACAAGTGTGTGCTACCAAGCCCGGCTCCAGTTAAGTTGTTTTTATTTGAGGGAGGAGAACAATGAAATAACCATCTTATTTAGCCTATACAGTATACCAAGTATTATAAATTTGTATTTTTGATCAATCTTTCAGGAAATCAAACTGTGATAATGTCACCAAACGGTGATTATGCTCTGACTCGGGTTTCTAGGTTAGCAAACAGAAACACAAAATGTCCAGTTAAATTTGAACTTCAGGTGAATAAGGACTTTTTGGTCTAAGTATGCCTTTGCAATATTTTGAATATACCTACAATAAAAATTAATTGTTTGATCTAATAAACTGTATTACAAAAGTACTGTTTATCTGAAATGTGAACTCAACAGGGCACCCCCTATTTTATCTGCTAACATGAGATATGGTGTTTAGCTTACATTTTAGTTTAGTTAATACATTAATAAAAACTTAGCATAATATATGTCACCTGAGTAATTAAGAGATTTTGTTTTGTTTTGCTGTGGTAAGAATGCTTAACATAAAACCTACCTTTTAAATAGATTTCAAAGTGTAAAATGCAATACTGTTGACTATCCGGCACAAGGTGGTACATGAGAGCTCTAGAACTTGCTGGTGGAATTTCTATTAAGAGTCCTGGACACCAAGGCAATCACTTCTCAGCACCGCACAGCCATGAGCACGTCAGTCCCAGTGTGCTCTTACTCAGGTGGCCAGCACCTCTGTGCCCAGAGGACAAGCTCGCCCTCGAAATAGCAAGGCTTCTATTACATTTGCAGTTACTCCATGAATTTATAGTAGGCATCCTTAAGCTAAATCAGACTTGATCCTCAGAGAGTTCTGAATGCAAGCTAAACACAAATCAAAACCTCATGGAGATGTCTAGAGAGGAAAAGAGTAGAAATGGGGCATATAGTACAAAGCAGTAGTATCAAAGGTATCAATTAGGGTCCCAGCAGGAAGAAGAATTCACTTAATTAAGAAAAGATTTTAATTAAAAGACTCCTTACAGAGGTGTGAGCAGCTTTAAGGAATAACTAAGGAGACCGATGCGCCCAGGGACCATGCCAGGAAGACGCTGTCACTGTCCCTCCAGCGGATTGGGCAAGTGGAGAAAGTCGTGTCGCTGGATCCAGCAGGGTTGGGAGCTGTGGAAGGCTGGGAGCTTTGCAAACAACTGCTTCTTTAAAGCAGGACCAAAGCCTGGGGAAATCAGGGGGGGGGGGAATCCTCAAAATCTCTGCCCTGCTCTTCTCTAGTCTTCTGCCACCCCCAGTGATTGGCTGACCCCTAAAGAAGCCAGACAGCAAAGGAGCAGGGCCATGCAGCCAGGTGAGGCAGCCCCCCGGGGGCAAGTGCCAGGGCAGAGGGGAGCTGAAGGTCAACCTGGACCCAGGAGCAGAAGGAAGGTGGAAAACCTCCCAGTGTGTGGGTGCAGAGCAAAATGCTCTTTTTTTAAGCAGTAGGAATTGCATCCAGGGGCATCTACCTCCGAGATACACCCCCAGCCCTTTCTTATTTTTTATTTTGAAACAAGATCTGGCTAAGTTGCTGAGATCCTCACTATGTTGTTGATTTGTGCTCCAACCTGCAATCTTCCTGTCTCAGGAGTACCGGGATTACAGGCAGGCGCCACCACGCCCAGCTGGACCTCACTCTTCATGGGCAACAATTCCTAGTCACGTGTTTCCTTAGTAGTTAGTTCATCTTTTCCATCACTGTGTCATAAACATATCCAAGCATACAGAAAAGCGAAAGCATTTTAGAATGGACATGTGTACTCACCACTTGAATTCTACCATTAATGTATCACTCTATTTGACATAGCTAACAATCGATCCCTCTCTCCATCATCTGTCAGTGAATCTTATTTTTTTATGTATTTCAAAGTAAATTTCAGACATCAGTACACTCCTGATACTTCAGTATTCGATGATTTATGTAGCTCGTTTTAATTGCTATTATAATACAGCTTATTTTAACTTTATATACATGTAGGTGTGTGCACTATAATATACTTCTTCATATATAACGTGTGATATATATGTATGTATAATATATATATAGCTTGATATAGATATCTAAAGAAGTCAATTGATAAATGGTCAGTCAGTTGATGGCTTTCAATTGAGCTACCCAGGGGCATCCATTTCAGCAGGTTTGTTGGTCCTTTAAAAAAAAAAAAGAAGGAAAATAAAAAACCTTTGCAAACACTGGTATTTGGCTGCTTTACTTTTCAGGGATTGCAGAATTGATCTTCGGAAGCAAGCTGGGGCCGGCCCAGTAAAGCAGAAGAGGGATGGTGAAGAATTGGGGTGCTGTTTTCCTCGCCAACTTGTAGTCAGAGTTCATACAGGAGACAGACGGCTTCACCCTTTGTCCCCCACACCGTTCCCCCACAAGCCCATTTGGTTTTGGAGACAGATAGGGGAAGAAGGGCTGTTGAACCTTCTTCATCCCGTCCCAGCTTCTATCTCCTGATGTCTGGGTAATGCCTCTGCTTCCTGACCTCTGAAGACAGGATAAAAAGCAGATGTGAGGCCGCCCCACATGCTACTTCAGACTCAGCCTGCTCCCTGGTTAAGTATTTCGCAGCATGAACTCAATCAGCGTCTCCTTAAAATGCTGCCATCCCAACAGCCCTGGCGGTGCGCAGGTAGGACTTAAATTATATACGGCTGCAGACCGACTCCCTGGGGCAGTCCTTGCTTTAAATCACACAGCAGTGTGGGTTTTCAAATGTCTGCATAGGTTGAGCAAAAATGTTGTCACATGGAGGTAACAACTTTTCTGTATTGCACTTGAGGAAGGAAATGAGCTGGGAGCAGGGCCAGATTGATCACACGACGTGAAAACATATTAGCCCAGGATGAGGCCACTGTTTTCCATTCCATGGCTGTTGGTGAGGGGGCCGACCACCTGCGATACCCTCCACCAGGCAACGGAAGGGGTGCAAAGGTAGCAAAGCCGTGATGCTTTTCTGGGCAGTTAAGAATAGAAAACATGGGTCAGTGTGCCAGGAACATAGTACAAGGTGAAGTGGAAAACCAGAGGGATGGCTTCCGGCTAGGAAGGAGCAGACTCACAGACCAGGGGCAACTGAGGCAAGCTTCCAAGGGTCCTTGCGTTTTCTCGGGCGGAGATGAGGGGAGGATCAACATGTGGACAATATTCAGCACTGGGAAAGTGAAGAGGAGGTCTATGAGACCACAAATAATCGAGCTTGGCAGGAGAACAAGCTGTGCATTCAGTGAGAAGACAGGAAAGTTGGGGCCAGATTGAGACAAACCTCAGATGCCCAGCTTTAAAGTTTGGAAGGCAGTTGGGAGCCAGAAAAGGATACTAAACACAAAAGTGACAGGATTAGAACTGCATTTGGGGAAGATTATTCTGGCACAGAATATGGTTGAATCAAAAAGGGAGAGAGCAGACATCACAGAAATAGCATCATTTGCATTTATTCTCTTACTACCACATTAAAGAAGGTGGTTAGGAACTTTTCTATATAAAGATCCTAACTATAAATAACGCTCTTTTGTGTAAAAAGCCATACAAAATACACATGAAAAACTATTACTATTAGGGTGGTTTGATCCTGTCTTCTTGATTTTGTACAAAGCTTCAAATAGACATTGGCTTGTTATGTACTTATTTGGCACTAAGGATTGAACTTAAGGGCATCCTACCTCCAAGCTACACCCCCAGCCCTTTTTATTTTTAATTTTGAAATGGGGGTCTCGCTATATTCCGAAGAGTCTTACCAAATTGCTGAGATTGGTCTTGAACCTGCGATCCTCCTGCCTCAGTCTCCCAATTGTGGGGTTTACAGGCATGTGCCACCATACCTGGCTAGGTAATTTTTATTGACCTTGAATCTGACTCTCAGTCTTTCATCAATGATAAGAACTTCATGACTAATCTAGATACCAACAGTCATCATTTTGAGGCATAAAAATCCAAGAATCCATAAACAAAATTAAGGAAATGAAAATCTGTTTGCATTTCCATGGGTGCCTAAACTCAATTATGCATTTGTGTCAATGTCTAATACTGTATAAAATTCCTAAGTCGTAATGAACCCAGTAATGTGCACTAACTTCAGAGCTTCTATTATGTACCAATGTTTTGTCTGTGTACTTTAATAAAGCACACAAATCCTCATTGTAGGTATTATTGAACCTTAAATTTCAGATGAAGTACTGTGTCATCAGATAACAATAAATTCTGAAGCTAGAATTCAAACCCAAGTTTGTCTACTTAGAGTCTTGTTACAATTCCTCCAAGCTGAAAGGTATCTGTTTTGTGTATAAGTTATTATTAAAACCTATCAACTGCTTTAAAGTAGCTGTCAAATGAATGCTTCTTTTTTTAAATCAACCTAATGATTTATTTATTTAACTATACCAATTAGAAACTCCCAGAACATTAAAGAGCAATAAAATAGGAAGCCTTAAGACTTGAATGATAAACTATGAAATGTGTCACATTGAAAGTCTAGCAAATATCATTGGCTACCAAAGAAGATGGCTGAAGAACAGAGGGATGGAAAGCTTCCAAGCCAGGCTGAGTCATCTGGTGGCCCCTGACCACCCCAGAGGGTTTTTCTAAAGGAGACACCTGGGAGGACTCAGGGCAAATCCTCCAGCTGCTAGTGTTGCTTCTCAGTTGGAAACAGCCTCTTAGTCATCAAGTATTTTGCAAAACTAGCACTTTCCCTAAACACCAGCCAAGAACATGATTGAAAACAGTCCTGGGCCATTGTCTGCAGTGCCCCACGACACACATGAGCCTCTCCATGGGAAGGCTGGATGAGGATGTCTCATTGGCAAGATCCTTCCAAGCTGCAGAGCGGGACTCAGGCATGCTGCCGTGACCCTCGCCATCAGCTCATCCATTCGCTGCAGAAACATCTCTGAGTTGATGGGAAGCAAGAAGGACTAGGGGTTAGTCAACTTAGGTTCATGTCCCAGCTATGCTTGATTCCTTTTTGCTGTTTTATCTGCATTACAAAGATCAAGTGAGATCAATCAAATATATCAGTTTATTTTTACTGGGATGAGTCCACACCACCTTCATTTCTCATCAGAGCAGACTGTAGTGTCTGAAAAAAAAAAGATTTTTATATTTTAAGAGGCACCTCTCATTTAAATTCCTCTACCATGAATAGTTCTTTTGTTATGAGACACAGAATAGAAGGGGTTTCTAAAACATTGGATTAGTTTGATGTGCTTTAGAGATTCATTCTACTTAGTCCACTGGATACTTGTGTTAATTTTTAAAGGGTTCCACTTTTTGTAAAAGGCAGGAAATACGTAAGACAACCTACAGCATATATTCACTTCACCACATAAATATTTTGGAACCTTATTGCAAATTGACCTAAAGCAATCTGAATGCTTAGTTTTTAGGTACACACACACACACACACACACACACACACACACACCCCTTCTCTCTTTCCTGTACTACATTTGGACTCTGTCATCATGGCCATCACCAGATACAGCCCCATGACTTTGAACCCAAACTGTGAACCAAAATAAGATTCTTCTTTTTAAGTATCCAGCCTCAGGTGTTTTGGTACAGGAACCGAAAGCAGGCTAATATAATGATGATTTGCTTTTCAACCAGACTCTACACTATAATTCAAGCAAATTCGAGTCAAATTCTGCCACATACAAAGGACACAAAAATTATCATAGGACCCGCTCTTGCAAATTTAATTACATCTCTTCTTTGCCCTTTTAACATCTTCATCTTTGCCCTCAGTAATACCTCAGAGACAACCCACCACATCCAGCTAATTTCTTTCCTGTGCACACAGCACATACTCGTTCCCCAGAATTCTTAGCATTAATGCAGGGCCATGTGACTGTGCTCTGATCTGACACATAAAATCTCTCACACAAACCTCCTTTCTCTTAACCTTCCACCTCAGAGGCTTATTTTGAAGATGGTGACATTATAAGATGGAGTTATTAAAGCTGGAATGACTCTGGTCTTTGAGTCGCCATTTAGAGAACAACCTAGTCCAAGCAGAAATAGCTATTTTGGACTTAGGATAAGTGAAAAAAATTGTATAAAGCCACCAAAATATGGGATGTTTATTAAAGCAGGCAGCATTAATTACCCTGATCAATACAAGCACATGCTTACATGTAATAAGGTAGATATATCAATGGGATCCATATTCTAATGGCTGGATCAGCAAACTATGTTTGAGGGGTTGCTGGCAAATGAATCTACTATTACATGAGGTTCTGAAACAGGACACTGGCTTGCAGGATTCTCCCTCTGATCATGCAAAACTACAGGCACATATACAATCTTCTTAGTTCATTGCATATTTCACCAGTGAAAATGTATCTATAACATAATTCATGCTAATTAACAAATTCTATGGTGTTATTTTTTTTTAAATAACATCATTCAAAGTCTTTTTGCAGCCACCTTTGGTAGAGGACTATATAGTAAAGATCTTCAAATGAAACCTAAGCAGCCCTCGAGTGTGGATTCCCACCTAAGGCAGAGGTGAAATTTCACACATTTAACCAATGGTATGGCACAGTCACCGAAAGATTAAAAGAGATGTAAACTCTTATGTCAGAGGGATGTCTTCTAGCTGGATTACCTCAAGCATTAACTAAGCTTCCCTAGGGTGGAGATTAAAGTAATTCACACAGCCACTATTTATATTAAAGTATTTAAAAAATAAATCACAGACAATATAACAGGCATCTAATTCACAGCCGTCACCCATTTTATTTATTTCTCTGCTCACTCCAAGAATTACAAGCAAAGGATCATGGGACCTATTCCTACGTGTAAGATTAGATCAATAAAATTAGCCATCTGTCCAAGGAAGGCTTTAAATGCAGGTTATATTTAAGTATTATGTTCCCAACTGCCCAGATGTTACGGAAAAGTGCCTGCTGATACAACTCCTTTTGCACGATGTAAACTGTTAAATGGCTAATATAAACATATTACAACAAGAAAAATAAATAGCATTAGCATTACATTAAATTTGATTCGGGGATTTTTGGGTGCCCCGTCAGCAAACACAAGTGTTAAAATTTAAATTGCTCAGGATTTGCAGAGTCAGACAAAGAATGAAATGTCAAGTGTCTTTAGGGGAATCAAGAAGGAAGAGAGTTGGAAATGAAATGAAAACATTAGAAAGTAGGTCCATGCTCACTCTGGTTAGTTACGACGGTAATAACTACTGATTATTATTAGATAATGCAGGCTGAGTTATCCTTTATCTGAAATCCTCATAACCAGAAGTGGTTCATATTTTGGATTGTTTTAGATTTTATAATATTAATGGCATATTAATTAAATATTGAATGACATAAAATATTAATGACAATTAATTTTAAAAGCCTAGGAATGGGACCCAGGCTTTTTTTTTTTTTTGAGGGGGAACCCAAGTTTGAACATGAAATTTTATGTATGTTTCACATGTACTTTATAAACATTGCCTAAAGGTAATTTATGCAGTATTTTTAATAATTTTAGGCATGAGATAGAGTTTCACACATGAGGTGAGGTGTGAACTTTTCTACTGTGGCATTATGTCTGTGCTCAAAAAGCTCTGGAGTTTGGAGAATTCTGAGTTTCAGATTTTCAGATTAAGGATGCCTGACCTGCAACATCCCATCCTCGGATAACACTCTGGCCCTTTCAAAACCCTAATCTGCTTTATTTCTTTTGGATCTTACAATAAGATGGTGGGTTATCCGGGGGAAGTGGGGGCTTCTGATAGCTGAGGAAATGGAACAATTGTTAGTAGGAGCTAGATTAAGCCCGGTCTATCTTACTGGGTCACTGGTACTGGTTCATGAATGACTCTATTGGCCAGTGAGCAAAATTTGAACCAGTTCTTGACTCTCCAACTTCATGCAAACTCCCGCCAATTCCCAGTCACAAGCTTGTATAACTTTCTTCCAGGAACAGCCGCCCCATCACACACACGTTCTGTAGAACTTTGCTAGAGACTATGACCAGGCAAAAACTGTCCCTCGCTCTGTGGGTTACTCTTTGGCAAAGGTGATCCATTCAAGGGAAACTGCACACTGGGCAGCTTCATTTTCCAAACTAAAAATCAAGGGGTATAGTTGGCCAGAGAATCTTAATTTTTAAATTAATTTATCTGAAAATGTTTACAGCTCAACACAAATTGAATTATTAAATACATGAGATTGATCACATATAAATTTGTATGGAAAAAAATGTGAGCATATAAAATCATAAATGTTTTTGTGTTTATTGTTTTGGCTCATAGATCTAAATGGATACCTGCATATATATGTATGTGTGTGTGTATTTGTATACAATATGTATATGAATACAATATAGATATGAGTGTATGTTTTTATGTATATTCTATATAGGTTTGTGTGTATATTCTTTCAAGATGCCTTTTTTTCCTATCCAGAAACAACCCCAGTTTCTTCAGTATTGCCTTCAAATTTCAGTCTTTTAATCCTTTTTGGAACCTTGGTACATGTGTTCCCTCATTCTAGATGAGCCTACAAGGTAGACTCTTTCCTCGTCTGCTTTACTGATGTCTACAGAGCTTATATAATTGCTCCGTGTCACCAACCCATAGAAACCAGCGTCTGGACTTGAACCCAGGTTTGTTGAATATCTAGTGAGGGAGCAGCCTCTGGAGGCCAGAAGAGCCAGCGCTGTGGAGGTGAGGGCGGCAGGGCAGCAGGGACTGGCCAGACGGAGTGACCTGCCTTTGGCCTCTACAGTAGCATCTCCCTCTCTGGTGCAGCCATTTGACAACAAACATGTGGAGAAAGAGGGTGAGGAGAAGGATCTGGCTCAGAAAAGATGTCACTCTGACATGGTAAGAAAAATACAGCGGGGCGTGGTGGCACACACTTGTAATCCTAGGTTTGGGAGGCTGAGACAGGAGGATCGCAGTTTGCTGAAAGCCTCGGCTGCTTAGTGAGGCCCTCCACAACTTAATGAGACCCTGTTTCAAAATAAAGAATAAAAAATAGGACGGGGGTGTAGCTTGGAGGTCAAATGCCTCTGGATTCCATCCCTGGACCCACAAAAAAAAAAAAGAAGAAAAAGAAAAAAAAATACAGACCCAAATCCAACCTCCAAGGAGCCCACCAAGAATGGCGAGTGGGATTGATTAATTGATTGATTGATTGATACTGGGGATTAAACCTAGGGGCATTTTACAACTCTGAGCTACACCCCTAGTCTTTTTCCTTTTTTTTTTTTTTATTTTGAAAGAGAATCTTGCTAAGTGCCTGAGGCTGGCTTTAAAGCTATAATCCTCCTGTCTCAGCTTCCTAAATTTTGAGATTACAGTGTACCACCACACTCAGCTCTACTGGGAATCTTAATACAGGGTTGCTTTATTAAATTATGATACCTTGAACAACATGTTGCTAGCAGTCAGTTTGGTGTCAACAAATCAGGAGGAGATAACAGATGTGTCATGGAATACCCAGGGAGGAAGCAGAAGGGAGGGAGACAGAGGTAGCGTCCAAATTCTCCCAGTATGGCCTGAACTGCCAGCACCAAGTCACCTGAAGTTCTTGTTGAAATGGCAGCTGCTTCGGATGCACTCTAAGAATTTTTATCCACAAGCTGAGTGTGGTAGTGCCGCCTGTAATCCTCATACTTGGGAAGCTAGGACAAGGAGGATTGCCGGTTCAAGGCTAGCCTCAGTAACAGCATGACTGTTTCAAAAAATGTTTTTAAAGTAGCTGGGGGTGGAGTTTGGTGGTAGAGTGACCCTGGGTTCAATCCCCAATACCAATAACAGCAACATCAACAAAACTTTTATCCAAATAGAAATTCAGGGCTTACTGAACTTGTCTGGCTGGAGACCTGAGACTGGCTCAGAGCTGGTTCTGAAGCATATGCCCTCTGCTGGCAGAAATTTGACTTGATTTTTTAATTAATTAATTAATTAATTAACTTATTTATTTTCTCTGAGTCCTCTTTCCTCTGTGAAATCAGGTTTTCTTCAAGGAGGCAAATAGCTTCCATCTCATATCTGCAGGCCAGAGCCATACTTTGGATCCTTCTTCCAAAAAGAGGTCCACAGTTAATGGGATCAATGAGTGTGTGGGACCCTACAAATGGCCAAGTAGCATCCACCATATCTCCTTCCCTTTCCCACCTTGAAATGGCAGGTGCACTTCCAAAATGTGTAGATTGACCTGCAGTCACCAAGACAAGAGGGGAATCGGCCGTCTGCGGGGAAGACCTCATGTCCTTCATTTAGCCTCTTGGGAAAAACTACAGTCCTGCTTGCCGTGTGGAAGCTGAGGTCCACCTTAGTCTCAGACACGAGGGACCTCATCCGTCACAAGCCTAGCTCAGAATCACTGACCACTTTTGAGCTCTAGTAACCCATGAAGACATGGATAACTACATCACCTCAAATTCTAAGCTCTGGGTAAAGAAACAGACAAAAAAAAAAAGTCACTTCTTCTAGAAAAATTCTGAGAAATAAATACTTCCTAATTTCCTAGTGTGGAACTCCATTTACCCCGAACTTGTCTTTTTTGTCCCCTACCCTCACAGAGAATTATGGAGAAAACAGGGAGGGTGGAGCTTCTCTATGGGGATTAGACATGATGTAGAAGCCAACAAGAGTTTAGAAAGGCTGATGGACTAAAAAGTCAGGGAGTGCTTTTGCTTCTGACCCACACAGGGCTCTTATCAAAAGTAGATTTAGCGGTATATGGAGACAGCTAGGTGTCAAACACACACACACACACACACACACACACACACACACACACACACACACACACATAGCTGAGCATGGTGGGGGACGCTTATAATCCCAGCAGTTGAGAGGCTGAGATGAGACAGGAGGATCGCAATTTGCAGACAGTCTCAGCTACTTAGTGAGGCCCTTTGCAACTCAGTGAGACCCTGTTTTAAAATAAAGAATAAAAAATAGGGGTGGGGATGTAGTAGCTCAGAGGTAGAATGCCCCTGGGTTCCATCCCTGAAAATAATAATAATTAATAATAATAATAATAATAATAATAATAATAATATGCTGGAAGTGTAGCTTGGAGCTAGAATGCCCCTAAGTTCCATCCCTAGTACTGAAAAAAAAGAAAAAGAAAACACACACACATATGCATTAGAGATACATCCCTGTATATTACCTCATAAAACCTATTTGTGTATAGATAGAAGATAGATATTTCCAGATCCCTATATATATTAGAAGGGGACAAGAACAAACACCCAGAAGAGATGAGCTTCCCAAGCTACGTACTTTGGAAAGGGGGCTTGGATGAGAGCTATAAGTGAGAAAGTAATAAGTCCGTGGTGAGTCCCAGGTATATAGGGCGCCATTGGGGAAGCTGGCCAGTCCTTTGGCACTTTCTGGTGATACTGGGGGTGGGGGAGAGCGCTTGGCTAGAGATCCCCCCCCCGGGGTGGGGGGTACTTGGTTGAGTTCAGCTTCTGGTGTAACTTGAGCAAAATCCCATTCTGCTCCTCAACTGAGGTGTAGAATGAGGGTTTCTCACTTCTTCCAGATCAATGATTCTAATTTCTATTTGAAAAGGAATGGAGGCTTTCCAACAAGTGGGTTTCCACACTGGGAAGACCTGATGTTGGAGCCCATGATGGTGGTATAGGCTGGGGAGCCCTCCACCCTCAAATTCTTCAGAGGCTCCTAGCTCTACCCCCAGGTGCTCCACTGGACTCTATGAGACTCAAGCCTTAAGCCCCAGCAGTTCAGCAAGACAAAGCGCGTGGTTCATCATTACACTGAAGGGCTAAGTTTCTTGCTCCTTAAGGATGAGGTCACTGGACAGTGGCTTCTGAAACCCCATGTGGGTATCACACACATTCCCGGGCATGCATATGTAAGAACATCTTGGTGCCTACACAACACAGCAGGGATAATGCCCTCAGATGGCCTCCCCGGCTCTGTCTCCTGGGAGTGTCCCTCTCCAGCCTCAAGGAAGATGCCCTACTTGTCAAGCTGTATACCTCTGCAAATGGAGCTGCTTTGGACTCTATTTCTGATCCTCAATATCAAAGCCTAAATTCCTATTCTACCACTTAGTGGCCCTATGACCTTGGGTGAGATCTTTAACCTGAGCCACAATTCCCCCTTCAGTAAACCAGGGAGACAAGTACTCATTCCACAGGGAATATAGGGCTGGCTAAAGAAATGAATGGCCGCCAAGATGTCAGAACAGTGTAGCAAGCACTTACTTAGTGCTAATTTTTATTATTTAATTAGACTTGACTTGAAAACTGCTATTTCTTGGGAGTCTTAGCAAATGCAGAGGTTTCTTTTTCATGTTCAATGCCAGAAGATGAACTACTGTGGGGAGGAGAGAAGGGGTTTATACTTGATACTGTTTTTTGTTTTTTTGTTTGTTTGTTTTTTACCAAAGGTAGGTGAGGATGGGGAATTTTCAGGATGACTTATCAAAAGTAGAGACAGAGTTATCCAAACAAAACAGGTCTGCCCCTGTGCCTGCATGGTGGCCAGGCTACCTTCAAAGTCCTGCACAGGGACTGATTTCAGTGGCAGAAACAAGGTATAAAGGTGCTCCCACATGGGTACTAGCAAGGTTTGCTGGTGTCTGGGGAAGATTATAAATTAGCTTGTTGGTGTTCACATCAGAGCCAAGCAGGGCACTTTCAGTTTTTAATCTGGACCAATTTTCCGGATCAAAAACTAGTCTTTCCAAAGGATGTAAATGAGCCCAGGAAGAAAATTTCCCCTGAAGTTTATGAAGTAGCTGTCATTTCAATCTGAGCAGCTTTCCAACCTGAAAGCCAGTGTCTGGATAAAATTATAAAGCAATAAAAAACTCTTCTAGGCTGAACCTAGTCTAAGCATAACTTCTATCTTGAAATTGATGTATTTGATATGCCAAAAATATTTAAAAGGTAGAGTTTCCAACTATCAGAACCGCATCTATGTTTGAACTAAAATCAGAAAGGCCAACATGACATATTTGTGGCATGAATATCAGAATGAGATTCTGAGTGAACCAGGTAGAAAATATTTTTAGGAGAGGAACTAAAGAAAAAGAAGAAAGAGAAGTAGGAGGAGGAGGAAGAGAGATAAAGAAAATAGGGTGAACTATATACGCAATTGTGAAATACTTAAAAATTCTGTTGAAGTGGATTGAAATCTATCCTTAAAAGAACTTTGCACATACCATTCAGACTTAAGAACTATAGATACAACCATGCATCGGACAAAAATCGTGACTAGACGGTTTTGTGTAAAGAAACCTACAAAATGCAGCTGATTGGGATGTGGTTCTCTTAAGGAGGAAAGTTAGATGGCTTTATTGAAATCCTTGAAGGTGCATGTATGTGAGTACGCAGGAAAAAACAAATTTAATATAATGTTCCCTTGGACTGTTGCTCTTATTGCCAAAATAAATTATCCGGTGAGAAAATGGCATAGCTCATAACTTAAGCACGGTACAGATTGTGATAATGATCCTAAATTTCAAGGCAGCTAACCAGGCCAAGTGGCGATAGGTAAACCTGAGGGCTGGGGACCCTAGCAGGGAGGGCGTAAGGCAGCAAGTCCTGGAGCACCACATAGGCCCTGAGCAGTGAGAATATTTGAGCAGCCAAATAGGAACCTGCCAAGATTATTTTCGTTGCCCTCTGATAAATTTCCCCTGGTTTGCCTCTTTCTTAGAGAAACATTTGTGAAGACAAACTGCACTTTCTGTGAGGTTCTGCAGACTGCATTCAAATAAAGTTATACTGCTTCCCATTGTTCATAAGATATAATTAATCCCATAAGACAACCTCACTTACAAAGCTAAGAAAAAGCAGATTTCTTTTTTCAGAATTCTAAATAAGGTCCTAGCAAAGAACAATAAAAATCGTTATTCAGAAACAATGTTTAAAAGTTTATTGTGTAGAATGTTCTACTTTGGATAATCTCACAACACAGGCCAAATCAAAGTAGATAAGAATACACAAAGGCTTTTTTTTTTTTTTTACCTATATGTAACTAAAGGAAATGCAAGTTATTGGGATTTCTTCGAGTTCTCTCCAATCCTTTGTAATAGCCTACAAGGCATACATCTTTGTTTAAACAGCAGAGCAAAGACAGAAGTTCAAAACAAGATCAGATTAACCCACGGGGCGCTCTGTTCTGCACAAATGGCCCCAGGGTGGAAGAGGATCCTAAGATCGGAACCCACATCCCTACACAGTGCGTGGGCAGGACTGGAGACTGGGTGGGGGACTCCAGCCGAACCTCCAGACACTTAACAGGAAATGGCTGGGCCCTAGGCAATGTGAATCCAATAAGATGTTTTGAGACCCAGGAGGAGCTGTTTGACTCCTCTGCACAGGCTTAAGCCTCTGTAACTGAGACAGCATGATCGCCGCCCCAACTCTTAGCTCTCTGTGGTCAAATACAGAGGACCCACCACCTCTGATTGGGTCTGCAAAATAGATCATTTCTTTTAACAAATATCCCTGGAACCGCGCGGGGTGGGGTGGTGAAGCTCCGTCTCTGCTGAGCTCGGGTAGGGCTGAAGCCGGTTAAGCGGCGATTGGTGTGGGGCCCCCGAGGCTGAGCGCTGCCCGCGCTGCGTCCTCGCCCACGACCAGGACCGGGGCGCTCGGGCGCGGTGGCCGCGGGCGGACGGGGCGCCTTACCTGGTTTTCCATGAGCCGCTCGGAGCGACGCAGGGCCGGGTCGGACGCTGGCAGCCAGGAGCAGGAGCCGGAGCAAGACGCCTGGGATTGAATCCATGACACCGCCGGAGCCTGCAAAGTTTCACCAAGTCCGGGGCGCACAGGGAAAGGGCGTCTCCTGCGGACCCGCGGATCCTTTGGAGGTCGGGGGCCCAGAGGGTCTGGACCCGGAGCACAGGGGAGTCCAAGCCACAGGACAGCGGGCGGGAGTCGGCGTGCGGGAGGGAAGCCGGCTTCGCGGCTGAGCTTTTAGTGGGGGGTGGAGGGGGGGGCGATAGATGGAGGGGAGGGACGGCTGGCCGCGCGGGGAGGGAGGCTCGACCAGCCTGGGGATGGAATTACAATCGAGTGAAGTGCGAGGGGCCGGCCCTGACACCATCCACTCCTCGCCCACCTCCGGCGCAGACGGCCCGCCTCTCACCCCTCTAGCGACCCCCAGCTCAGCCGTTCCCTGCTGGTGACCTAGATCTGGGCCCCGGAGGGCCCTCCTTCACCCACTGAAGACCCAGGGCAGGAGCTGGCGGACCGAGAGTCCAGGGCCTCGGCCGCGGTCCGGGTTCTGAACTCTTGGGGCGCCACCCTCTCCCCCTGCTGGACCCTCCTTCGGCCGCGCCCCTCTACGTCTCCCCCACCCAGCGTAGAGACTTTTCCCAACACCTCAAAGGTGCTCGGTCGGTCCAGCGCACTTGAGGGAACGGAGGAAGGGGGTGAGGGTCTGTAATTTGCAAGTGGGGAAGAAGGGGCGGGGCCGGCCAGGTCTGGGGCGCTAAGAAGATAAATAGGATTTAAGGCGTCCAGATGGAGAGCTGAGGCTGGGCCACTCGGACGGAAACTCTGGGGATCAGGGCCCCGAACGAGCGGGGAGCAGGGGCCCCCCGCTGCAGATTGACAACTTCAGACCCTCTGGGGGAGGAGGTAAAACTCCAGGGTAATGGTGGCGGCGTCTGGGAGAAGGGGCACATGCTGGAACCCCTTGGCCCACGGGGAAAGCCCCCTGGGCTGCAGGTCCGGGCGGGGTCCGGGATACTGATCCCGGGTCCGGGTTCCCGGCTTGGCTCCCCGGCCTGGAAAAGGCTCCTCTGCTCCTAGGGTTCGGTTGTCCTAGAACTCAGTCCCGTGCGCCTTTTGTGGGGTTTCGCAGTACTGGCCCGAGAGAGGAGACTCCGGCTGCAAGTTTCTTTGTGTCCTGACCTCAAAACTAGGAAGATGAAAAAGAAGATGTGATAAATAAACCAAGAGGAATCAACTAAAAGAGGAACAGTCCTAGCCAGTTCCTGGAGGAAAGATCAAAAGCCCTAGGAAGTGCCCACAGAGGGAGGTGGACCCCGAGGGCGGGGAGGATGGCTGCCTTGCAGACCTGCCCAGACTCACCGGGGGTCCTCGCCCCTGCGGTTAACCTGCCTTTGGGAGGCCAGGATAAGACAATATTGGCTGATGATATTCTCCTCCCCCTAGAGACTTCTGCTCTTAGAAATGAAGTATCCCGTGTATGGAGGGCTTGTAATGAGCTCAATCTTGTTAGCAACGCTGAGGATATGTTCCTTTAAATAGCTGGCATATTCAGGTGTGCAACTGCCCACAAATAAAGTCCTTTCCAAGGTGAGTATTTGAACGTCTTAACTGTGACACCAGTCCTTGTCCTTTTACACAGAACTGATACAGGAGGGTCCAGACTGAACTATTAGGTATGACCTTCACATTCATGGTAAAGCCATGAAGGTAAACTATGCAATAGGACCGCCCCCGGGGCTGTTAGTGCAGAAAGCCACAGAATCATGTACTCTGAGGATTATTGGGGTCTGCAGAGGTCATCGGGACCCTACCTCCAGTCCACCTGGGAATCTACTTTCAACATCCGTGGCAGGTCATGTTACCTCCATTTGAATCCACCACACAGTTCTACCTGCCACAGCCCTCGAGTGTGGGACAGACAGCTCTCTTTCTGAGAAAGGCATTTCTTCTATCAGACTCAGGTGGCTCCCAGGACCAAGCCAGCTTGGCAGTGTGGGTTCCTTTCAGGTTGGTTTTGCTCTTTCCCTCTGTTTCAATCAGCTTTTTTTCTTGCCGAGACCCAAATAGCTGACAAGTACAACTTAGAGAAAGAAAGTTTGATTTAGGGCTCAGGATTTTAGAGGCCTCAGACGTCAGTCCGCGTTTAGCTGGCGTGCAGTGCCAGAAGGCACTGGCCACAGGGCTTTAGGGTATGGCCGAGAAAGGCACTTTGAGTTAATGGCTGGGGAAGCGAGGAATGGGGGAGGGGTAGATGACCAGGGACACAGTCTCCAAAGCCATGGTCCCAGCGCCCACCTCCTTAGCCATGTCCCACCTCCAAATCTGGATGCATTGCCAGTTCTGGGGGACATTTTAAATACAAATCATAATACCACTTAAAAACGATTCTCCCTGATACAGGAATTGAGAGTAGTAATAGTCACGGTTAGTATTATATAACATCCTCTGTGTATGAGACCTCCTTTGAAGTGTGTTTCTATCCCTGTAGCAACCCTAGGAATAGGTGTGGTTCCTAGCAGCATCCCCATCTTACAGAAGAGGAAACACAAGCATCAAAAGGTGAAGTCTCTCTCACAGGGAGCAATCGTGCAGCAGAGCTGCTTGAGTGGCCCCAGCTGGTCTGCTTCCAGAGTTCAGGCTTTTGAGGATAAAAGGTGAAGAGCAAACCCAGCAAGAGACTTGGGTGTTTAATCCTAGGCTAAGAGTATCTTACTAAAAACAAGTGGGCTGAAAGAAATAATCCCTAAATTCCTGATTTTGCTTTCTTGTTATCAGCTGGTGCAGTAGCACTGTATAATCCAAGCTTCTAAGCCGGGCATGGTGGTGCATGTTTGTAATCCCAGCATTTGGGAGGCTGAGACAGGAGGATCAACAGTTTGCAGACACCCTCTGCCTGGCTCCAGCCTTCGTTCTGATATCTTCAACACATGTGTTAATTCATCCACACTCTCCTGGCCCCGCACATCCCTTTGTCACTTCCATTCTTAGGAAACAGTCATAGACAATTTGAGAAGTAGGCTGAGTTTCTTCAGAGGTCCCTCATTTCCTCCTGGGGACTCTGTGTGTGTGTGTGTGTGTGTGTGTGTGTGTGTGTGTGTGTGTGTGTGTGTGTTTGTGTGTGTAGGACCCAGAGGCATTCTACATCCTGAGCCCTATGTTTTATTCTTTATTTTGAAACAGGGTCTCACTGAGTTGCAAAGGGCCTTACTAAGTAGCTGAGGCTGGCCATGAACTGCGATCCTCCTGTCTCAGCCTCCCGAATGCTGGGATTACAAGTGTGTGCCACCATGCCCGGTGGACTTATCTTTGATGATATAGTTATATCTTATTTTTGAGGGCCTCAAGCCACTGAGATAAGACCTTATTTCTTCAAATTTGCTTGTTACAAATCTAAGCATATGTTAGACTGGGCTATTCTCTGCAGTTTCAAGTCATGTCCCTGGCACCTTTCAGTTTAACAGCGAGCTTATGGCACTTGTAAATCTGACTAAAGACAAGAGGAATACTTATTTGTCTTTCACTCTCTTTCTGCAAGGAGACGAATTAAAAGAGCAGAGGGACTTTAGTGTTTTCATTTGTTTTTAATAAAATGTATTCAAAATCTCTTGTGGTCTAAACCCAATTAATAAGGTCATCAGCAAACGAGTGACCAACCCTACTTTGGTCAACATCATGGAAGAGGAGTCTGGCCTTAGCTCCATGGGATAGATGTTTTTAATTATTTTATTATAAATAATATTTCCTCAGTGAATGACCTTGACTATATAGCATTTTTTTTTTCACATTAAAGCAGATGGTAGGGTCCATTTTTCAGTCAAAGGGTAGGTACATGCCTTTTCAGTTTTGATACTTAGGCCAAATTTCCTCCCAAAGAGGTTGTACTCATTTATAATCTGGGTATGCAGCTTTCTGTTGCTGTGACAAAATACCTGAGAAAAATGACTTAAAAGGAAGAGATGTCTGTTTTGGATCATGGCTTCAGAGGTTTCATTCCATGATCAGCTGACTTCATTTTGGGACCAAGTCCCATCAACCCCATTGGGGACGTGCCCCCAATGACTGACTTCTTTCCACTGGGCCCTGCTAAGGGTTTCACCACCTACCAAGGGCCCACAGGCTGGTGACCAAGCCTTTGGCATTTGGGCCTTTGAGGGGGCATTTAAGATCCCAACCACAAAGCCCTCCTGGTGCTTCCTCTCAGTCTGCCTTTTTGAAGAAGGGTGACAAGAATTTAAACCTCCCATTCTTTTTTAATCATACACAAATGAAAGTAGGTCACCAACAATGATAACAAAAACACAAACACTTTCCCCACTCCCAATATGAAGCAAGCGTGAAGTAAGAATGAATTCCATTGCGTGTGGAGCTTTGTGCTAAGAACAGAAGCCACAGATTGGTGATGCACTGCACGTGGCATGTGCATGCGTTCAGGAGGACTCAGTTTTGTTGGGAAAGGGAAAGAGAAGCAGGGCCAAGTGTCCCATGAAGCGGAATCAAGGCAGCCCTAAATAAGAGCGCAGGCAGCATGCTGTTGTGCAGAGATGATGGCACACATAATGACGATGGACCACAAAACACATGGCCACCTGCTGTGGACCGAATCCTGTCTCTCCAAATTCACATGCCGAAGCCCTAATTCCCCATGTGACTGTAACCAGAGATGCAGCTTTTAGGAGGTAATTAAGATTAAACAAGGTCGTAAGGATAGGGTCTTAATGCAATAAAACTGTGGCATTATAGCAGGAAGAGAAAGAGATCATTCTCTCCTTCTCCCTCTACCATGTATATAGAGGAAGGCTGTCTATAAGCCAGGAAGAGATACCTCACCAGAACTCAACCAGGCTGGCACCATGAATTCAGTCAGGCCTGCAGCCTCTGGACCTGCGAGAAGAGAAATCTCTGTTATTTAAGCCACATCGCCTGTGGTATTTTGTTATGGCAAACCGAGAAGGCTGATACACCATCAACCTCCCTGATGTTTCATTTTGTTTATTATACATAAAAAGATTTTCTAGGAGGTGTGTTCTCATTTCTGCCCCCTTCCCTCTTATATACATTTCCAGCAGCATTGACTGGAATTAACCTGGGAGAATTACAGTATAGCTGTATAACCAGATGTTTCTCCAGCCTTTTATTTTAATGTAAACTCATTAATGAAGTGTAGAAACATATAAATCCCAAGTGTATAATCAATAGATTGTCACGAAGTAAGTGAACTCATGCAATAAGCCCTCGGATTGAGAAACAGAACCATACCAGAAACCTACAAGCTTTTTTACACCTCCCAGTTTTAACTCACCTCATAACAAAATGGGCGAGAGTTTTTCTTATTTCTTTTCTTTTTTTTTTTTTTTTTTTTTGCAGGTCTGGGGTTGGAACCCAGAGGTATTCTACCTCTGAGCTACACCTCCAGCCCCATTTTTTATTCTTTATTTTTAAACAGCGTCTCACTAAGTTGCAGAGGGCCTCACTAAGCAGCTGAGGCTGTCTGTGAACCATGATCGTCCTGTCTCAGCCTCCCAAATGCTGGGATTACAAGTGTGCGCCACCACGCCTGGCCAGTATTCCATTTTATAAACACATCACCACTTGTTTATCCAGTCTTCTGCTGATGAGCATCTAGGTTGCCTTTAGTTTGAAATGCTGCTGCAATGATTTTGCCTTTTTAAAAATCCCATCCACACCTGATATTGCTTGTCCTTCTCATTTCAGTCTTTCTGGTGCACGTGAGAAATATAGCATTGTGGTTTTGTGTTGTGTTTCCTTGATAACTAAACTACGAATGAAGCCAAGTACCCTTTCACTTGTTTATTGGTTATTTACCCTTTTTGTGTGTAGTACTGTTATGATTTAGGTTTGGAATGTCCCCCAAAGGCTCATGTGTTAAAAGCTTAGTCTTCAATGTAAGAAGATTCCAAGGTGGGGCATAACTAGAGAGAATGGATCACTAGGGGTGTGACCTGGAGGACTCTATCCATTGCTAGATGCTGCCTGTCTCTTTCTGCTCCCTCCACCATGAGCTGAGTGTGTGTGTGTGTGTGTGTGTGTGTGTGTGTGTGTGTGTGTGTGGTGTTTTCCTTCTCTGTCATGCTCTGAAGTTCTGCCACCCCTGTTTCTCCCTGGAAACCTGCTGATCATGAGCTGACCTCTGAAATCATGATTTCCAAATAAATCTTTCTTCCCCTAAGTTGTGCTTGTTAGGTATTTTTGTCACAGTGACAAGAAAGCTGACTAAAAGAAGTGCCTGCGCATGTCTTTCATTCATCTTTTCTACTGGGTTATCTTATTTCTTTTTGATTTGTAGGAATTCTTCATACATTTTGGATACAAGTCAGAGAAGTCTCTTTTGTAATGATTGCATATTTATATAGATTAAGCATCCCTGATTCAAAAGTCCAAAATCCAAAATGATGCACAATCTAAAGGTTTTTGCACATTGGCACTATGCCACAAGTAGAAACTTCCATACTATGAAACTTTGTATGATATTCAGAATTATTCAAAAATTGTATAAATTAGCTTTGTGCTATGTGCATAAAATATATATAAAACATAAGTAAATTTTGTGCTTAGAATTGGGTCCCCTTCCCTAATATCACATTAGGTGTATGTAAGTATTCCAAAATCTGAAAAAAAATCTAAAATCCAGAATATTTCTGGTCTTAAACATTCTGGAAAAGGGGCAGTCAACATGTATTCGAAATATTTTTCTCATTCTTTCCTGTTTTTTAACTCTCCTAATGATTACTTTTAATGTGCAGAAATCCTAGTTTTAATATAGCCTAATTAATCAAATTTTTATTTATGGCTAACATTTTTATGTCTTGTTTAAGAAACCATCACCTAACCCAAGGTCATGAAGACATTATTACATGCTTTCTTCTAAAATTTTGTTGTTGTTGCTGTTGTTTTTCTTTCCACAGTAAGACCTGCAGTGGATTTTGTGCATGAGATGGCAGAGCTCACAGCCTTTTCAGCTGGATTCTCCCTTCTGTCTCTGGTGTGGGCAGCTGCATCTCCACATGGAGACCATTTGGCTTTTGTTGTGTATCTTCTTCTCTCCTAGTGTTAGATAGGGTGATGTTCAAGGGGATAATGTTCTCACCTGGGATTTCCCCTATGGTAATAAACATCTTGTACTAGTATTGGGAAGAGGTTTCAAAATTTATTAATGTATCAGTATTAGGGAAGAAGTCCAATTTTAAAAATATATCTTTTATACTAAAGAAAGCCAGGGCTAGCTAGCAGAGACTTGTAATTTACATTTTAAAAGAGAAAGAAGGCTGGAGCCAGAGATGGGAGGAAATCCCAGATCCTGGAGAAACAAGTTCACACATCTTGGGGGGATAAAACAAAAGGTATAGGCCTGTGTTTGGAGACAGCATAGCTCTCCCTCCTGCCCCAAATCCGGCTGCAGAGATAGCAGAAGCAGAGCCAGGGCTGGAGATAAGGGGGTAGCATTATCTCCAGATCAAAGGACCTGCCAAGGACCTGGTTGGATAAAACACTTAGTAAACTGGAGTTCTAGGGCATTTTCATTCTAATTGTCCCCCTGTGCCCCTCTCCGGCACAGGGCTGCAACTATCTCTATATTTTTATCTTTTTAATAAACTTCTTTAAATCTTCAGCAGCTGTCCAAGTGATGAATACTTATTCTTAGCTTAGGACAAGAATCCACGGTTTTTCTGTTTGTTTGTGTGGTGGTGAGGGGGAATTACTTTTCCCACACACACCACGCACATTTCACCCACGACACATCTGTTATATTCTGGAGGATAGATACAATGAGCCACCCCAAACTAGCTTACTTATTGACCTCTTGGATTTTGTGAAACTTCTGCCATATGAAATAGTAGTTTAAATACATGACTTTTTTATGGCTGATAGTCCTTCTACCCCTACCCCCCAAATAAAAGTATGGGAAAGAGATGTATTAAAAACTTGTATCCATGCAAACCCTTTTAAAATGGAGGCATTCTTCCTGAAAAGGCAGGAAGGAAGGTTTCAGTACGATGCTTGTTGATATATGATAAGGACTAATTTATTAGCTAATTTAACTGTCGCGAAGGATAGCAGCTCTAGGAGCTATAGCAGGTAGAATATAAGAGTTAATGTAACTCGGGAAGGGAAATGTTGTGATAAGTTTCACAATGTGAGATGTGCATTGTTTGTAATAGCAAAACCCTGGAAGCAATACACATATCCAACCCTAGAGGAGATACTGGAAAATTGCATTAGGGAAAACAATGGAACTCTGTGCAACTATTCTCAAAATAGTGGGCATCGAGCATCATGTGCTAAAGTGAAAGAAAGTGACCAAAGCAAGAGTCAGAGTAGAATCCCGGTGGTAGCTGATTGTGGGAAGGAGTCCAGAGTCTGGGGTGAATGGGAGGAAAATAATACCATGTTACTTTTTTACTGCTTATGATTATAATCATTGGGATGTCTTTATTTGGGTTAAAGAAAAAGTATGAATGAGTTTTAAAGGAATATAGGGCAGTGTAGGCAGAATATTTGGTGAGACCGAAGAATGATGAGGACCAAGAAGCCAAGAGAAGAGAAACAGGCTTGAACATCTTGGAAGAAGAGAAATAAGCTTGAGACGGGCACTCTCCATAGAGACGTGACAGGAAAAGAAGACCTCACAAATTACGCGATTCTGTCTATAGCCATCAGACTGGACATGCAAGAGAGTAAGGGGCTACCATCGTCTGGACAGTCCAGGGACACCTTGTAGTGCACACGTGTTGAAAGTGTTGGGGATTCTCCAAGGGTATCTGATCTCCAGCTAACTGCAAACCGCATACAATACCACAAGGGTGCCCCAAAGTCCCCGTGCATGCCTGAAAAGCACTATTTAGAAAGCTAGCATGCAATTTCAAACTACAGGGCTTGTTTGTGAAATGACACAGCAGCAAGGAAGTCTCTGTGGACCAGAGGTCAGAAGCTCTGCACTCTAGTTCCAGCCCTATCATTAATTGTCAGTGGGACTTTGGCAATTCCATTGACCTCTGGAGCCCTTAATTTTTTTTCTTTTATAAAGTGAAGATGTCAGATAAAATGATGTCTCAGTTTGTCCTAGGATCACAGTCTCAGCTTCCAAAAAAGAGCTGCTTCACTTTTCCCAGATCAGACAGATGTCACTCATTAAAAACAAGAAGAAGTCTTATAAAAGGTTTGTACTCAGAAAACCTTTGAAGTTGAAAAGCAGTAGTCTCTTGCCAAAAATAAAATAACATAAAAACAAAACAAAATGAAATGCAACATTACACACACACACACACACACACACACACACACACACACACAGCTACACAAAGACACAGGACAAAGGCACTTCTTTGCTATGAACAGGCAGAGGAAGCAACTCAGAGTTTCCATTCAGCTGGTAACCAGGGGTCCACCCAGGCAGCTGATATGGGAAGTGTGAGGAGGGAGGGCGGGAAGACCAGTGTGTAGGTGAGCATGGGATGGAGGGGAATGCTGGGTTAATCAGCAATGGTGCAAATAAACGTGCCTTTTCTGATGCCAAGAAAAAATCTGCAAAAAACATCCAAAGGATAGTTTTCTGGTCTCAGTTTGACTATATCTTTACTACACAGTAAAGATATCTTAACTCGTGTGTGTGTGTGTGTGTGTGTGTGTGTGTGTGTGTGCAGTCAGCCTTCCATGCTTCTATATCCATGAGATTCAACTAACCATCAATAGAAAATATTTTTAAAAATCGTATCTGTCTTAAACATCTACAGACTTTTTTCTTGTCATTATTCCCTAGGCAATGCAGTATAACAACTATTTGCATAACATTTACATTGCATTTATAAGTAATCTAGAGATATTTAAAATGTGTGGGAGGATGTACACAGGTGAGGTGCCAATATTACAAGTCCCTTGTTGAACCCACAAGGGTTTCAGTATCTGGGAAGTCCTGGAACCTATTCCCCATGGAAACCAAGGGACAACTGTCTGGTCTGGTCAGTGAGTGTCACCAAGGGCAAGGTGAAACTTAGCTAGGTTCAGGATATGTGGTTTGCACCCAGCCCGAGGGGAGGAAAGTATGAGAGGAAAGGCTTTCAGGAGGGCGGTGTTTATGGAAAGAAGTAAGAATGAGATAGTTTGAAAAGAGACTCCTATTTAGAGAGGATGATGTAGATTTGTGTCTTAATTACCTAACAATATAAAAAAGGTCAACAGTATAGAATGAGGAGAATTAGCTTCCTGCCCTGAGCAGTGGGACGCCTACTTCAAGGATGTGCCCATCAGATGAAACGGCCCAACACTCCCTGAGTAGAACACACTCGACTCTCAGTGAACACTGGCTTTATTTCATTCCATGGTTATCACGGAGAAGATGGACTAAGTCGTCTCTCTAGTTAAATTCCAAGAGCACTGGTGGATTATTACTAGGATAATAAATGAGACTTGAGCCCAAAGATAAAGCTTTGATGCTGTCCTTTTCTATAAGAACTAAAAGTAGAATAAGTCAAGGATTGTATTTTGGGACAATGCAAGCTATCTCCCAAAAGATAATGAAATACTAGCTAGGGATGAGATTCTATTAGGCAAAACTAATAGATGAGCTATTAAAATAAAACAATATAAACACAGACTATACCTACATCTGTTAGGAGATACTAATTTTAGTTGCTGCTGGAAACAACTGACCCATTCATATTTTCCTCCAGCTTTGTAACCTCTTAATGTGTCCAATATGCTTGCTTTTCACATTCTCTGTTTTTCTTCTTTGTTACTTATTACATGTCCCTAGATGAGTCACATTGCCTCTCTGACATCAGTTTCCTGGACTAAATTGGTAGAGCACAAAATCCTTCCCAGCTTGGACATTTTTTGTGCCTGTGTTTGGGCACGGCAGCCCCAGGCACATCCTCCTCAATTGTGTCCAGAAACCAACAACTTATCCCAGGGAAATGCTAGCAAGACTCTGGTGTTACAGCCCTGGGAATAGACCAAAGTAGTCTTAGTCCAGATGATAGGGAAAAAGTCTCAAGATGTAGAAATTCTGGCTGGTAGCTAGGTGTAGTGGTGCACACCTGCAATCTGTCTCAGGTCACTGAGACACACAGATTGTAGATTTGAGGCCAGCCTCAGTAACATAGTTAGACCTTCAGCAACTTAGCAAGACCCTGCTTCAAAATAAAAAATAAAATGGGGCTGGAGATGGTACTCAGAGATAGAATGTCTCTGGGCTCAACCTTCAGTGAGAGAGAGAGAGAGAGAGAGAGAGAGAGAGAGAGAGAGAGAGAGAGAGAGAGAGAGACTGAGACTGGTTTGCATGAAATCAGAAGTCTTAAAAGTATTTGTTTGATGAACAGAGAGGGATGGCTTTAATCACTTACTGGACCCAAGGTCTTTTATAATCATAAGTTTCATTAAAACATACACACACACACACACACACACACACACACACACACACACACACACTTTTCAAACTACTTTCATTGAGGTGAAAAGCAGACTGTGATAATATAACTGTATTTCTATTGTGTAAGAAAGTGTACATACATGAATGTGTGTAAGTGTGTGTGTGTGCACATGTGAGCACATGTTCAGGCCCCGTATGTAAGTATATCCATTTGTGTTTCACATGTGCAGGTGTGCACCTGGGCTTTTTCATGCAGCAGTCAACTATACAGAATAAAATCTGAACACAGAAGATAACCTAAAGCCAAGTACACAGATTATTAGTGGAGAAATGAACAGACAAGGAAGATGTAGAAAACAGGAACATGTGATCTAAAAGTTCACAAAATTAACTCACACACTTGATAGCATGGCTATGAACCTAACCATTTTCTATTTTAATGGTAAGGCAAGTACATGAACAAAATCACCAGTCCAACTTGTGTATCTTCACAGGTAGTCTCTTCTTTAGGAAATCAGAATTATATAAAAGATAAAATTGCAGTATGACTTTGATTATTTATGATTTTTTAGCTTCAGGAAAATATGCCATATTGTGAGTTTTAAAAGTGTTTGAATTTAAAAAATAACAACTTTTCAAAGAACACTCAAGTAAAAATGCTACTCAAGTAAAAATGCTACCTTTAATTTTAATTTGTATGTATTCAGATATAAAGATAAACATTATTGAAATAAAAATGTAAGTCCAAACATGGCACCATATGCCTGTAATCCTAGTAGTTAGGAAGTGGAGACAGGAGGATTGCAGCTCTGAAGCTAGCTTCAGCAACTTAGCAAGATCCTGTCTCAAAGTAAAAATAAGAGCTGGGGCAGAGTTGGAAGTAGAATACCCCTAAATTCAATTCTCAGTACCAAAAACAAACAAAAAGAAATAAAAGCCAGTGGGAAAATATGATATACATATAGGATGTATATGACATATTAACATTGATACTTAAAAAATACAAATATTACATTAGTGGAAGAGAACAATTATACTTAAACATATGCTTCTTAAATATGTTTCTATCTTCCTCTCTCTCTCATTTTCTTGGGAAGCCAAACTGCATGTTCCATAATAGAGAACAGAAATTCTGTAACAGAAATGGGTCTGTTACAGCCCAATTCCAACAGACAAGATATGGAAACAGCCTCAGTGTCCAGCTGCAGATGAATGGATAAGGGCAACATATACAACACAGTTAAAACACACAACAGAATATTATTAATCCATTAATGTCATTCAGCCTAAGAAACGTGAAGGAAATCCTGAATATGAGACAACATGGATGAACGCTGAGGACATTACACTAAGAGAAATAAGCCAGTCTCAGAAGGATGAATACTGTATGATTCCATTTATATGAGGCAACAAAATAGTCACACCCAAAGAAGAAGAGAAGGAATGGTAGTTGCCAGAGCCTGGGGGGAAAGTAAACAGGGATTTATTACTAGTCATTGAGTATAAGGACTCAGTTATACAGCATGAGTAAATTCTAGAAATCGGCTATGTAACATTGTCCCTATAGATAAAAACAACAACAACAACAACAACAAACACTGTATTGTACACCTAGAAGTCTGCTAGGAGGATAAAACTCATCACACTAAATGACTAAATTTACTACACAACATAAGAAGAAGATAAATATTCTAAAACTCTTTGTACCTCACCAGGGGGCCAAATGCAGTCTGTTTTCCCTAGGATACTTGTTTAGTTCAAAGAGTGATCTTTAATAGCAAGTTATCTCTAAAGATGACCTATTGGAACATTAGAGAACTGATAACTAACTTTTAAAATTCCTAAACATCTACAAGCCTATCTTATGTGTCAACTTCATTATTAAACAATACTCTAATATGTTTATCCAGATTTGAAGTCTAGGCTGGTAGGGAATAGGAGAGAGAAGATATGAGATTTTATCCTCAAGCATCTAAATCAAGACTCGTTTATTTTGAAAAAATTATTTAGTTTGCAAAACAAATATATATAAGGGAGAATTATTTGTAAACTGAAAATTTTCTAAGTTTTCATATGTGGACATTGCTCATTAGAATCTAAAATGTTAGCACCTCCAATTTTACTTATTACTAAGGGTTTATTTTGTTACATTGTTATTAATAGCACATCAATTAATATGACTATGGATAATAATTTGACTTTAAAAAAAAAAACTAGTCTTTCCAGCCTCCCCATTTTTTTGATTGATTGTGTGTTTAGTCTATTTAGAATTACTGTTAACATGGCTTGTACGTTCCTGAGCAAGAGCCAATCACTAAATAAAGCTGGATAGTTTAAAAGTTAATACAGGGTCAACAAAGTCATTTTCCCTAAATCTTGCAAAAAGATAACAAAATTCATATTTCAGTTAGTTAAACGGTAACGTTGCAAACAAAAGGGTTTATTACCAGGAGCATCACTGAGTTAAGGGAAAGAACTGGCAGCTATTGAGGTCAGCAAGAACATGGCATTAGCAAAACTTCTCTCAGGCCAGTGGCAGGATGGGAGAGCCCATCTCTGCTGAGAGAGCAGCACCTGAGGTGCTTCTTATCTCCCCACCCTTCCCCCAGCCCACAGGGTCCTGTGTGAGGAGGCAATAGGGAGGGCTGAAGCCTGCAGTGGGCTGGCCAAAGGAGAACTATAGGTCCTGGTCTCATTTCAACTCCTTGCTTCTCAAGGTAGCTTAGTCGACCAAGAATGAGTTTAGTTCACAGTAGACAGCCCCTCTGCCCCTCGGTAGCCATCCTCACACTCCACACGTTCATCTCTTCTCCCTGCTCCTGCTTCTTCATCTCTGAGTACTCCTGTGTGAATTGTCAAGCCTACTGGTGTCTGATATTAAAGAGTTCGCAATATATTATTTATGCTGATAAAAAAAAACTATTTATGAGCAAAGTGTAAATGAGAGATAACAGTTTTGCCTTTCTGAGGGCATATTTGCATTTTTACAGGAAATCAGAGCAAGAAAAGAAGTAGATAGCAAAAGATACAAATGGATGGCTCTCTATCAGGGGTTCAAAGCTCAACTGCACATGGGAAACACTTAGGGGACTTCATAATAGCCTGATGCCTGGGCTTCACTGGCAGAGAGGCCTGTGTGATCCATCTTGGCATTGAGGTCTGTCTTGGAGTGAGGTCTTAGCATTGAGATTTTTCAAAGTTCCCCATGTGTGAGTGTGTGTGTGTGTGTGTGTGTGTGTGTGTGTGTGTGTGTGTGTATGTGTTTTACTGAGGATTAAACCCAGAAACATTCTACCTTCAGCCCCCTTTTTTATTTTTCACTTGGAAACAGGATTTCACTAAGTTACTCATTTCCTCACTAAATTGCTGAGGCAATCTCGAATCTGCAATCCTCCTGTTTCAGCCTCCCAAGTACTGAGGCATGCAGCTGGGAACCTTTGTTCTGGAGTGAAAGAGCAGCATCCTGAAGCTAGAAGGTGAAGGCCGATGGTTACTCGGTGGCTACTTAGGGAGGCCCTCTGCAACTCTATGAGAGGCTTCAAGATAAAGAATTAAAAAAATAGAGCTAGGGGAGTAGCTTGGAGGTAGAATGTCTCTGGGTTCAATCCCCAGTTCCACAAAAACAAAAAATCAAGCCAGACAAACAAACCCCCAAAGCCTGATTTCACAATGAATGCAACAGCTCTCAGGGTACTCTAGGATTCTTTAGAGAGATCTACAGTAGTTGTTCCCAAAGTGTGATCTGGGGACACTTGGTGTCTCCAAGACCTTTTCAGGTTAAAAGGTTAAAACTGTTTTTATATTAATATGATGTTATTTGCCTTTAGGACTTAAATTCTGTCATGAGTATATGGTGGAGTTTTCCAGAGACTCTATGTAATGGCATGTCATATCACAACAAATTGAATAAAGAAGCAGCTTTGAAAATAGAGTCATCTTCTGTGAAGTGGAGACTCTAAGACATTGTTGGTGGGATTGCAAATTAGTGCAACCACTTTGGAAAACAGTATGGAGAATCCTTAGAAGAATGGGAACAAATCTACCATTTGATCCAGCAATACCACTTCTGGGTATCTACCTAAAAGATAGGAAACCAAACCACCAAACTAATGCATGTGTATCTATGTTCATAGCTGCACAATTCACCATAGCCAAACTATGGAACCAGCCAAGATGTCCATCAACAGATGAATAGATTACAAAACTGTGGGATATGTACACAATGGAATTTTACTCAGCCATTAAAAAAAAACTCAATTACATAATTGTAATTAAGGGAAATGGAACTGGAGGACATTATGCTAAGTGAGATTAGTCAGTCACAAATATAAGAAAGCAGATGCTTTCCCTAATATGTGAGAGTTAGGGAGAAATGGGTCATAGGAGGAACTCTAGATGAAATAGGAAATCTTATAGAGGAGCAAACAAGACAACCTAAAGGAGGAGAAAGGAGGGGGGAAGAGGAAAATCTCTAAAACACACAATGTACTTAAACATATCGAAGTCAACCACTAAGCCAAGCAAGGGAAGGATGGATGGGGAGGGAATGGGGTGGGAATTGGGTAGGGGTTAAATCAGTGATGTGTACATGTATGTACACACAAGTTTTTTACCCCAATATGATGTATGAATATAATGTACGAATAAAAAATTTTAAAAAACCACACACAAAAAATAAATAAAAAAAGAAAATAGAGTCATCTATTAAACTAGACATTTAAAATTTTTCAGAAATGTGAAATGATGCTACTTTTTTCACTAACTTTATTTTGAAAAACAGTTATTTTTATTAAAATGTCTTATGCATATTAATGTGAAATGGGATTGAGTTAAATATTTAAATTTTTTAAAAGTTTTTTATTGGTGCCTTGTAGTCATACATCTTAATGGGATTCAAGAGAGTAGAGACATACATGCACACACCACTCAATCAGCCCTTACCCAATTCCCGCCCCATTCCCTACCCTCCCTTCTCATGCTTGGCTTGATTGATGTTGATATGTTTGTTAAAGTACATCATGTGCATTAGAGAATTTCCCTCTTCCCTGATCCCATCCCCTCAGGTCACCTTATTTGCTCAACTATAGAATCTCCTTCTTCATCTAGAGCTCTAGATTTCTCCCTAGCTTTCACATATTAGGGAGAGCATCCGATTTCTTACTTTTTGTGATTGACTAATCTCACTTAGCATAATGCCCTACAGTTCCACCCATTTCCCTGTAAATGACATAATTGTGTTTTTCTTTATGACTGAGTAAAATTCCATTGTGTACACATCTCATAGTTTTGTAATCCATTCATCTGTTGATGGACATCTTGGCTGGTTCCGTAGTTTGGCAATGGTGAATTGTGTAGCTTTGAATGTAAATTTGCATGCATTAGTTTGGTGGTTTGGTGTCCTCTCTTTTGGGTAGATACCCAGAAAAGGTATTATTGGATCATATGGTAGTTTGTTCCCATTCTTCTGAGGATTCTCCATACTGTTTTCCAAAGTGGTTGCACTAATTTGCAATCCCACCAACAATGTTTTAGAGTTCCTACTTCTCCACAACTTTACCAGAATTTGTTGTTATTTGTGTTTTGAATGATTGCCATTCTAGTTGGAGTTAGGTGAAATCTCAGGGTAGTTTTGATTTGCATTTCTCTAATTGCTAATGATGTTGAGCATTTTTTCATGCATTTATTGGCCTTTTGGATTTCTTCCTTTGTGAAGTGTTTATATATTAATTCATGTGCCCATTTTTTGATTGGGTTTTTTTCTTAGTGCTGAGTTTCTTGAGTTTTCTGTATATTCTAGATATTAGTCGTCTGTCAGAGGAGTAGTTGGCAAAAATCTTCTCCCATTCTGTTGGCTCTCAGTTGAGGTTCTTGATAGTTTTCTTTGCTGCACAGAAGCTCTTCAGTTTTATGCAATCCCACGTATTGATTCGCTCTCTAGTTTCTTGTGCCTTTGGGGTCTTGTTGAGAAAGTTTTTATCTGTGCTTATGCATTGCAGCATTAGATCTATGCTCTCTTCAAGGAGCCTCAAGGTCTCTGGTCTAATTTCCAAGTCTTTGATCCATCTTGAATTGACTCTTGTGCAGGGTGAGAAAGTGGGATTAATTTCCAGTTTTCTGCATATGGTTAACCAGTTTTGCCAACACCATTTGTTTAACAGGCTGTCTTTTTTCCAGTGTATATTTTTGGCCCCTTTGCAAAAAATCAAATGGCTGTAAGTATGTGGATTTGTTTCAGAGTCTTCTATTCTGCTCCATTGGTCTATGTATCTTGTTTTGTGCCAATACTGTGCTATTTTTATTACTGTGGCTTTGTATTATAGTTTAAAGTCAGATATTGTTATTCCTCCTGCATGGTTTTTGTTGCTGAGAACTACTTTGGTTATTCAGGGATTTTTATTGTTCCAAATGAATTTAAGGACTGATTTTTTTATGTCTGTGAAGAATGACCTTGGTAACTTAATAGGTATTGTGTTGAATCTATAGATCACTTTTGGAAATAATTCCATTTTATAATATTTATTCTGCCTATCCATGAACATGGAAGATCTTTCTATCTCCTAAGTTCTTCTTCAATTTCTTTTTTCAATGTTTTATAATTTTCTTTGTAGAGGTCTTTTACCTCCTTGGTTAAGTTTATTCCTAAGTATTTTATTTTTATATGAGAGATCCTAAGGGGAAGTGCTTTGTTTCCTGGATTTCTTTTTCAGTGGATTTATGGTTGGTATACAGAAAAGCTTCTGATGTTTTAAGATTAAGACATAACTTCCTTCAGTTTCTGTTTGTTGTGGAAAATTTTTATTTCCCCATCTAATTTGAGTGATAGTTTTGCTGAGTAGAAAATTTTTGGCCGCAAGTTATTTTCTTTTAGAGTTTGGAATATACTACTCCAGGCCCTTCTGGCTTTCATGACTTGGTTTTGGAAGTCTGGAGTGATTCTAATTGCTTTGCCTCTGAATGTTACTTGGTCTTTTGTTTTTGTTGCCTTTAAGATTCTCTCCTTGGCTTCCATATTGATCAGTTTGACTAGTATGTAGTGTGGGGAAACTTTTCTCTGATCCTGTCTAAAGGGGGTTCTTCAAGTTCCTGTACCTGTGTATCGATCTCTTGCTCTATGTTTGAAAAATTTGCTGATATTACTTCTTTAAAAAGATTGTTGATCCCTTTGGTTTCACCTTCTTTTCCCTCTTATACGCCAGTTATTCTTAGGTTAGCTCTTAAAATGAGCCTATATTTCTTCAATGTTCAATTCATGCTATCGAACTGTTTTTTTCTAGGTTATATACTATGCGTTCGTTTTTGGAGTGATCATCTTCTAGGAGTGTGATTCTATTCTCTATGTGATCTAATCAATTGTTTATAGTTTGAATTGATGCCTTCACTTCAATGATTGCATCCTTTATTTCTTTCAGACTCTCTCTAAATTATTTTCAGAAATCATGTATAATTTCTACAGTTACATTTCTGATTTGACCTTCTGAAGATCTCTACATTTCTGTGTTGTTAGGTTCTGTAATTGTGGTGTTATGGGAGCTCATTGTTTCCTTGTTGCTTTTGATAGATTTCTCTCAGTCTCTAGGTGTTGACTGGTATATCTGAGGGCAAGTTGTATTGTATTCAACAGTGAAGTTTGAGTGAGGAGGGAACTGAAGTTGTAAATGGAAGAATAGGGCAAAGCCTCAGATAGGATCAAATAGAATGAGAGTATGAGTTCAGTAAGGTAGTATATACTAGAGATTAGAGACAGTGAAAATGTAGTATTATTCTAGTAACCAATGTAGAGTTTCTAATATAGTGATATGAAGTGGATTTAATACAAGACAAGGAAGAACAAAGAAAATAGAGAAAAACAAAAAAAGATAGAAAAGGGATAGAAGAGAGTAGGTATGTACAAGGAAAGATGCTTGGGAGAGAGTTTGGGAAGAGCATAAAAAATACAGGCATATACACACATACACACAAAACAACCCCAACAACAAATTAATGCAACTCTACAAATAAATAACTATTCAGCAGACATGGCCTCTGCAGCCTCTCTATGGGCAGATATCCAGTGTCACCAGCACCTTTCCTGCTATAAGCCTGGTTCTCTGAGTCTTTCTCAGTCTATGCAGATTGTTGGCATCAATGGGGCTGAATCTAATGTTAAGCCTAGGTCAACCTCCACACTTTCCACAGATTTGACCAGTAGACTCCAAAGTCTTGGTCTCTCCCAGTCTCTGTAGGTGGTATATGCCTCTGAGACCAAACTCAATGTAAGAGTCTCTGTTCTCCAAAGATAGGGCTGGTCTGATCTGACTTCTCCCCGTTCAGCACAATTGGGTGGTCTGTGGTGGTCCCAGAGATCCTACTATTTGGGTCTAGTGCTAAGTACAAGTCTCCCCCCATACTTTCTACTGATCAGAACCTGAATTTTGTCTGAGCCTCTGCTATGTCCAATAGTAGGCCCCACCCCAACTTACTTTCTCCAGTCTGAGACTCTGCTATGTCCAACAACAGACTCCATTACTGACCTTTGTGGTTAAACTGCAAAGTCTCAGATGCAGGGAGTTTATTGCGGCTGCACAAGTCTCTGGGTGTGCCACACTGGACATTCTCCCACAGAATTCACTTATGGTGTTATTGAGTGCAGCTCTGGATCTCTGGAAGGCATGGTAAGCTGAGCTGCCACTACTACAAGTTGTAGATTCTATCACTTCCTTTCACTGGGTTAAACATCTTAAACCCAGTTAGTTTATCATGGCTGCGTGAGCCACTAGGGGTGCCTTGCTGGGCGTTCTCCTGTGAAAACTGCAGCTTCACTTACAGTTTTCACTGGTCGGGATCTCTGGAGAGTGTGGTGAGCTTGGCTGCCACTGCTGCAAGTTGTAGCTGGTGTTTGCGCAGAAGGAACTGATGACTTACAATTCCGATGATCTGTAGCTGCTTGCTTCAGATCCTTGATGTTTTCCTGATTGTCCCTGGAGTCAGGTGCAGTGAGGTAAGATGACATGGCCGAGCAGCCGCGAGGCAGGTGGGTTCCTTTACTGGTGTTGAGCTCCACTCTGGACCTCTGGAGGGCACAGTGAGATTGCCCTTCAGTGCTGGAGGTTGTAGCTGGTGTTCACGCAGAAAGAACTGATGGCTTACAACTTGATGGTCTGCAGCTGGTCACTTCAGGTCCTTGATATTTTTTTCATCTCTGGAGTTGAATTCTGTAAGGCAAGATGGCACCACCACAGTGCCCACCATGGCAAGACGGGCAGGTTTCTTTTCTGCTCTCTAATTGGTTTTCTTCTTTTCCCCTGTCCCTTATATCCATTATTTTTAACCTCTACTGATACTAGTTTCTGGCTTTGCCAAATGCTGTTTTTAGGGCGATGGAGATCGGGTGTTAGCAGGACTGGTATGTGCTTGTGCTGATTCCCTGGGTTGCCATCTTCCTGGAAGTCCTAAGTTTTTCGGTTTTTCTTTTCTTTTTTTTTTTTTTTTTTTTTTGTACTGGGGATGGAACCCAGGGACATTCGACCTCTGAGCTACAACCCTTGTCCTATTTTTTATTCTTTATTTTGAAACAGGGTCTTATTAAGTTGCAAAGGACCTCACTAAATAGCTGAGGCTGTTGGTGAACCACGATCCTCTGGTCTCAGCCTCACAAATGCTGGGATTACAAGCATGCACTACCACACCTGGCTCTAAAATTTTTAAATGTCTTAGTTTTAATGTATTATTTTACAGTAAATACTGGCAGAGGTAATGATGTAAACAAGCACTCTTTATAATCTTCAGTAATACTTATGGGTGTAAAAGGGTTTTAAAAAAACAAATCACTTAACTTTGAACCACTATTCTTGGGCCTTGCTTCTCAGAGTGTGGTCCATGGACCAGTTGCATGACTGAGAACTTGTTAGAAAGGCAGACTCTTGGTGCCACCTCTGATGTGCTGAATTGAAATTTGCAGTTTCACAAAATCCTAAGGTGATTCATATGCACAGTCATATTGAGAAGCATTGGCCTGTGATTTTATTTAGTCAACCATACTCTTACTACAGTAATGATGATAATAACAACAATAATAAAAATTGGACACTGAAGCTAGGTTTTTAGAATTGAATTCAATCTTAACTGCCTTATAGCTAGGTGAATTTGGAAAAAATTCACTGCCTTTACTGGAAAACTGAATTAGTGGGATTTCCTTCTGACTCTGAAGAAGCATGTGTCTGTCCACACAGGAAGGAGGTAAATGAGTACAGTTGGGAAAGGAAAAGTGAAAAATCTATACTAAATTGCAAAACTATAAAGACAGAAAAAAGCCCAGGAGTTGTAGGTGGGGAAGGAGCTGACTACAAGGAAGCCAAATAGACTTTTGGAGGGTGATAGCACTGTTTGATATCATGACTGTGGTTACACAATTGTACATGTTTATAAGAATTTATAGAGCTATACAGTGTATTTAAATTATGCTTCAACAAACCTGACCTAAAAGTTATACATTATTTCTTAGTTTATTTTCTCTGTATTTTCTTAGCATCCTTTAAGGGCTAATGTTTCCTGAATGCTTAATATGTCAGGCACAATGCTCAATATTTATGTGATATTATGATAAATCATTTCAAGTTACCATTTTAATAAAAAAAGAAGAGATGGTCAAATGTTAGCCATTTTTTTATTGGTGCATAGTAGTCATACATCTTAATGGGGTACAAGATGGTAGAGGCATACATGTACACATCACTCATTTAGCCCTTCCCGAAGTTCAAGCAATTTAACATTGCTTATCACAACCTTTTGAGGTAGATACTACTCTTAATTTTGAGATGACAGAATGAGGCTCTGAGTGGTTACTTTCCCCCAGAACATAGGGAAAAATGAAATCAGTTCCAAAGAAATGCATGCTGGAGAAAATGGTGAAACAGAGATTCCCAAAAGAAGAAAAATGGCTCAAGCACATCACCATTACCCAAAGTGATAATATTTTGGTGTGTGATCTTCACATCTTTTCTAAGCATTCAATAGAAAATATCCTTATGCCTTTATAACAATTAAAGAAAGAGGATATTTGGCAATAAATAAATGCAGTGAGGGCTTAAAATAAAGACTTTGTCTTATTTCAGCTTGCCAGAAACTTCAATAATTGAAAAACAGCATCATGCTACTTCATGCACCAACAGTTTTAACTTTTATGGTACATCTTCTTTCCTCCTTACTTCCTGCCCTTTAATACTGGAGTCAACTTCACCTATTTTAAATGACTATTGATAATTATCATGAATACTCAATGCAATGGAGGTAGCCACAATGCTCTTAGAGAAAGCCTAAAAATACAGGAGTCCATGTAAGTAATTACCACGTTAATTTATCTTGAGGGCCCTCTTATCTTCCCCCCTGTGAGTCATTGATAATTTGCTGGCTTCAGATGAATTTACTGTCTCAGAAATAGAGAAAGCGCTTTGTAGAGTTAATTCCAGCAGCCAGTGAAGCTCAATAAGCCCCCAAGAAGCTTTTGAAAAATCAAAAAGCCCTTAAAAAGGTCTTTAAAAGTAGTTTTTCATGTTTGGCCCAACAGAGTAATAATGCTTCTTTAAAGATAGCTGGAGTGTGAGCCAATCGATACACTATTAAGACACTGACAGCACTGAGATAGGATTACATGGTGAAGAAATTGTGAAACCTTTAACTTTTTCATTTTCAGCAAGAAGAACTGAGGGAAGCTGCTTTTTAAATTTTATTTTTATCTGAATAGCCTAAGTTAATACTTTTTTTTTTCATTTTAGGCTAGTAATTTTACCCTTAGTCCACATACAACCAAGAGATCAAGTTAACTTTATACTTTCTTTGTAATGTGACTTTTCCCCAAGTCTGGCCAGGTTTTCTGGTTTGAGGGAAAAAAACACAAATACTCAGAGCCATAGACAATATGTAAATGAACTGGTATGGCTGTGTTTCAGTAAAACTTTATTTATAAAGACTGATACAGGCTGTGTTTGGCCTGTGTGCCAGAGTTTTCCAATCCTGGGTATAGAATAGTGTAAAAATGCTGCCTGTCCTTGAATAATCACAGTTCAAGAATATAAATATCTTTACATGTTAAGATGGTTCCCAAGGTTAGTTCTATGATAGCAATGTCTGTGGCTGCTTTGGGAATCCTGGTGACTTGATGGCAGCCATGAGCTCATCTGAATCCCTGTTGCAAACAAACCCTGTGGGTATTATTTGCCCCACACGTGCCACTCCAGAAGTGACTGGCACATCTAAAAGAGCCAAGACCTGGAGTTATTGAGTTGCATGCTTTTATGTCTGCCTGTCAACAAGTGTGCAGTAGCAGTATTTCTACGTCTTTCTTTTATCACTTATCATACAGTCATGGGCTTGGAGAGCTATAGTTTTCGCCTGCCCCTCGCTATTGGTGTATGTCCAATATTGATAAGAAGAACCTACAAACTCAATACTTCCTAATTGCTTAGGCCAGTTCACAGCAGAAGCACAAAATAGTGGGAAGAAAGAGCATCACCAATTAAGAAAATAACTGATTCTATAAAAGGGAAGAGTCAAGCAAGAAGCCCTGCTCTCTGGAGTCATGGCCACTCAGGCTCCCATGTCATACAGACCGTGGCTTGCAGAATCAGTGATGATATTATTTCTTCATGTCTTTGCGGATGAAAGATTACCCCCAGATCAATAGTCGTTTCAGCTCAGTAGAAGATAGCTCTTTGATTTGGGACAGCAATCACTTTTACAAAGCCTGTTATTGTTGGCAACTTTGCTACTTCGGATCATGGCATGTGCTGGGAGAGATCTTCTTTCCAGTTGCTGGACACCAGGCAGAATTTCCAACAACTCTTTTACAGGAATTTTCAGGATTAAGTGAGACAAGGAAGGTAAAGCCTGACCCTCAGCAAACACTATAAATATGAGGTATTTATTATAACCTTCCCAGTGCAATGTGGCTTCTGTCCCTGACTTCTTTAAATAAAAAACATTATCTCTACATTCCTCCTTATGTTTTCACTGACAAAATTCTGTAATTTTAGGGCAGAAAGGGGCATTTAAGATCATCTAACCAAAATTCTCTCACCTAATTTTGAAAATCGAATGCCTGACCAAGGAGAGAGCTTAAGGAATTCTCATCTTCTATACAATTCCACTTAGAGATACACAGTTTATTATTACAGCATGCTTTAGAACCATGTAGTAACCAATAGGAAACTAGAATGTTTGATCTATTCTAAGAAAAACTGGGTCAAAAATAGTTGAAAACTATAGAAAAATAAAATAAAGATAAAATGGATGACAGTTAACTTCACTATTTTTCAAATAAAAATATGTTTTTTTCCCTACTAGGGCTTGAAGAGCCTATTCACTTTACAGAATAACTCGTGAAAGCACTTTGAAAAGTTCATTCAGTGACTTGTTTATTCAAATCAACACATTTTCATAAAATGCCTACATTGTTTGGTTTTCCTCATAATGATTGACTATTATTATAAAAAAAAAATTCCCAGCACCGTATCTTCAGCTTTAACCTGCTTCTCTCTTTGCATTTACATTTCTTTTCCTTGAGTTGGCGACTTGAATTTTATTCTTTTGATGAATATTCACTGGGCTTGTATTTGGTGTCAGTCACAATTCTAAGCCCTGAGAATATAGCAGAGGACAGGCAAGAGCTAGCCAAGGAGCTTGTGGAGTTGATGTTCTGGTGAATTTTCAGTAGTAGTATCCTTCATACCTAGACATGTTGAAGTCTAAATTCATTGAAATTTCACTCAGGTATATATTTATTCATTTATATTTATATTTATGTTCATATTCTCTCTCTGTTTGTGTGTGTGTGTGTGTGTGTGTGTGTGTGTGTTGTGTTGTGTTGTTTTGGTACTAGGGATTGAACCCAGAGGCATTCTACCTTTGAGCTACATCCCCAGCTCTGGGGATAAAACCCTTCTACTTCTGGACTACACTCCCAGACCTATTTTATATTTTTATTTGGAAACAGGGTCTTTTAAGCCAGCGTGGCTGGCTTCGAACCTGCAGATCCTCCTGTCTCCACCTCCCAAGTGCGGGGATTACAAGCGTGCACCACCATGCCCGGATAGCTCTTTTTAGTTTTTGTTTTGAAACAGATCTTGCTAGGTTGCTGCAACTGGCCTCAAACATGAAGTTCTCCTATTTCAACCTCCAAGTACTGTGATTACAGATGTGCACCACTACATTTGCTCTCCCCTCTCTCTCTTCCTCACAATAACCTCATAAATAAGTGTTAATATCCTAATGTATCCAAGGTCAAAAGGCACTAGTAAGTGAAGGAGGCAGAATTCAAACCTAAGTCTTCTAACTCCAGGTCCCACGTCTCTCTCTCATTTGCCACAATTGCACGATGAGCTTCTCCAGGGTGCTCTCTCCCCAACCTGTGTATTTCCTGATATCGCCAGCCAGGCTGACCATCATTCTCAATGCCAGTAGCTCACCCCTTTCAGCCCCTTTCACTCTTTTTTCACCTCCTATCCTAACCATACACTCCTGTATATTGCAAATCTGTTTCTGCTTTAAAGCTGTTGGAAGCTCTTAGTCTTAGCCTTTCAGCTAGGACCAAAGAGACCAAGCAAGTTACTGGGTCCTTAACTCACTGGAATTCTTTGGGGGAATTTCTTTTTAGTGGAGAAATCCAACATTAGACATTGCAAAAAACATTATTAGATAATAATACTTTAAGGCATGGATCAGATTTAAATGCTTATAACTTATGCTTCTTGGTATTCAGTTAATAGATATACACATTCACATGTGTGAAATGGCATTATGGGGTAGACATGCTCATTGAAACACTGTAATAACAAAACCTAAATTTCTATTAACAAGAAGTAGTTAAATAGAGCACAGTACATCAAAACATGGACTATTATACAAAGGAGGAGGCAAGATCTTACAGATGCTAAATAAAGAAAGAAAAGTTTCAAGGACTATGTGCAGTATAGCATCATATTTGCATGGAAAATTAACATGAAAGGAATATATGCTTTGAAAGAATGAAAGAAATACATGCTTTGAAAGGATATATAAAAATGATAACAGTGGCATAGCTTTCAGAGAAGAAAACTGGGTTTCTAGAAGGCAAGGAAGAAAAATAAGATGCATATAATATCCAAACAACATAGAAAGGTATCCAGTGATATTTTCATTTGGACATTGGATGCATTTATAATAATCTATTCATGTAATAAATTAAACTTATAAGAAAACTAAAAGATACGATGTCTTTAAAATATTTGAACTACTTAAGAACAAAGCCAATTTTAAGCATGGTTCAATGATTCCTTGAGGGTTAAGTGTTGGAAACCTGGAATGCTAGTTATAATAATTTTCCCATATGTCTATGTAAAAGGCTAAAAGTCAAACATCAGTGCATTAGCTACTGAAGAATAAAGTTTAAAAATAATTGCACATGTTATAGATGTGGTTTGAATTGTATTGGTTTGCATTTCTATGACCATCAACCTGATAAAGCTGATCAACCCATTCATGATGTGAAAATGAATGCTTAGAGCACCATTAGGAACCCATTAAAAAAGAACCACGGGGAAGTGTACTGTTAAAGGAATCAGGCAAAGGAAAAGAAAGGGAAAAAATCCCTAGCTAAACTTATAATAAGAACCATATATGTGGCCCCTGGTAATCACACTTTCCGAACTCACTCAATTATCAAATTTGATAACCACACTGGAATGTTTTTCTAGTTATTTAAAAGATACTTGCATGCTTTTGTAGAGGTCATGTTGGCGTTGAAGGAAACCATAGTCATTCTGAAAGGAAATGTTAGGGCATTCTGCAGTGCTCTCTGGCAGAGCTGGTTAGCTGTCTTTTTACACAGCTATGTTGTATGTAGGCAGATAGTACTCCATGCCCGTTTCAAGAACAATGGAACATCTATCCTTAGACCACACCAGCTTGCTTGTTTGTGTCCCTTCAGAAGCTGAACTTTGATACAACTGTAGGAGTGTTCCTTCTAAGGATGCTGGGATCAAGGTGCTTCCATCTGCTGGACCATGGGAGCTGTCACAGAGGACCACACAGGTGAAAGCCCAGGACTAAACACCTGCCACTTAGAATTAGGAAACAGGTTTAGAATGTGGATCTCAACAGGAATGCTGACTTCCTCCCCACTGGCCTTTCTGTGGGATGCTGCTCAGACTACTGAAGCAAGCCATTCTGAATCTCTGTTTCTGTCTCACTCAGGTCTCAGTTAAGAGTGAATTGGTGGGAGAGTCAGAGCCAGAGAAAGAGGTCTAATCTAATTAGTCATGTAGGGACCCAGGATCTTTCTATCTTGTGCCCCCAATACTTCAAGGTAGGGCCTGAAATTTCATTATGCTCTGAACCTATTTGCCATTCTGATTAAGTTTAATCCTACTTACAGTAATATATTTAGATGGTGCTGCTGGCTATCATCACAGTTCTCGGGGGCAAATGTGAAGATAATTAAATATGTTTTTCATATAAACATTGTTTTGGTAGTCTCAGCAATTTAGTGAGACCCTGTTTCAAAATTTAAAAAAATAATAAAATGAACTAGGCCAGGTGGTATAGCTCAGAGAAAGAATGCTATTGGATTTAATCCCTAGTATTTAAAAAAATATTTTCCCCATGTGAGGTCTCTGATTCCCCCAAGTCTAGCCACAGACATCTTTGGAGTTTGAGGACATCAGGCTAAAGCCTCATCTCCCTATGGCTCTTCTGCTTCCAGTCAGCAACAAGAAAAAGGGGAAATGGCAAAGGAGGTGTTATGAAATGCAGTGGTGAGCACCACTTCTCCACCTTCCCCATGCCAGACCTCAGTGTGGGTTGTTCTACCCATAGGCGGGCTGGGAAGTATGACCTACCTGTGTGTCCAGGAAGAAAGAGGAAATGGCTTAGTGGATGATTATACCGATGGAAGAGAGTTCGAAGATGGCACCTACTGTGCATTCAAAGAAAAAAATTCTTCTATAAATCACAAGCCTCTTTCCAAAACTTTGATTTTAAGAGAAATGGTTTTAGATTAATAAAACTTAGAAAAAAAAGAATATAACCTTGATTCAATAATTTAGACACCAAAAAATATTTCTTTGTATTGTGAACCATTATCTAGAATCTGAACCCTAACACAAAGGCTCAGCCTTTCACTGCTTGTCCAAGGTGGTCCCTGACCCCTCATGGCCCAAGGTCTTCCTTTGATTCTCTGTCCCATCCTGCACTTTGAAGGAACCTGATAGTGTTAAAAGCAATAGCAGGTGATAGGTCACAGGGCCGCGTGGGCTGAGGCGTTGAGTTGTTTTGACGACGGAACCTGAAGGTTTTCCATTCACATTCCCACAATAAAGAACAATCCATGCTTTTGGTCATTTACTCTTTTATATGCAGAATGTTTACTAATTCCCTATACACGAATCCATAGATAGAGCATGATTCTGATCTCAGGAATCATGGGTACTGCAGGACCAAGACCCTAAGCCCAGGCTTCTGCCTTGGGCGAGTATTAGGGTTTCAGTGCCCACTTCACACTGTGGAAAACCCCAGACTTCATTCCACCATAAACACACTGTCTACTGCAGGTAGCCAGGCTGCGGGCCTGCTCCATTTCCAGCTCCCAGCGCTCCTCGCTCCCCACAGGGGCTGGAGGACAGACCAGCACATCCATTCAGGCACTCTTCAAAGGTAGTGCCTCCTCCATAATCTGATAAATCATAAATGAAAAGAGTTAACTGGGTACAGTGCAGTGAGGGTCCTAATAAGGGATGGGGGGTGGGGTTCAGGAGAAATCTTCAGCCTTCACCCTCACATGAACATTTGGAACAACTCTAGAAACTGCTCCTAACAGGAGAGGCTGAATTCCCACCTTCTAAGTGAGGAGGAAGGCGAGAGCCCAGCCTCTGGGAAACCATCTCATTCCACTAAACACAGAGAGGCTGAGGATTCAGACGTGGCTGTGATAGCTGCTGAACCCATTGCTTTTCTCAGAACACATTTAATTCTCCTTGCCATGCTGTCCTTAAATGGAATTGGTGTTGGCCCTGTGCTAATGAACCCCCTGGGCATGTTGTTTGTGCTGGAAAGTAACAGAAATCACAACCTTTGTATCATAAGCGTTGATTAATAAGATTGTTTATTCCATGGCAGTAACACCCAGAACAAAACAAAAATGAGGGTTATTTATTTATTTATACTGATTTTTTTCGGGGGGTGTGAACTCTGAGAGTTGAACACAGAACATTCTACCTTGGAGCTATACCCTCATCCCTATTTTTTATTTTGAAACAGGGTTTTACTATGTTTCTGAGGGTCTCACTAAGTTGCTGAGGCTAGCCTTGAACCTGTGATCCTCCTAGATCAGTCTCCCAAGTACATGGATTACAGGAATGCACCACCAGGCCCAGAAGTTTTGCTGCTTCTTAATAGGAGTTCAAATACTAGCTTATTCAGATTTCAAAATGGCAAAGCAAACTCCAGTTAAACTTAAATAGATTTTACTTAATTATTAATTCATCGTTTGTTCCTAAAGGCAGAACCCTAAAATCATCTCACTGACACATTTACAGAAATTGTTGTGAAAATATTTTGTTGGTTGTGCTTCAAGCAAATGACGTTTGCAGACAGGCCACGCCATTTCTCTTCAGTCCTTAGAAAGCATGGCAGCTAGCCAGGCGTGGTGATGCACACCTATCAACCCAGTACTTGGGAGACTTAGACAGGAGGATCACAGGTTCAAAGCCAGCTTCAGCAATTAAGCAAGGCCTTCAGCAGTTTAGTAAAACCTTGTTTCTACACTTGCTTTTAGCCAAAAGGCATAGAAATGATGAAAAGTTGTTTCAAAATAAAAAATAAAATATTGCTGGGGTTGTAGCTCAGAGGTAGAACAGCCCTAGATCAATCCTCAGACACACACACACACACACACACACACACACACACACACACACACGATAGCAGGGCAGCCTTATCTTTTTTTTTTTTTTTTTTTTTTTTTGGTGGCACTGGGGGTGGAACCCAGGGGCTTTTCTACGTCCAGGCTATACTCCTAGACCTTTTTTATATTTTATTTGGAAACAGGGTCTCACTAAGTTGCTGAAAGCCTCACTAAGTAGCTGAGGCTGGCTTCGAGCCTGTGTGATCCTCCTGTTTCAGCCTCCCAAGCGCGGGGATTACAAGCATGCGCCACCACGCCCGGCTCTTTATCTTTTAAACATGGCTGGAGTGCCCCAGTGAGCCCACAGAGCAGATGCTGCACCAAACACAGGTCAGGCTGGCCTGGACTTGGCGAGCTGAGGTTTGAAGATGTCACGATCAAATACGTGGGCCTGTGTTTGGCGTCTAGGTGAGGGGCGGGGTACTGAGGCCTTTCTGAGTGTCCACCCTTAGCTGTGTGTCCAGCTGATGGCTGTGTGTCCAGTATGCTGGGCAGCTGGCTCCTAGCTCAAAGCAGAGGCTGACAATTACTTATCCAACAGCTCCATGTTGTTTTTATCCCCCTGCATTAGGATTTCTCCAAAAAAGGTCTTCTTCTTGTAATTTGCAGTCTTATCTTGTTCCAAAAGTTTTGATGGTGCCAATTTTGGAAACTATTGGGGGCACGAAGAGGAGAGGAAAATTTATTGTGATTATTTTAATTGAAACTAATTCATCACTATAACCAAGAATCAAGTGTTTCCCATAAGTACAAAATATTCCAGACTTCATAACACTTCTCTCTATATCTCCTCTATCTCCTCTTCTCTCACTCTCTCTCTCTCTCTCTCTCTCTCTCTCTCTCTCTCTCTCTCTCTGTCTCTCTCTCCTCTGAAATGCTGCCTTACTTTATTCCAAAATAGAAAGGTACTAGAAATCAGCAAATTCGGTGTCTCTTTTTTCAGTTAAAAAGTATGAATGCTCATATATTCTAATTTGATCTTCACAAGAAGGCCAAAATTCCCCTTCTTTACTAATAAGGAAATCAAGCATCAGAGAGGCTAAGGAACTTGTCCAAGGCCACACAGATTTTGTAACCCAGGTACTGTCACTGAATAACACCAATATTCAGCCAATGCTTATATTTACAGAAGTTGACTTCCCAATTCCAAACTCGTGTATTCTTCTTTGGATTTGACATATCTGTTTAGATGAGTAACAGGGTCTCAAAAGAGAGCTATTGATTTCTCTGTCTCCCTGGATCAAAGTTACTCCTCCCTTTATCTTAAAACATCACAGAAGGTGGCTTGATTTTCCAACCAGTTAAACAAATAAAAAAAAACCAAGAAACTCCGTTTTTTTCCCCTTGCCACTGGCAAATCTACAATACACCTACTAGAAAATCCTGTGAATGCTCACTCAGAAACATATTGCAAATTTATCTACTTATTTTTATCTCTAATAAAATTATAATGTCAAGATCATTATAATTTATTCCCTAAAATAACTCCTGCAGATCCTACAGCTCAAATGTTTGTCTACACAAGCCATCCTTCATGAACCTGTCAAAGTTCTGTTTTTAAAACCTAAATAGTCATAGTCATTTTTCCTCTTACATTTTTATTTGGAAACAGGGTCTCCTAAGCCAGTGCGCACGGCTAGCTTCGAACCTGCACGATCCTCCTGTCTCTGCCTCCCAAGCGCGGGGATTACAAGCGTGCGCCACCACGCCCGGCCTTATTTTGTATTTTAAAAAATAATTTTAAGTTGTTGAGACTGGCCTTGAACCTGTAATCCTCCTGTTTCAGTCTCCCAAGAACTGAGATTATAGGTGTGTACTAACATGCCTAGCTTTTAAACTATTTTCTATATTGGCTACTAAATAGACATAAATAAAGAATTTCTAAGCTCTTCAGCACAGGTGTAAATACTGAGAAAATTTCCCAAAACTAGCAAAACAAAAATTCTCTACCTCATAATCCAGCAATCACAGCTGGGTGGCACAGTTTCCTGGGTAGTGGAATGGTTACTTTATGTGGTAGTTGGGCTTCCTCCTAATATGGAGGCTGTTTCAAGTTTAAACATACTAGTAGATGGAGTGGTAATGGGGCAGCTTTCTTTTCATTTTCTTTTTTTGACCTAGCCTTAGAAATCAGAAATGATCACTTCTGCCATACTATTGGATTTGAGCAGTCACACGTTTATTTTCAGATTCAAGGGCAGGGACACATACTATACCAATCAGTAAGTGAAGTGTCAGTCACATATAAGCATATGTGAGATGAGATACACAGATAAGTATGGCCATCTTTGGAAAAGACAATCTGCCACTCAAATAGGGTAATAATTTTATATTAATAGATCAAGTCTTCTTTTAGTAAAATTATTCCTGGTTCATATACTACAATTAAGTAAGTTGTTCTGTATTCTTATAGTATTTCACAAAAATTTCTAGATACCTTGCCTCCTCAACAAGACTGATAACCAACCACTTATCTTGTCTGTCTCATTTTGTAATTGAAGGACTAAAGTACTAAAGAGATATAATTTGCCTTAAAAATTTTCCAATCTCATTCTCACTTTGATCTAGAAGACATTCTGGAGCAGGTGAAATTAGAGATTAATTCTAAAGGATGGAAGAGTCTGAACTAGGTTGTACTTTGAGAAAGTCTGAGGAGCCATTGTTGATGGGATTGTAAACTAGTACAACCACTATAGAGATCAGTATGGAGTCTCCTCAAAAGACTAGGAATGGAACCACAATATGATCTGAATATACTATTCCTTGGTATCTATCTTTAAAATACTATAGCAAGAGCCCGGCGTGGTGACACACGCTTGTAATCCCAGCATTTGAGAGGCTGAGACAGAAGGATCATGATTCGAGGACAGCCTCAGCTACTTGGTGAGGCCCTTTGCAACTAAGTGAGACCCTGTTTCAAAATAAAATAATAAGCAATAGGGCTGGGGGTGTAGCTCAGAGGTAGAATGCCCCTGGGTTCTATCGCTAGTACCACAACAAAATAAAAATAAAAATAAAATAAAATACTATAGCAATACATGCATACTCATATTTATAGTGGAACAGTTTATGGTAGCCAAACTATGAAGCCAACCTGGGTGTCTTCCAACAGATGAATGGATAAAGAAAATGTAATATATACATTACACACACACACACACACACACACACACACACACACACTGGACTTTTACTCAGCCATAAAGATGAACAGAAGTATGCCATTTTCAGGAAAATGGACTGGAGAATATTATGCTAAGTGAGATCAGCCAGTCTCAGAAAGTCAAGGGTTGTATGTTTTCTCTTATATGTAGAAGCCAGAGAGAAAACAGGAAACAAAAGAGATTTTTGTTCACTGAGGGGAGAAACCAATATACTACTGGAAGGGGATTAAGAGAGGGAGGTAGGAGGGAAAAAGGAGAAACAGTAAAGGAAACAGTTTAGGTAATGATATGTTCATATGTGAAGATATCACTGCCAATCTCACGAACATGTATGGGAGCTGAAGGGACACACATGAAATGCTGTGTACATGTATGTTTGTATAACTTTGAATCTCACTATGATGTATAATTACAATGCACTAACAAAACACACACATAGGTAGGTAGATAGATATAGATATAGGTATGAAAGTCTGGAGTGCTTGGATTTCTTCTTATTTCTTCTAAGCTTCCCATTAGGCAGTGTTACCTGGAGAGAGTACCAGTGGACAGAAGGGCACAGTTACTAGAAGGGGATGAAGCCAGGGGATATTTCTCAAAGTGCCACTGGTGGTCTGGTTGCTTTAGAATCAGAGTCATCTACAAGGTGGATGAGAAATGTAATTCCTGGGTCCATACTTTCTGAATCAGAATCTCTGGGAGTGGAGTTTGAGAATCCACAGTGTCAGTACTTAGGCACTCTAGTATTTGAAAATTAGCAATAGGCACAGGAAACTTAACTCTGGTTTACAAAACTAGTCCTGGATCCGATATACAAAGCCAGCAGAAGGGCCTCAGATATCTGTGTGTCACTTTGATGAAGCTCATTAAAGTGGCAAGATACTTTAACCATGAATGAAAGATGAAGATGTTGTCTCCCTTGAAATAAAAGCACAATTTGGGAGCAGCCAATTAAGTCTCAAAGACTTTGGTTTTCACCCTTTAAATGGCACTTGGCAATATATTACTAAAGTCTAGTGTCATTGTCATTTTTATTAAGTGAATTCTAACAAACGGAAGGTTACAGTTTCACTTCAAAACACCCTTCCATCCGGTGCTTCATAGAACTCAAAGGGGAGGGCGCACAGCTCATTCTGACATCCTGCTGATTTGCACATGCGAGAGTCGGGCAGTGCACATTTCCATAGAAGCCTGGAGATAAAAAGCCAGAATACTGTTTGTACAGGGCGCTAGAGCTGATCCCATTCTGCTGTCCTGCAAACCCATCCGTGGTTTCCATTAATATCTTATAGCCTCATCTCTGAAATTCTTTGTCATCAATGGCTTATTGTTAAAAACTCTCTTCCTCAGCTTCAGGCCATTTTTGCCAGACAGCTCTCTATTCTCCTGCCCCCAACCAAGATTCCTTTCTTCTGATTCCTCCCTTCCCCCACCACTAAAGAATTAGCCTCTTGATGTGAAACTCTTTCAGGATGTTAAGACTCTTCTGGGCACACCAAGGAGATCCCTTGGATCTTAGTGGACTGGTAAGACACTCCCCATCAAATGGATACCCCATAATGCCAGAGACTCCCAGAGACCTCCTGATCTCCATGGCAACAGCTATCCATCTGCCTAACTCTTCCAGATAAGACAGTTTTCTCTTCCTGAGAAGTGCTGGTGTTGGAGCCTATATTATTGGTCACACTTTGCATTCATTTCTCAAATATGGCTTAAACAAAGATGTTCTTTAATTTTGCTTCTGAAGACCAAACGGTTGCTTTTTATTTGGATGTCTATGCTTCCTTCTCGGCCCCACCCCCCTCCTCCGCCCCCTATATTGGTGGACCACGCATTGGCGGGCTATTAAACAACTTGAACACAGTCGCACTTTGTTTGCTCCATGTCTACGTTTTCGGCTTTCTGAGAGGAGTATTGTGCTCGGCGAGACTATTTGATCAGAGAATTGTATAGACAGTGGCAAGTAGAATAGATAGGATGTTTTATGAAGTTGCAATTTCAAGGGAAAAAAAGAATAAAGAGAGAAAGTTGGCCTGGATAGGAAACTTAGGTCATCATAAAATAAGAGTCAACCCAAGTTTCATCTCAGCTTCATCTCATTGGAATGTCAACTTTGAGATAGAATCCAATTGGTGAACATTTCAACTTCTGAAAAGGGGAATTGGGAAAAGGAAAAGTTTGCTTGGAAATGCCCATGAGCCTGAATCAAAGCTTTTGTATCAGTGCTTCTCAAAATCCCATATCTCTATCTCTTCATAATTATTCCTCATGTTTTTCGTCATACGTGTTTAGCCAGCAGAATGTGCTGCTCTTTTCCAATGTCTATATGCAATTTAGACCAAGTGGCAGGAGGCCGATGTCCACTGAAGTTTAAGTCAAGATGGCACCTAAATGCTGATTCCCTAATGAAGGGCATCTTAGTGAAAGAGGGAGGTGATGTGAGTTCAGTCTCTTGCTAGATACAGAAAAATGCAATAATAGTGTGTTGAAACAAACACTTGGCTTGGATTACGAGACCAGGGTTTGGAGCTTGGCTTTTTCACTGCCTGGATGATCGTCAGCATGTCTTTCTTTCTTTCTTCTTCTTCTTTTTTTTTTTGGTGGTACCGAGGTTCCTGGAAGCCCTTCTACCTCCAGTCTACACTCCCAGACCTATTTTATATTTTTATTTGGAAACAGGGTCTCTTAAACCCCAGCGCGGCTGGCTTCGAACCTGCGCGATCCTCCTGTCTCCATCTCCCAAGCGCGGGGATTACAAGCGTGCGCCACCATGCCCAGCGTCAGCACGTCTTTCAAGTATCTAGGGATCACTTTTCTCACTTCCAAATGAGTTAAATGAGTTCAAGTTTCTTTTTCCTCCAAATTTAGAAGCTACTAATATTTTATTTATTTATTTATTTTTTTTGGTGGTACTAGGGGGTGGAACCCAGAGGCTTTCTACCTCTGGGCTATACTCCCAGACCTTTTTTATATTTTATTTGGACACAGGGTCTCACTAAGTTGCTGAGAGCCTCGCTAAGCCTCTGAGACTGGCTTCGAACCCGTGCGATCCTCCTGTCTCAGCCTCCCAAGCGCGGGGATTACAAGCATGCGCCACCACACCTGGCTCAGAAGCTACTAATATTTTAGATCTAATATTTCTTTTTGCATTTCAGATTCATTTTGGGGAAGAACCTACATGTTTTCCTACCTCGTATGTACTATAGGAAATCAATTTCCAATGAACCAGAAATGCTCTGTTACTTTTGTTTTCATTTATTATTTAAAAGTTTGTGCTCCTGCCGGGTGGTGGTGGCGCATGATTGTAACCCCCCAGCGCTTGAGAGACGGAGACAGGAGGATCGCACAGGTTCGAAGCCAGGCTACTTAGTGAGGCTCTCAACAACTTAGTGAGACCCTGTTTCCAAATAAAATATAAAATAGATCTGGGAGGATAGCCTGGAGGTAGAAAGACCCTGGGTTCCACCCCCAATACCACCCCCCCAAAAAAACAAGTTTGTACTACTTGAATTCCGATGGCGCCATGAGATGGTATGGTTCCATATGTTCATGTGGCTTCATTTTATATGATGTCTTTTCTATAGACCATATATATGTTTTTATGTGATACTGGGTAGTGAATCCAGGGGCACCCTACCACTGAGCTACATCCCCACCCTTTTAATTTTTTTATTTTGAAACAGAGGCTCAAACCTGGCCTAGAATCTATGATTCTCCTGCCTCAGCCTCCCATGTACTGGGATTACAGGTGCATGCTACAGCATGGCTAGTCCTATAAACCATATTTTCAATCGCTTTACACTTCCACAAGTAAAACAGTTATAGAATCCTAGAAACAAGGGAGAAATGATCTTGAGGAATATACAAGGAAGAAAAGACATGGAATGTGGGGTTTTGTTTTCAAAATTTTCACGCATATGCTGGTTTAAATAAACCCTGCCCCCACCAGAGAACAATATGGCCAAAAATCTCACTTTCCCAAAGCTTCAGATGTGATTCTCTTTGACACTGAGTATATTACAAGTTCAAAAAACCAAGGCAAAAGTGATAAACTCGAGATTCCATCTTTTTAAGATGGATATACTGGATATTACAGAGATTTTTAAGCTTGGAAAACTGGGCAACATTTAGATCTCTAAATCTCAAACCAGAGCACATCAAAGTAGTGCTGGTGGGTCATGAATTTTTGTAATAAAAACCTTGCCTCAAACCAGAGGTATGCTGGATATCAAAACTGATTCAGTTAATAATTACTAAGGGATTGAAAATACCAAGCACAGATGTTAAGGCGATATGCTAAACTCTTGAACACAAGATGTCAGGAATATCTTCTATCTTTAGCCACAGCTCTGGAGAGAGACAAGTTTGTTTCATGCTGTAGTTGTTGCACACGAACTCTTAGGACCATCAGCAATTAGCATAAGTGGTTAGTTTATTTATTTATTTATTTATTTATTTATTTATTTATTTATTTGCAGTACTGGGGATGGAACCCAGGGCCATTCTACCTCTGAGCTATACTCCCAGTCCTATTTTTATTCTTTATTTTGAAACAGGGTCTCACTAAGTTGCTGCGGGCCTCACTAAGTAGCCGGGGCTGTCTTGAAACTGCGATCCTCCTGTCTTAGCTTCCCAAGTACTGGAATTACAAGTGTGAGCCACCATGCCCGGCTCAGTGAATTCTTTTAAATTATAATTATACGTATGATTATATGTGTGTATAATGTAATTACACATGCGTGTTATTATTATAACAATGTGAATAATTAAAAGCATAGGCATGGTTTGCATTTCTGTTGCCACCTCTTTTTTAAACACGCTTGAGTTAATTTTGTCAAAAGGGAAAAAAAAATCCCAGCTATTGTCTTTGATTATTGTAAACCAAATGTTTGTGTCCTCCCAAAATTCAGATATTCTAACCTCCAGTGCGATGGTGTTAGGAGGTGGAACCTTTGAAGAGGTGATTGGGTCATGAGGGTGGAGTTCTCATGGGTGAAATTAGTGTCATTATGAGAAAAGTCAGGAGAAGGGTTGCTTCTGCTCTCTCTGCTGTCTACTCTGTGAGAAAACAAATAGAAGATAACCATATGTAAAGAAAGAAAAGAGCTTTTACCAAGAACCCAGTCCTCATCTTGTAAAGTCAGAACTGTAAGAACAAACTGCTGCTGTTTTAGCTTCTTTGTCTATGGCAGTGTGTTATAGTAGCCTGAACAGTGATCATACACGCCGAAAGTAAAGGAAATTTTAAAAAGCACATTGGAAGAAATAGTGTCATCTAGCCAATAAAGACCTTACAGTCCTCAAAATTGCTCTAAAGTGTTAACCATCTGTCCTTTTCCTTTGGGAATTTTGAAATATATTTTCTTAATTGTGATTTTTCCTACTCCCCATCTGGTTCTGATCAACAGGAAAAGAGTTCTGACACTGAATCTCATCTTACCCCAAGAGCCTTCTCTCTCTCCTGTGCACAAGTTCAAAATCATACTCCAACTCCTCTTACCCAGTCAGCTTCTCGTAAGAACCCAGGCCCCTCTGCCTTGACCCCAGAGGATTTAGCCTTGGAAACATGGCCATGCCTTGTGACACTGCATGGTGTGGGAAGTGAGATGCTCATAAGATTTTAACATCACAAGAGGTTAGGGACTCAGAAGGTCACTGTTTTGTACTTCCAGGGACACACTCATGCTGTAGTATAGATGAACACCCTGCACCCCTTCACAGAAGCCAGGGCTGGAAGCATGGCTGCATCATGGATCTTTGAGATCCCATAGCCTCTCTCCACCCTCTGGGGCGCACAGGGTAGTGGTGCAGAGCCATGAGTTACCCACCCATGGAGCACTCAGCACACAGACCTCTGGAGAGGATCTTTGGGGAATTCTATATTCTGCCCCAGCTCCTGCACATGCTGCAGGGTCAGCATCTATTCTGCGCCGGGAGTTCACAGCCCAATAGCTCCTGAGAGAATCTTTAATGGGGGAGCTCTGTATCCTTTCTCCAATTGTGCCTGTGTGCTAAGAGCTGAGAGGTATTCTAACTGACTTCAGCTACAGGTTACTCCTGTGGGTCACCCAAGGAGCACCATAGAGAAAAGGGAAAAAGGACACGGGGAGAAAAAAAAAAAAGACAAAACCTTCTCAACAAAATACTTAAAAATCAGTTCAGAATTAGAAAGATCATGCACTATGATCAAGTTGGTTTCTTTCCAGGGAAAGAGGGATGGTTTGACATCTGCAAATCTATAAATTCAGTACAGCACATAAGTAGAATTAAGGGGGAGAAACACATAATCATCTCAATAGATTCAGAAAAAGCATTCAACAAAATATAACATCGCTTCATGATAAAAGTCCTGAGCAAATTAGGTATACAAGGATTATATCTCAGAACAATAAGACTAAAATATTACAAATCCAATAGCCAGTAGCCAACATCATACCGAATAGGGACAAACTGAAAGCATTTTTTCTAAGACCAAGAACAAGACAATGATGTCCACTGTCTTTGCTTTTATTCAATATAGTACTAGAATTTTTAGCCAGAACAATTAAGGAATAAAAAGAATTAAATGAGATATGAAAAGGAAAGGAGGAAGTCAGATTATCCTGGTTTGCTGAGGATATGCTTCTATACCTGAATAACCCTAGGGACTCTGTCCAAAGACTCTTTGAAATAATACAAAAAATGGCAAAGTAGTAGGACACAGAATCAGCATACAAAAATGAGCAGCTATTTTGCACACCAATAATGAATTAACTGATAAAACAGGAAAGTTATCACATTCACAACAGCACCTCCCAAAGAAAATATCTAGAAATAAACTTAACAAAGGAGATTTTAAAAGCCTCTACAATGTAAATTACGGAACACAGAAGAAACAAATTGAAGAAGGTACTGGAAATGGAAAGACCTCCCATGTTCACAGATTGGAAAAATTAACATAGTTTAAATGGCCATACTTTCCAAAGACATCTACAGACTCGAGGCAATTCCTATCAAAACACCAGTTACATTCCTCACATGACTAGAAAACATAATCTTAAAATTTACACAGAAGCACAAAAGACCCCAAACAAAATAATCTTGAGAGGAAAGAAAACAACAACAATGCTTGAGGCATCACAATATCTGATTTCAAAATATACTACAGAGCCATAGTAACAAAACAGCTGATATTGGCACCTAAACAGATGTGTGAATCAATGGAATAGAACAGAGGACCCAGGCATCATCAGCCAACTGATGTGCCCAAACCACACACTGGAGAAAGGATAGCCTCTTCAACAAACGATGCCAGGGAACCTTCCTACTCTCTGTAGAAGATTAAACTTGATCCCTGTCCCTCACCCCTTACAAAATCAACTCAGAGTGGCTCAAAGACCTTAATATAAGACTTGAAACTTAACAACTACTGGCAGAAAATAAAGAAGAAACACTTTAAGATACTGGTATACACAGTGATTTTCTGAACAGGGAGCTCAGGAGACAAAAGCGAGAATTGACAGATGCCATTACATCAAGTTAAAAAGCACCACAGCAAAGGAAAAATAAACAGAATGAAGAGACAATCTATAGAATGGGAGAAAGTCTTTGACATCTATTCGTCTGATGGAGGATTAATATGTAGAATATATAGAGAACTAAAAGAAAACACAAAGACTTAATTAAAATTGGGCAAATGATCTGAGTAGATTTCTCACCAGAAGAAATAAAAATGGCTGTATATATATTCTCACTATTCGCCTGGCGTGGTGGCGCACGCTTGTAATCCCCGTGCTTGGGAGGCGGAGACAGGAGGATCGCACAGGTTGGAAGCCAGCCTCAGCTACTTAGCGAGGCTCTCAGCAACTTAGTGAGACCCTGTTTCCAAATAAAATATAAAATAGGTCTGGGAGTATAGCCTGGAGGAAGAAAGCACCTGGGTCCAACCCCAGTACCACACACACAAAAAAACCCCTCAATATCATTAGTCACTAGGGGAATCCAAATCAAAATTACTTTGCAATTCTCACACAACTCAGAAAATTATTTTTAAAATGCTGGCAGAGGCTGGGCTGTGGGCAGCAGCCTCTGCGCCTCCAAGTTCAGGCCCGGTGCTGCTGCTGCCTTGGTTTTCTTGCCTTTTGTCTTGAGTCACTGAGGTACCTGTGGCTACTGGGGACAAAGTCGTGCTGGGCACTGAACAGTCGCAGCGTCTGCATTATGACTGTGCACCAGGGGCCGCGCATTCTCAGTTCATCATTGCAGTTTAGCCACAGACAGGGTCTGCCCTGTGGCTGATGTCACTTGTCAGTATTCTAAAATGGAAGTGAATTTTCTACACCTCCCGCACCTCTTGATAGTAACCTGCCTCCATGCCCAGGTGCAGACTGGCGCCCTCACCGTCCACGATGATAGCCTGTGGGGTCGGAGCTGCCAAGCAGGCCTTGTCACTGCCCTCAGCCATCCCGACTTGCGTGTGATAGCGTCCTGGCAGCACACCCATCCACTCAAGTGCTTCTGGGGAAAAGTTCCATGTACTCTATGATAACTTTTATTTAATTTTTAAAAGAGTGCTTTTAACTCTTGAAAACAAAAATCAGCTTGTTTTGTATATAAAAACTGTTAAAAAAAAACAAATCAAGCACTACCACCAACAACAAGTAAATATAAATCAATCAATCAATCAATCAATCAAATCCTGGCCATTTTGCACTTATGTTGGGAATGTAAATTATTACAACCACCATGGGAAACAGTGTGGAGGTACCTCAAAAAACTAAAACTAAGCAGGCATTTTGATACATAACTATAATATCAGTTACTCAACAGGTTCAGGTTGGAGGACTGCACACTTGGGGCCACTCTGAGCAACTTAGCAAGACCCTGTCAAAATAAAATAAAAAGGAACCAGGCATGATGGAACATACCTGTAATTCTAGCACTTAGGAGGCTAAGACAAGAGGATTGCAGGTTCAAGATCAGATTCAACAACTTAGCAAGACCCGGTTTCACTATCAACAATAAAAAGGGTTGGGAATATAGCCTAGAAGTAGAATGCCCACAGTTTTAATTCCCAGTACCAATAAATAAATAAATAAATAAGTAAAGCTGGTGATGTAGCTCAGTGGTAGGGCACTCACATAGCATGAGCAAGGTCTTGGGTTCATCTATTAACAGTAACAACAAGTAAAAATTGAATTTTCAAATGATCCAGTTTTCTACCCCTTGTGTATGTCTCTGAAGGAAATGAGTCAACTTACAGAAGAAACACCTGTATGTTCATGTTTATTGCAGCACAATTCACAATATCCAAGAAAGCGAATCAATTTAGATATGTATTAACAGATCAATTAATAAAGGACATAGAGTATATATATATATATAATGAAGTATGACTCAGTTATAAAAAATAATCAAATCCCATAATTTACAGGAAAATGGATAAAAATACAGGACATCATGTTAAGTGAAATAAGACAAAGAAAGACAAGTATTGCAAGTTTTCTTTCATATGTAGAAAGAGGGAAAAGTATAAGAAGGACTGAAGGAATATTCCATTTGGAAAGAGGAAGATGTGGGTGAGTGGGGAGCAGAAGGGAAGATGGACATGTCAGAGCAAGGTATGTGCATTTAGGTGAATGTCACAGTAAAATCCATTAACTTAAACAATTAACATGTGTCAATAATTATAATAAAATTTAAAGAAGGTAAAACAAGCCAGGCATGGTGGTGCACACTTGTAATCCCAGAATTTGGGAAGCTGAGACAGGAGGATCAAGGTTTGCTAACAGCCTAGGCTACTTGGTGAGGCCCTTTGCAACTCAGTGAGACCTATTTCAAAATAAAGAATAGAAAATAGGGCTGGGGGTGTAGCTCGGAGATGAAGTGCTTCTGGGTTCCATCCCCAGTACTGCAAAAAAGGTGTGTGTGTGTGTGTGTGTGTGTGTGTGTGTGTGTGTGTGTGTGTGAGATGGGTACAAGTCATGCAGATGCCCCGGAAGGTGTGTTTCAACACAAGTAGCAGCCAGTGCAAAGTCCCTGAGTCCAAGCCTGCTAAGGAAGTGCAAGGCTGGTTCATGAGGGCCAGTAGGGGATAAAACAGAGTTTGGAAGAATGTAGAGAGGGCAAGCTACAGGCTCTGGTAAGGACTTTGGGATTAATTCTGCACAAAAAGATTATTATTATCATTAACTATAATTATTCTTCCTCTGTACCATCAGCAGTATTTTTTTCTTTTCCTCTTTCTCTTCTCTCTTCCTCCCGCCCATTCTTGCTCCTCCTCCTCCTCCATATCTGAGGCTCTTTTGTTATTCTTCTCCAGATCTCTCCTAACCCTTTTGCGACCCTCCCCCTGCAGTTGACACCAGGCTCTGCGGTGGCCAGTGAGGCCCAGGTCTTGCTCCCTCTCTGAGAAGCAGCACAGGGGAAGGTCTGCCCAGCTCAGAGCTTTCCAGGAGGATTTAACCTAATTCCTCGGACACTGGGCATCAGGCAGAAAAGGCTTAAGGAGAACAAGATGAGAATTAAAGCAGAGGCCATCAATAATATTTTGTTATTTTTTTCTTTGAAATCCTGAAGCAATTCCTTAAATGCTTTGGGATTTTGGTATGTATGGGGTTGGTTGGGTGTATCATGGAGAAGATGGACACATAATCCATCTGTTTGATCCTTTTTGCAGTGCAAGTTTATGAGTTGGTATTTGTTTATCCCAGGATTCAGAATATAACCAACTCTTGATGACCAGAGAAAATGGATCTAGCATAAATATTCCAAGTAGCTAAAAAATTGAAAAGTGATTTCCATGAACATCTTTGTGAGGTAAGCGACTGTTCTAATTAAACACACACACACACACATATGTATATGTAAATAGACATATGTATAAACACGGTAGGTCTGTGGGTAGAGGGAGAATGAGAAGTGGGAGGAAGAAAATAAGTAGGGAAGAAGGGGGAAGATAGAGAATACGTAATATGTGACCCTTGATCTCAGAGTTGCTGTGTAATGTGTATATTAAACCTCAGCACTAGAGTCCTTGGTCCAAAATGCTAGAGGGCTGACATTCTGCTGTGCTCAGAAGTTTGTGGCTGAATCTGCCTTAGAAAACCACTCAAAAGATAATAATTTGGGTAAGAACATTTAATATGAGATGATATATTCTTTTTTTTTTTTTTTTTTTTGGTGGTACTGGATATTGAATCCAGGGGCCTTCTACCTCTGAGCTACACTCCAGCCCCATTTTTTTTTTTTTTTTTTTGGTGGTGGTACTGGGGGTGGAACCCAGAGGCTTTCTACCTCCAGGTTATACTCCCAGACCTTATACTCCCAGACCTATTTTATATTTTATTTGGAAACAGGGTCTCACTAAGTTGCTGAGAGCCTCACTAAGTAGCTGAGGTTGGCTTTAGACTTGTGTAATCCTCCTGTCTCAGCCTCCGAAGCGTGGAGATTACAAGCATGTGCCACCACACCCAGCTCCTGTTTTATTTTTTACTGTGAACCAGGGTCTCACTAAGTTGCAAAGACCCTGCGCACTGAGTTGCTGAGGCTGGCCATGAATCTTCCTGTCTCAGCTTCTCAGGTACTGGAATGTGCTACTGCAATGTACTTCTCAAACTGTACTGGAATTACAGGCGTGTGCCACAGTGCCTGGCCAATATACTCTCTTAAAACATTGTAAGTGTACCATATATTATTATTCACTATAGGTTGAAAGTTTACAGGAGTCCTCCATAGCTCATGCATCTCGCTGGACTGAAACTTCATGCCTTTTGATCAGTAACTCCTCCCCTCCCCTCCCCTGCAGTCCCATTTTTTTTTTTTTTTTTTTTGAGGTACTGGGGACAGAACCCGGGGCATTGTACCTCCAAGCTATACCCCAGTCTTATTTTTAGTCTTTTTTATTTTTTGAAACAGAGTCTTACTGAGTTGCAAAGGGCCTCACTAAGTAGCTGAGGCTGTCTACCAACCGTGATCCTCTGGTCTCAGCCTCCTGAATGCTGGGGTTACAAGCGTGCACCACCACGCCTGGCTTACAGTCCCATTCTTTGAGAATATGAATTTAAGGGTTAGATACCTAGTAAAAGTGGAACCAGAAACCATTTTTTTTTTTTTTTAATTTCAGGAAGATTCCTTTGGAACAATGGCTCTTCTGTGTTTCTCAAATTTTAATGTGACGTGAATCACACTCCTGGGGAGTTTTACTCAAATGCAGATTCAGGTCCAGTGGTTCCAGAGCAGGTTTTGAAATCCTGGTTTCCAATGAGCTCCCAGACTTTGCTGTTCTGTGGGACACACTTAAATAGTATAGTGGGATTTTTAGTATAACAACAAATTGAAATTCAAGTTACATTAACTATCCATTTATTGCATCAAAATGGCAAAATTTGTAATAATACATCTCAATTGGAGGTTGGCAGGTATGTTATTTCTGGGTTAGAGACCTCTGGAATTTCTAGAAGGATTTAGTCAAAGTTTTCAAAGTAAATTTACTTGATTTGGAAAAATGTTGACAAATGTGGTCTTGGGCTTGACTAGGTGTCTAGAAGTCTGGAACCCGAATGGACGCTAAAGTTTTAATTCTTCGAGATTGGGTTTCCTGGTCTGAGGAAGGCAGAAAGCCTGTTTGCCGGAATAGCTGGCCAAAGTGTGCCAAACTCACTCAGGCAGGGCAGGCAGTGTGCTAGAGCTCCTGGGCTTTGGTTGCCCCCTGGTGGCAAAAAGCAGAACATTTTTGTAAATCCAGAAATAATCCGACTTAGTATGTAACTCTCAACTATACCAGATGCTGTTGTGTTGTTATAACTAAGAACAATTAAAGTACTGTGTGTATGTATGTCATTGTCAACATGATTTACATTATGATATGAACCTATAAAGCACTAATAAAAGCACATTAAACAGTTACATTCATAAGCTGTGTAGTTCGGGATCTAATATAAATTCACTTCCTTCTCTCTTTACTGAAGTTGAATCCCTTGCTTAGTTCAATATATCTCGCTTGCAACTCATGTCTGCATATGTTTGCTGTGTGACCATAGACAGATTGCATGATATTGCAAATCCTTGAGTTCCAAATCTGCAGTGTGATGATAATTAATATACTTCAAGAAGTAGTGTGACAAGATGCTTAGCTCCAGTATCTGGTAAGAGCTCCATAGGAAGAGAGCAAAAAGTGGTGGCAATGATAACGGTTATGGTATTAAAACTAATTGCAATGATCAGGAGGTGGGCTTTGTCTACTGCGTTGTGTGATTTCCCTCAGGAACATTGAACTTGCTTGGGTTCAGGTGTGGAGTACGCAGAAAGTTGGGTAAAGGTCATATTAGGAAATGTAACTTTTAGAGAGAAGGGTAAGAGGTGTGTGTGTGTGTGTGTGTGTGTGTGTGTGTGTGTCTGTGTGTGTGTATTTTGTGCATCTAAAACTCAACCCCTTAAAAGTCTGAAGAAATCCTGAGGTCGTGCAGTTTATATCCATCTCTCTCCTATGCTCATTTTGTTGGTGGAAAATGGAGGCTCAAAGACCAGTGACAATCTCAAAATTGTGATGGAGACAGTGAACAAACACCCTGGAAAGGGATTCCTTGATGTCCGGTTACCATATGCCATCCATTTGCCTGCTTTCCTTGACACCTCCCTGCCTTAGCCTCCAGAGGGCGCCTCTGCCACCTGTTTGCCCAAGTGAAGGTTTTATTCAAGGGTGCTGGCAATTTATGGCTTTAAATGTAAAGGCCCAATCTCAGGAACTGAGGATATAGTAGATTAGACTTACTGGCACCAGTTTCTCCTCCCTCCCCATGTTCACACCATTTATCATGTGTGTTTGCACTTTCTCCTATGAGAAATAAAGTTGCCTCTCTAGCCTTGACTTTGGCTTGGTCACGCACCCCACTTTGCCCAATGGAATGCTGGATGATGTGATACAACTAGAGGCTTGGATTGGGCTTTTGTCCTCTCTCTGAGAAGAACATGTTCCAAGAATCCCACTCACCCAAGGATGAAAGGAGACTCGGAAATGAACCAGAACCAATCTGCATCTTATGGTCCAGCCCAGCCCAGCCTGGTCCAGCCACCTGTCAGCTGGCCTGCAACTGTGTGAGCAAAAATAAATGACTGTTTATGCAACTGAATTTGGGGTTATTTGCTAAACAGCACTTTTGTGACGTTAGCTTACTATAAGGGAATAGCCTTTCAAAAGTCATTATACTACTTGCTTTCTCGCCATTTAATTTTCCTCTAAAAATAGAGCAGCACAAAATTTGTAGATAATTGAGGAGCTTGGTTAATAGCTTCTGCTTATCAAAGCTTTGCTGCGGCATGTCACCATTGCCAACTGAAAGTGTGCAAGTCTTATGAGAAGAGAAAATTTGCATGTGTAGTCCAACTTTATGGGGAAAAAAAAACACTTGGAGAGGGAAGAAATTAACCTCTACTGAAGAGTTTTGGTTTGTCCTTTTCATGTCCCATCATAGAGTAGCTGTATAAGGGGGATGACAGCTTAGTTCAGTATATCTCGCTGAACTAAGTACACCTCGCTTAACACTCTATTGTTTATTTTGCTGTGAAAGCTGTAAAGAGGAGCAAAGAGTGAGAGTCTGAAGTGAGAAAAGGAGTGTCCAGGAGAAGGAAGCAAAAGGAGAGGAGAAAGTGGAAGGATGACAGTGAGAGTGGGTGTTGGAAGGGCAAAAGGGAAGCCCAGGCAGAAAGGGAAACCGAGTCCTCATTAGCAAATCCAGGGAGTTGAAATTGGGGAGAATAATTTGGTACAGGATGGGTGCCTTTCTCCAGTACATAGTGTACATAGATCACATGCATGTGCATGCACACACACACATTTATTTTGACAAACAAAATGCATGATATAGCATAACAACGCAACTTTTTTCTTAGCATATATTAGTTGCATGCATTAACGGAGTTCACTGCAACACGCTCACCTTTCCTGCACTTCTGCCCTCTCTGGCTATCCCCTCTGAGTCCTCCTCCCTTTCTTGAGAGCCCCTCCTTTATTTTTAGATATTTTTTCCCTATTTGAGAGAAAACATACAATACTTGTTTTTCTGTGTCTGGCTTATCTCATTTGACATGATGTTCTCCAGTTCCATGCATTTTCTTGCAAATGATAGGATTTTATTCTTTATGGATGAACAATACTCCACTGTGTATATCTACTGCATTTTCTTTACCCATTCATCCGTTGGCAGGCACCTGGGCTGGTTCCATATCTTGGATATTATGAAGAGTGTTGCACTAAACATAGGTAAGCAGGTATCTCTTTTATATGATAACTTAATTTCCTTCAAACCCAAAGGTGAGATAGCTGGATCATATGGTAGTTATATTTTTAGTTATTTTTGGACCCTGTATACTGACTTCTGTAGTGGCTATATAATTTGCATTCCCACCAAGACTGCTACTTTTCCTACTTATCTTCACCTGCATTTTTTTTTTTTTTTTTTGGTGGTGGTACTGGGGTTCCTGGAAGCCCTTCTACGTCTGGGCTACACTCCCAGACCTATTTTTACTTTTTTTTTTTTTTTTTTTGGTGGTACTGGGGGTGGAACCCAGAGGATTCCTACTTAGAGGCTATACTCCCAGACATATTTTATACTTTATTTGGAAACAGGGTCTCACTAAGTTGCTGAAAGCCTCACCAAATAGCTGAGGCTGGCTTCGAACCTGTGCGATCCTCCTGTCTCAGCCTCCCAAGCGCTAGGATTACAAGCATGCGCCATCATGCCCGGCTTCACCAGCATTTTTTAAAATAATAGATATTCTAACTGGGATGAGATATAATCTCAATGTAGTTTTGATTTGAATTCTCCTAATGGCTAAATATGTTGAGCAATTTTTTCACATATTTATAGGCTATTTGTATTTATTCTTTTGAGAAGTGACTGTTCTGATCTTTTTTTTTCTTCAGATGACCTTACTATTTTTTTTTATTGGTGCACTGTATTCATACATCATAGTGGGATACGAACTTTTGTAGACATACATGCACACATCGCCCAGTCAGCCCCCACCCGATCCCCACCCCATACTCTCCCCATCCCTCCCTCCCATGCTTGGCTTAGTGGTTGACATCTAGTATTATAGCAATTTATCCAAAATTAAAAATGATAATCTCACATAACAGTTTCATTTGTCTGATACCAAGCTTTTGATGACTTAAAGATAACATTTCAATATTTCTTTTTACTTTCTTTCGTACCAGAGAATATTTTTTTTCTATTTTTTTAGGTGAAGTTATCATATATTTATATATTTATTTTTCAGAAAAAAAACTCTATCCTAATATGGAATATGGACTCTAGATACCCAAAACGATCTTGAAAAAGAACAAAGCTAGAAGATATATATTTTCTGATTTCAAACCATATAAAGCTACAATAATTGAAACAGTGTAGTACTATTCTAAAGGCAGATATATAAACCATTGGAGTTAAATAAAAGCCTAGACCTAAATTCTTCCCTATATTGTCAAGTTATTTTTGACAAGGTTTCCACGAACATTTGGTGGTAGAAATAATAATATTTTAACTAAATATTGTTGAAACATAATAATTACATGGAAAAGAATAAAGTTGGACCCTTACTTAATCCCATATACAAATATTAACTCAAAATAGATAAAAGACCTAAATATAAATCTTAAGACTATAAACTTTTAGGAGAAAATCTGGGTCATAAAACCTCACAACACTGAAATTGGCAGTGATTTCTTGGTTATGATTTCAATGGCACAGGCAACAGAAGAGTATACAAACTCCCTAAAAAATAAAAAAAAATATTGTATATCCAAAGACAATGTAAACAGAGTTAACAGTTACTAATAGAATGGGATAAAATATTTCCAATTGCTATATCTGAAGGTATATTAATATTCCAACTAGAAATCCTAAAAATTAACAACAATAAAGGCAAACAATACCATTTAGAGATAGGTAAAAGACTAACATAAGTAATGAATCTCCACAGATAACCAATCTTAGTTGACTGTTGGATGGAAACTCTTGTTTCTCTGGTTCTGGTGTGTGTTACCTATTTCTTCTTTGTAGTTAATCTCTTTGAGTATTTTCTCTAGCGCTGGTTTTGAAGACATAAATTCCTTCAGTTTCTGTTTGTCATGGAAGCTTCTTATTTCTCCATCTAATTTGATAGAAAGTTTTGCTGGGTAGGAAACTTTTGGCTGGAAGTTGTTTTCTTTCAGAGTTTGGAATATGTTACTCCAAGCCCTTCTGGCTCTCATGACTTGGTTTGGGAAGTCTGGAGTGATTCTAATTGGCTTGCCTCTGAATGTCACTTGGCCCTTTGTTTTTGTTGCCTTTAAGATTCTCTGCTTGGCTTCCACATTGGTCATTTTGAAAATTATGTGGCGTGGGGATCCTCTTCTCCGATCCTGTCTAAAGGGAGTTCTATAAGTTTCCTGGACCTGTGTATCAACCTCTTGTTCTATGTTTGGAAAATTTTCTGCTATTACTTCCTTGAAGAGATTGTTGATCCCTTTAGTTTCACTTTCTTTTCCCTCCTCTATTCCAATTATTCTTAGGTTAGCTCTCTTAAAATGGGCCCATCTTTCTTCAATATCAGATTCCTGCTGTCGGATATTTTTTTCTAGATTAGAAACTATGCGTTCATTTTTGGAATGATCATCTTCTAAGAGCGAGATTCTGTTCTCCATGTGGTCTAATCGGTTGTTTGTGCTTTGAATTGAGGCCTTTACTTCATTAATTGCATCCTTTATCTCTTTTTGGCTCTCTCTGAGTTCTTTTCGAAGCACCTCTATTATTTCTACAGTTATTTTCCTGATTTGCTCTTCTAGAAATCTCTGATTTTCTGTTTTATCGGGTTCTGATGTTGTGGGGTTGTGGGCATTCATTGCTCCAGTATTATTCCTCTTTCCCATGATTTTGGAAGTTTGTGCCTTCTCTGGGTTCTTCCCTTGGGTCACTATGACTTCACTTAAGGTGCTCTGGATCTCGAGTCAGTAGTATCTCAGACCCCACTACTCCTTTACTGGGTTTATCACAGAGTCTCCGACCCAGAGAGTTGATAGAGGCTGCTTTAGACTGTGGGGGGTGCCAGGTTGCACGTTCTCCTATGGTGTGATATCTCTGCCACCGCCCCTCCCCCACTGGGTCAAGTCCCAGGGAGTACAGTACTGGGATTTCTCCTCTGTGGCCCGCAATTTGACTCACTGTTCTTGAGTACGCAGATGTAGCTGTACTGGATTCGGTGAATTCGCTGCTGCTGCCACCGGTGGCCATATGGCGCCGCTGCCACGCCCTTGGCCGTGAGGCTGGCGTATTTTCTTCTTGGTTTTGATTTCCACTCTGAATCCCTGCAGCGTGTGCTGAGTTCAGCCACTGGGAGCTTTAGATGCTCCCTGCGCCGAAAGATCCCGCCTGGCTGTTCTGCAGCAGCTCACCTTGGTAGAAGCCTATTCCTCTTTTAATAATCCATTTCCACACCACAATCCTTCTGCAACCTGCTTTTAATCTTTCTAATTCCTTTTTTTCCCATTTGCGACAATTTTATGATAAGATCTTCTTCATACAAGAATCCTTTCTTATTCTAACCATATTTCTTTTCTTTTACACATTTATTATATCTATCCTTTGTTCTGACATATTCATTTCTTAGCCACGTGGCACCTCCCTGTCTCGGGCAGCGCTCATACTGGGTGTAAAGGTCAAGAATCTTCCTAGCCTTCAGCTCCATTGTATTGGGCAGTATTAGCTGCTCATAAACTAGGTTGCTTTGATGTCACACCCAACGTTTTTCTTCCTGTATCTAGGCAGGATCACAAAGAGAGGGGTAAATAGAGGCACCGGGTTGCCTCCTCTCTAAGGCTTTTGTTGTAAGTTAGTGATGAAGATGAAGGTCAGAAATAGTGGGGAAATCTGCATTTGTAATTACTGACTGGAATGCTGCCACTGCATCTGAATTCTAACTAGATTTTATTACCATTTGAACAAAGCCGAGGACGTTTAGAGGCTTAGACAAATTACCAGAAAGTTTATTTTCCACGGACTCAGTTTCTCTCACAGTCCTGATCTTACACCACTGGAGAAATTTGTGTGGAGAGTTAAAAGAATCATTACCAAAAGAATAATAGTTATGAAAGAATATCTAAAAGTGGGGGAGTACTTTGGCCAGAGACAACACCCTCTCTCAGGACTTTGCTCACATTGAGAACCTGCCAATTAGCTGTGTGGGAGGCCATCACACAGATGCCGAGAGGAAGCAGGTGGTCTCGGCACTATTCCATGATCCCAAGTCTCTGGATTTCACCAGGTCTCCAGTTCTCTGTTGTTAAATGCCAGGATTCTCATGTGGTCACTCATTTCAATGTGTAGTTATACATACATATCTTGGTTCTACCCCGTGGAGGAGCAAGTGGGTGCTGGGTGCCTTTATTCAGCCATCTTATCCCTCTCAATTACAATTAACCTTCTGCATGCTGTTCCACCATTCTGTAGCTGATTTTATGGACTTATGTGTCTTGTGTAGCATAGTTAATCTCTGCCCACTTAGGACAGTACATTGGAACGTGGAGGTTATAAACACAGAATGTGGACATCCACTCTCTGCTTCTGCAGTGCAACATGACCAATACCAGGTAGTGGCTACTGGGGCAAAAGTGATAGCAAAGAGAGGAAGGGTGCAAGAATAGGGAAAGAGGAGGAAGGTGATAGGCGGTGAGCGCAGTCCCTAGGAATCTGAGAGCTGATGGGGCTCTGCCAGCGGCCCCACTCTGCTTGTTGCCAGCACAGGCCCAGCCCCTGCCAAGACCAATGCTTTGATGGACTTCTTTCTGCAGGATGAGCTGGGAGCTCGGCATGGGTTTGCAAAGCTGGGGACCTAGCTAGATGACATGACCACTTTTATTCCCACCAAGTATGAACTGTGCTTCCAAGGTCTTAGATTGCTCAGTCTTGCCTTTTTTCCTTCTCATCACTCTTGTTTTTCTGTTGAGAAGTGTCCTAACCCCCAAACTGGAATCGCAGGCCCACAGATATCCTTCAGAGAATACAGGGAGGTCAGAGGTAGAAGGTTGCCCTGAAGCCTTTGCTTTTGGAGGTTGCCCACTCGGGACATCAAACCAGTGTTCTCTGAAGCTGTGTGGCTGTTAGATGTCATCTTCATTCTCTTAATTCCCAATGTGCTTTACATACAGGAGTAAAGGAGAGATGGGCACGGCTGGGAGCTGCGTATAAGCAAACCTAAGCACTCAGGAGCCATCTGCAATATAAGTTTGATCTAAATTTAAAAAAAAGTCAAGAACCTTATTTCTAATGTACCTTCTGCCTCTAGGTGTGCGTGCTCAGAATCTTGTGGGTATCATGTGCCCTATTCAAAAAATTCTTGGAAGAAAGGGAGTCCATACTATTCCTCCATGGGAAAGCCTTTGAAACTTTTTCTTTTATCTGACAAATTCAGTTAGATGTTTACAAGGTCAGTTATATCTTCTAGAATTTACTGAGGTTTGCTTTGTTAGGTCCTCTTTCTGCCCTCTCCCTGTGGTTTCTCCACTATTAGGGGTGCTGGCCATTCAATTCTGTTTTCAATCACTATTTAGCTCCTTAACATTTGGAAAGTTGCCTTGCCACTCTGCCTCCATTTCCTTATCCTTGAAATGAGGCAGATAATAGTACATACCTCAGAGGTGGTTGCAATAATTAAATAACAAATTAAGGCTCTCAAATAATCTTTAGTATAGAACATGCTTAATAAATATTGATCATTATTACTCACTAATTTGGCCAGCAAAACAAATCTAACAATGACAGTAATACCTACCATTGATAGAGAGTTTATTATATAGCCAGGCAGTATCGAAATTCTTTGCGTACTTTAGGAAAGAAAAATCAGGTAGTGGTTACAAGAGGTTAAAGTTCTGAAGCCAAAACTGATTAAAGAAGGTGTGTTTTAGTAAGCATTCTCATTGCCGAATTCTAAAGCACCTGACCATCACAACTTAGAAGAAGGAAGATTTATTTTCTCAGAGTTCTGGAGATTTCAGAGGTTTCAGTCCATGTTAGACTAGGGTGAGGTCTATGGAGTTCAAGGCATATGGCATGAAGCAGAGAGAATAGGAGAGGAGGGACTCTGCTCCCGTATCATGGAGGCTGGATGCATGGGGCAAGGGCATATATATAACCCTCAAGGCCACACCTCCAGGGACCTCTTCTCAGCAACCAAGCTCCACCTACAACATGGCTGACTTGTTCATGACATGAGGTCTAGGGGATACTCTAAATCCAAACCTTAACAGAGGGAATTTGATAAGATCATGTAAGCAAATAAGATGTTAAACTGATTAGGAATGTGTGATTTGGAAACCAGATGGAAAGGGAAAAATGGCTATTGATGGAGTTTAGGCATGAACTGCAATGAAAGACAAGGGCTATGATTCAGGGAATGGTATTTACACCTAGACCTTTGCAGTATTCTTCAAACAGTGCCTCATTGAACTGGCCACAGAACAACTCCTTTTAGTCAAACATAGGATGAGCTTGCTGGGGCTACATTTTTCGGGTGTTTGGGGGTCAGTATAGGATAGTGATGGAATGAGTTTCCCCTCTAAATCAGAGCACAGGTGTTGTTATTAGTCTCCTAGCTGAAAAGGGGGATCCGCTTCTGTAACATTAGCCCCTGAGTTAAGAAGTGGCACCAATGAAAAGCCAAATAAAAATCAGGTGGATAAGAGTAATAACTTTAGTCTTGCCTGGATTGGATTCAATTTGTCTGCAGCATTTCAGTTTTAAGCCACTAACCCTTGGTCAGAGTCTTGGGAGAATAAGACACTACAATTCCAAAAAGCAATCAAAAAGTGACTGCCAAGTTATTGGGAGGTTCCATGGTGCGTTTCTAAACCAGTACTAATCTAATAAATATAGATGCAATGAACCGTGAAATTGAGAACATGATTGTCCACATTCTCTAACCCAAAGGAATAAAACGGTTGCTTTCCTCTTTATTTCATATGAAAAAAGACATCACAGATAATCTGTTACTTTGTACCTTTGTATAAGATATGGAAGCTTGCATGTCTAATGCTGTTTGCCAGCAAAGAGAAAAGACTTAAGAGAGTTATGATACTTGGCTGTCAGAGCCCCGGGCTCAAGCAAAAGATAAGACAGAATGTTCGATTTACATGGTCAGGGTTAGAGCCCAAGCTCTGCCTTTTAGTGCTTTAAGAAATGCAGGTATTCATTCCTGTTTTAGGTTGCCAGTGTGAGGTTAAGATGATATAAGGTTTGCAAAACATTTTATTAAATTGGGAAGCACCATTTTAAGTGAATGAATCAGTGAGTATAAGTCAGGAAATAGAGTATGCAAATATTTTAGTTTAGAGAATCACTGGATAAGATATTTTTGCAATTCACCCACATTTTTAAAAATTTAAATTTAGTCATTTCTACCAGCATAAGAAAAGCAATGGAATTGTTAAAAAAAAAAAAACTAAAAAACACTGTAAGACTATAGAGTTACCATTTGGAACATCCATTCAAATCAACATTTGCTCAGAATATTGTGGTTCTGAGCTAGTTGCTAGAGGAAACATGCTATGATTAAGATTCAATGACTAAGCCGGGCATGGTGGCCCACACTTGTAATCCCAGCATTCAGGAGGCTGAGACTATAGGATCGCAGTTTGCAGACAGCCTCAGCTACTTAGGCCCTCCGCTATTTAGTGAGACCATGTTTCAAATAAAGAATAAAAACAATAGGGCAGGGGGTGTAGCTTGAAGGTAGAATGCCTTTGGGTTCCATCCCTAGACCCCCCACACACACACAAAAAAAAAAGTTTCAATGACTTTTTAATATGCTAGAAATCTAATGGAAGAGTAGGATAAAATAAATAAATTTTATACCAGATGGAGTTGTGGATGACAAAAGATGTTTAAAATTGTTAAATAGATAACAGATTACCTCTTGATGGAAGACCAAACCAAACTTCATAGCAGATAAGGTATTAGGAGTAGGTGCTAAAGAATGGATCATCCATTATTTAAGATCCAATCAAGAAAACGGATATCATCATAACTCTTTCTAACATGGAGGATTTAATTCAAGAAATTAGTTCCAAAAATCATTGAATGGACCAAGAAAGCAGAAACAGAAGGGTCAGGAGACCCAGAGATCAGTAGCTTGAGGAAGAAGTTTCCCTCCCTCTGGATGCAGAGACAAAGAGAAAGAGCCGCTCCCACCTGTAGCCAGGAACCCATTCTGTGCACTGCTCCGGTGCCATCTGGCTGTCTGGGACTGCCAAGGAGAGATGTTACCTGGGGCAGTCCTGGAACTATGGAGGACAGGTTCCACAGTACTAGGATGTCCCTGGTAGAAAGTGTTATGTGACAGTTCTGGTTTTCCAAGTGGGTACTGTGTGGCTAATGTTATGACGACTGAGTGATCACTGAATTTTGAAGCTAAAACTAGGAAAGAGCCTGCATCCTGCATCTGCTGAAGGTGCTAGAGCATGTTATCCCTTACTATCTGCAGGGGAGATGTCTCTAAAACTCGGAAGCAGTGCAGGGGTCCTCCCAGCTCCTGTCCCCAATATCTTATCATGTTACCATTGATAGATCCCAGCCAGAAGACAGCCAACCAGAGAGTCTAGGGGTAGTGTTTGTGGTCCCAGCTGAATGGAAATAAGGTCTAAAAAATAGCTGGCAAATACAACCAGCTTGGGAAGACTGGTAAGAAGAAGAAATGTAGAATAAACACAGGCAAATATGTATGGAAGTGAAAAATCACCGTCTCATGTGGTGTACCTGAGAGCTTCCTAATTGTAAACAAGATAACCAATACTGTGTGTGTGTGTGTGTGTGTGTGTGTGTGTGTGTGTGTGTGTGCATCAGGGAGCACTAGGGATTCTAACCTAGGGGGGTTATACCTCAGAGCTATACCCTCAGCCCAATTTTATTTTTTATTTTGAAACATGATCACACTAAGTTTCTAAGTGTCTTGTTAAGTTGCCAAGGCTGGCCTTAAACTTGCAATCCTCCTTTCTCAGCATCCCAATTTCTGGGATTACAGGCAGGTACCACCGCAACACCTCGCCAAAACCAATTCTTTTTTTAACAAAAATTTATTTTTTTAATTTTATTTTTATGTATAATATATTGAAAATGGTATACATTTAGAATGTGCTTGGTGTCCTCTCCCCTTGTCCCCACTCCCCTTCCCCTTCCCAACAATGAGTGTCCAGTTTAACCATGCTATATTCATACTTTTACACATATTTGGATGTAACTCCTCTATTAATCAACCTCAGCCTTCTTCCTCTCCTATACTTCCATTCTAGACTTGCTGAGATTTCCCCTCCATTATCTGGGGTCCCTCTGGTATCCCCAATACTCCCTAATTTGGACATATTAGAGAAAACATAGCAAAATTATGGGAAATACACACAATGGAAAACCAATTCTTTTTTAACAACTTTGTGGAAAGGTTATGAGGTAACTCACATGTAGTATTTAGAAAAGTAGAAGAGGAGAAGAAAAAGAAGAAGAAGGGAAGGGAGAAATAGAAAAAGACAAAACAAAGCCTGGAAAACTAAGCTCAGAAAATATCCAGTAATTTAAAAAAAGAAAGCCAAGATCCTGCCACGAGAACAGTATGATCAACACACTACCATTGGTGAACTCCAGCCTGAGCAGTTGCTCTTTGAATAATATCTAACTATCCCTGTGGTTTACAATCCTTACAGATTCAAAATCCTGAATAGAAGCTTCTGATGGGCGGATCCTAGGACAGGAGCACTTAGTTTCTAAGAAGTGGAAAACAGCCCTCACTTTGGCTTCCATAGTGAGAACCAAACCCTTGGTCCCCTAAGTCCTTCCCAATGAAACGTTCTCTTAAATCAGATGGCATTTCATGTGATGTTAAACTAAAAAAAAAGAGGCAAATATAGAGTACACCTCTTCCCTTTGACTTCCCACAATTTGAGGGCTTTTTTCTCACTATTGTGCAAAGTCCTTGCCCCTCAGGTTTCCTCTGCCACACCCAACTAATAAAACACTCCCTCAGAGGAATAAAGGTAAAGATTTTCTCCTATCTGCAGACTCTCTCTTCTGACTCTTGTTGCTTCCTTTGCTGTACAGAAGCTTTTAATTTTATGCTATCTCATTTGTCGGTTCTCATTTGGCGGTCTTGTTGAGGAAGTTCCAACCAGTGCCTATCTATTGGAGAGTTGATCCTATGTTTTCGTCTAGTAATTGCAAAGTTCTGGACTGATTTCTCAGTGATGATTGATTCATCTTGAGTTGACTTTTGTGCAGAGTGAGAGATAAGGCTCTTATTTCATTCTTCTACATATGGCTATCCAGTTTTCCCAGCACCTTTGATGAAGAGGCTGTCTTTTCTCCAACACATGTTTTTAGCAGCTCTTTCAGAAAGTCAAAAGTCACTTGTTTTCTCTCTTATTTGGAAGATAGAGTGAATAGGAAACAAAAGTGACTTCAAATAAATGAGAAGAGAGACCAGCAGAGAGGTGGAAGGGGACTGAAGGAGGTAGGTGGGGAGGGGGAGACAGGATTGAAGAAGGAAGTAGTTCAAATAATGCTATGTACTTATATGAAGATATCACTCTCAGTCTCGCTATCATGAATGGGGCGGGAGGAAGGGAGAGGAGGGTGTGTGGAGGGAAACACACCAACTGCTGCATGCATGTCTATTTATATCACTCTAAGTCACACTATAATGTATAAATACAATGCACCAATAAAAGTATAAAAAGGGGACATAGATTTTATAAACTACTATGCTCTGGGATCTCTGCATAATGCTAATTTTTACTCAATATATTAAGTTCTGTTATAATTTCACCCTGATTCCAATAAGAGTCTATTGAGTAATTCTTCCATAGAAAATCACCATTAAATATAGACGTAATAGGAAGATAAAAGTGCAGTCTGAAGGCCATGAGCCATGAACAGAAGCAGACAGAATCCAGAGGGGGAGGATTCTCTGGGAGAAGAAATTGAGCTGGGTGAAATCAAGCTCTGGCGTTAGCCTGGAGTGAGGTGTTGTGGTGTGTGTGTGGCTCCAGTGGAACATTATAGTTTATCTGGGTGGGGGAACAAGAGCTGAAGCTTGGAAAATGGAAGCTACTGAAGAGGTAAAAGGAGAAGAACCAGGAATGAGATCTCAACTTTGATCTACTTCTATTGTACACACGCAACTCTGTAGTTGTGGTAGCCAGATCAGTCACCATGGCCAATCATAGTTCCTCCTTTGCCTGTTCATCCACTGGGTGTGAAGCCAAAAATGTCCAGGTGATATATTCAGCTTCCAGTTCAATGTGGCTATTGTTGCCTCCTCTGGAGGAAGTACCCTTCTCTTGTTTATTAAAGAAAAAAAAGTCTAAAACAACCAAGACTGGGGTGGCAGAGGTGGAAAGAAAAACAATGTAGTTTGTACTCATTCTCATCCACTTCTCACTTCTCTCAGTGTTATGTGGGAAAGTGGCACCATTCACTGACTGGTCATTGGCTTTGAGCATTCTTCTCCTAAAGGAGAGCACACCACCTGGTGGTATAAATGAATATATATTAGTTATAAACCATAATGCTAATAATGCTAATTTTTATTCAATATATTTTTCTGTTATAATTTCACCTTGATTCCAATAAGATTTTGTTGAATAATTCTTCCATAGAAATCCACCATTAAATATAGAGGTAATAGGAAGACAAAAGTGCAGTCTGCAGGCCATGAGCCTTATTTTCTAGAGCACACTGTCTCTGGATGGTGGGGCACAGGATAAGAGAGAACAACAATCAGCATGGGCTAAATCATGCTGCAGTAACAAGCAACACTCACTCTACATGAGACTGCCGCAAGTCGGCTTCATTGGCATTTTCAACCATGCAGATGGAGCAACCTCTTTCTGAAACCTTGTGGGTTTCACAACAGGAGCAGTACAACATGTAAATCATCTGCTGGATTAAAAGTTACTGCTTAACTGGGCATGGTGGCACACGCCTGTAATCCCAGTACTTACAAAGCTGAGACAGAAGGATCACAGGCTTGAGAACAACCTCAGCAAGTAGTGAGATGTTTTATCAATCTAGGGAGAGCCTGTTTAAAAATAAAAATAAAATAGGGCTGGAGGTAGACCTCATAGATAGAATGCCCCTGGGTTCAATCCCCAGCAACACACACACACACACACACACACACACACACACACACACACACACACATGTTCCTGCTTGAAAGTGACACACATACCATACTTACACTTACACTTATTTTTTTGTCCTTACATGGGCCAAACAGCATGCATATGTATAATTCTCCAGCAAAGAAGGATACTGGAAATTGATGGAAAGTAATCCAACATACTACAAGTAGAGCCCCTTGAGCATCTGTCATTACTTTAGTTTTTCCATTGTGAAGTTATTTCCTTTTAGTAAAAAAGCATAACAATGTGGAATATTATGGGACATTAAGTGGGTCCATTCATGACAATCATGGTAGGACCAAGATAATTTAGAAGGCATCAAGAAAAGCAAATGCAAATTCAGAAAAGCATGTATTCTGGTGAGGATAAATCACACATTAACCCACCATAGAAAAGTTTTGTTGTAATCAACTTGGACAGGTGAAAGGCTGGTCCTCTCAGGGTAACCACATATGGCCATCATACTGTTGCCATGGTTACTAAGTTCCAAAGCCCATTAAACAAGTAACAAGGTGACTGGAGAAGGATCTGCCTTGGCAAGAGGTGCTTTTGGTTAGCATTATGAGAGAGAGAGAGAGAGAGAGAGAGAGAGAGAGAGAGAGAGAGAGGAAAGAGAGAGAGAGATTTTCACATTCTAGACCCAGTATAGATGTATCCCAAACCTCATTGTTACCACTCTTCTAATTTTGCATATTTAAATTTTCAATCGCTTGAACAAATTATTAACGCGTGCTTACAAGTTTGTTGAGCATCTGCTCATGAGATTGTTCATCACTGTAATTCAAGCCATTTCTCCCTTTAGGGAGAATGAATGACACAGTTATGTACAGTTGTAAGTTTTGCTTGCAGAAGATTTTTCTTCTCTATTGTTCTTGGAACCACATCAAGTGGAGCTCAATAGCATCACCAATCCACATATGACCTGGACCTGCACACCATGTACACCAGATCTGAACCCATCATTTGTTTCCCTTTGGTTATCTGGTCTTGGTGAACTCCTCCTGATATCAGAGGTGTGGGTTTAGGGTGGTGTACAAGTCCAGCAAGCTAGTGGTAGGAACCACTGACTTCTGCAATTTCCTTGTTCCCCCAAAACCTGCCTACACCTGGTCCCATATCTCCCTCTTGTTTGTGATGGTAGAACATCTCCACACTGTGGACACCTCACAGTAATTAGAGAGATCAAATGATAGTTCATAGTAGGCAACCAGTTATGTGGCCACCTGGTGGTTCATGGACAAGAGTTCACTTTCTACCAAGGCTCTACACCATGCCTCAAAAGAGAAGTTATTTGTTGAAAGGACTAAGACTTTGCTCAAAGACTCTAAGAGCCTGTGCTGTGATCTCCCATTAGGGGTTGCCATAGGCTCCCCACAGAAACCTCTACTACTATGAATACTTTGGTATTCATTAATCTCTTGAATCAGAAAGTTGCTTGCTTTCCAGCCTGGACTAACTAGAGAGCTCACTCTTGCTTGAGGACTTTAAGTTAAATTAGCTACAGAGTGATTTAGAGCAGCATAATGCAAATATAACCTACCACACCAAAACCTAAAGACATGTCCAGCATTTTGCCTCTGGGAGAGAGGTCATGTAAGGCATACCAATTTGCTCACCTCTTGGAGGAGTTATGCTAACATGCCCCAGACCTCAACTCCCTTGGGGAATTTTGAGGTGGAAAGCCCTTTTATTTGGGAAAATTTATTTTTCATTGTCTTATTTTAGAATAACAGGTCTTATAATCCTATCACTATCTGAATAAGTTTAAAATAACAATAATGATTCTTCAAGATCATTTGTCTTATACATACTCCCATGCAGTGTTAAAAGGGGTTTTTAGAGCCAGGCATGGTGGTGTATGGTTATAATCCCAGCATTTGGGAGGCTGAGACAGGAAGATCATGGTTCATGGGCAGTCAGCTTAGTGAGGCCCTCTGCAACTCAGTGAGACCCTATTTCAAAATGAAGAATAAAAAATAGGACTGGGAGGTATAGCTCAAAATGTCCCTGGATTCCATTCCAAGTGCAGCAAAAAGATTTTATAATTATTAATAGTTATGAAAAAGAGGCTAACATTTATTAAATATTAATATTTGCTGTATGCATGTATCAACCCATTTAATTGTCATAATATCTCTTGAGATAAAGATTGCTGTCAGCATTTAGAAGAACCATCACTCCTGCATTTTTCAAATAATGCCAATCTATATGAATATCTTTCTCTTTTCCCTCTTAGGGATCCTAGATTGTTATTTTTTGTTTGTTTGATTGGTTGTTTTTGCACATTTTGGTAGAATTCTCAAAAAATCTTGTTTGGGTTTTTCCTATTATAAAATATTTTACTTCATGGGTGATAAGAACCTTATAGTTGTTAAAAATGTTAATTTTAACTACATAACTACTGACTGGTGAAATAACCAGGATGAACCTGAGACCTCGATTAGCTACAGTTGAGATAGATTTAGATAAGACACCACTCATCACATGATCCTCATAGGCCTTTTCTCCAAAATCTAAGAATCTGTTAACTTACAGTAAGGGTCACACTAATATATTTTCCTGGGACTTAGAGACCCTGGTCAATGGTCTTCAGTTATATTTGAAAAACTAGAAGAGATATCTCATGTCCTTGAGAAGTTATTACAAACATTCTCCTGAGTGCTACCCAACATCCTGTACACTATGGCTCTATTATTATTACTATCTCTGCCATAATAGCTTGGCTTAAGTTAGACATGTGGCCACAAAATCTGGAAGTTCTTGATTTATTTAACATCATATTGGGTGGACCTTATTGATATCTTTTAAATTAGGCATTAGAACCTGAACATTTCAATTTAGTTTATCAAATATATAATATTCTTTTTTTTTTTTAGCCGAGTTGGGATTTTTGTTGGACTACCAGGCTTCCAACAGGACAGACTTCTCTGTAGCTCTCAGTGTACTTGACCTGGAATATCTAGAATATTTGAATCAAGTATAGAGCATTTCATTCTCTACCCTGTTCACTGGAAGGTCAGCCATTGTCATGAGTGGAACAACTCTCCTCTGATCCACCCTTCCGCCATGCTGTTCTGCCTCACATCAGGCCCAAAGCAATAGACCCAGCCAAGCATGGACTGACACCTCTGAAACCAAGAGCCAAAATAAACTTTTCCTCCTTTAAGTTATATAGGGTGTTTTGGTCACAGTGACAAACACTGGCTAACAGACCATCTATCCATAAAGCTTTAGAATCGGTGAGCTTCTAACAAAGACCTTGTTAACTAAATAATTCCCATTACCAAGTCAAAGCTGCTGGCTCTCACTGTGAACACACCCCCATAGTCTCTGCTGGATAAATGCTTTCTCTCTGTCACCCACCACTACACCCTACCAGCTCTCTCCAACCCATTGGAAACAGCCTATTTCAATGGTTAGTACCTTTAAATAGCCATAAAGCACTGTTCAAAGATAGTGGGCCTCTTTTCCATAGTTTTTTTTTCAAAGACCATAGTGAAGGCCTTCTCTAGAACCACAGAAGACGAGTCTGGTCAAACATACTAATTCCACACCACCATTCCCATCTCTCCAAGCTTTTTTCCTTAGCATCTCATCTGATGTCATTTAGTCACTTCAGTCTTTTAACCAACCCAATGACTGGAATCACTTTTGGATACTTGAACTAAAGTCATTAATAGGTCCACCTATATTATATGTCCAGTCTAACCTAAAGTTATACTTTTCCCCCAGGCAACCTGATAATTTATTCTTATGCTATTCCCAGATTTTTGAGATAAAATTAGAAAAGTGCCACATTTTTGTTTTGCTTTGATACATAAATCTTTAGATTTATCTTTAGAGGTAAACTCTAAGGGACTGCTAGTTCTGAGATGGTGGGGGGCTTTGTGATCCCTTGTCGGGTTTCTTAACCCTACCCATACCTCTGTAAATAGTCCCTTTCCTGAGATCTCTTGAACTAAACATTTTAAGTGCTTTAGTTGATGCCATGTGCCCAGTGATGAGCCCAGTACGAAGTGAACCTGCCTCTCACCAAAACCCACACTCATAGGGATTTTTCCAAAACAGAAAGGATGTTATCATCAATAATTAAGAGAAAAATAAGTGTCTACTATATTGTAGGATTAGCAAGTAGTTCTAGTTGGACAGGAAGAAGGTATGTAGAGGGAGACAGAAGGAAATCAAGTTGCAAACACAGACGAGGACACCATCTATTGAGAAGGACTTAGATACCAGGCAAACGACTATTTATCTCATGAAATGGTACATGGACAGCTATAGTCAGTCTTGAGTAGGGAAATGACATATGATCTGTGCTTTAGCAAGATCCATCAGCTAGAAAACTGAAACAAATCATTAATAGGAAATAATTTTACTTTCTCTGTTGGATTTTAAGCTTCATGAGCAAAGCCTTGTGGACTTGAATGTAACTGGCTATTAATCCAGTGCTGTTACGTGGTGGGTATGTGATCAATACCTGTGATATTGAGAGCAAAAAACCAAGAACTGATCAGGTTATTAAGATAGCCCTGGTGAAAAGCCAATGAGGAATGAATGGGAAGAAAGCAAAATAGTATATATTGGACATCCGCCATGTACCAGGCGTTTAACCTATATTATCTCATATAGCTCATAATATTAAAGGGTACATTTTATTTATTTTTATATTATGAATGCATTAAGTAAAAAGTCCACACTCACATGTGTGAGAAATGATGAAGCTGGGACTTGAACCCGTGTCCGACTCATCCTTGTCCACTGCACTGTCAGGGGTAGAGATGGGCAGAGGCGAGGAGAGGACAGAGGAAGATGCTGGTGACTGACCAGGTCCTGAGGGTGGGGCGGAAGCATGAGGCGAAGTAGAGCAGTGTGAGCTGGAATCACACAAGTGGACATGACAGTAGGAAATGGGGAAACAGCAGAGGCTGAGCAGGGGGGCCCAGCGACTATTAGTACAGGTGGTGACCCATCAATAACTGACATGGAAATCTGGACCTCACAACAGAGGGAGAAATGAAGTGGATTAGCAAGCGACCCATACAGAGTGAGGGATTTGTATTTTTAGTGTCAATCACGTGTGCATACAGGCATGTGTAGGGGTAGCTGCTGCTCCTTTAAATGACTGTTGATTGTGTGGTGGTGGTGGTGGTGGTGGTGGTGGTGTGTGTGTGTGTGTGTGTGTGTGCGTGCGTGCGTGTATTTCAGGTAAATTGTTTCAGATAAGACTGCAAAGAAGCTTACAAGGAGCCAGCCAAAAGTGCAAAGTCACTCCGAGTCACTCTTTTAGGTGACCTAAAGTAAACTTTGCTTATTATAATACCAAATTCTTCACCCATTGCCCTTCCTGTCCATCATTGTTAAATATGCACACCAACTAGCCCACCAGACACATAATGATGCGTCTTTCCTATATATTCAGATATAAATGCGTTCATATAAGTATATTCAATAAAACTCCCTTGCTTTGCTCTTTTGGAGAGACACTGTCTTGAGAATTATTTCCAGTGTGCCCCCCTTATTTGCTGCAAGTAAAGTTTCTTCACTCTCACCTTTGGTTGTGACTTGCCTTTCATACATGCACAGGTTGTGCTCCTTCCCATGAGGGAAACTTCAAATACCCATGTTAAAAACTACAAATGCTGACGGTTCTCTGTCTGGGAGCTGGAAACCCAGTCTCCAGAGCCCATTAGTCGTAAGCTCACCCGCCAGGGGCCTGGGCTGGGTAGCCACAGGGATAGCGTTCAGGGTTGGGGCTCTGTGGCAACATTTCCTTCCACTTTTCTTGTCTGTCCCCCAAAAGACCTACTGACTAGGACCGACCTCCCAAGGGATCTCTTGGCTGGGGGATCTTGAAGAGACCCAGTTGTTCCCTGAAAAGGGGTCATCACTCTAAGCCAGAAAACCTGGGTCACTGAAGCTCTATTTCTCAGGCCGCATTACAAGCCACATTACAGCTTAGTCAGGAACCTTCGTCCTTCTACATCAAACCAAAATTTAAGATGTGACATAAAATTTCTATTTGAACATAGATAATTCAAAATGGCTGAACTTTCAGAATCTTTTCTCATGCAACGTTCAAGAGTAGAAGACTACTCTGATTAATTTAGAAAAGCATTTTACCCTAACTTAGTTATAAATGACTGAAAATGTGCTTTTGCATCTGTTTGAGATGATATTTCATGGGCATCTCGTGCTGCATAACAATTTCCATGACAATAAACACATAGACTTGTTATTTGATAGTTGCATAATTGTGGCTTCTTCGGCTTGGATTCAGAGGTGGGGCTCTGCCCAGCCTCTGTGTTTTTTGTCCTCCAACCCTAAAGGGGGAAAATAACAAATGTAAAACACACCAAACCAGGGAGAAAGAAATAGTCCCTGGCTATGTAAACTGCCTATTCGTCCCCTCCACTCTGAATCCCTGGAGCACTTTGCCTGAATTTCCATTAGATGTACTCTGAGAGGCAATGCTCACTAGCTACCAGCAGAGGGCAGGCCTGGCCTCCTAATGTGCCAGGAAGGCCAGTTCCAGGGAACCAATGTGCCCTTGGCCATCTGTGACTTCAACAGTCTCATTCAACCACTGTGTAAAATAATTGCGTGGTGGAGAGATGGCATGGGTTAAAGCCCAGGTCTGCCACTTACGAGGCATGTGACCTGAGACAACTTCCTTAACCTCTGTGGGTTTGCTTCCACTTTTCTCAAATGGGGATATTAATAATGCCTACTTCATAAGCTCAATGTGGACATTTAATGCACTCAGAACAGAGCCCAGCGTATGGTAAGCTGTCGTAGATGTTGTTACTATTACATCAACCCAGCTCAAGTGTCCGAGGCCAAGGATCAAAGAGACAGACAGGTTTCGGTATGTCTCAGGCCTTACCTGGAATCTCTGCTTGGTGGGCACCTAGGCCTTGTGGATGTCTGTGCTCCAGCAGAACAGGAAAATGGCTTTATTCAAGGGTGAGAGAGGCAAAAGCTGGCCTGAACTTGCCCATGTCTTTCCCGAAGGCAGGATGACAGACCTGAGCTTGGGCCACTGGAAGGTCAGCAGACGTCTGGCCCCAGGAGGGCTCCAGGGGAGCAATGGGCTGTCCTTCTCAGCTGCAGTCAAGCCTGGTGCAATTAGCTGCAGCCTGGGGGGCCATTCTGAGCCCTGCCACCTGGGCATCTCTCCTGCAAGTCTGGGTGAAGGACGAAGGAAACATAGGAGCTCTGGAAAAGAGGATTACAGAGTCATTTTGCAGCCAGGGTAAGCAGTGGCTGGTGAGGCAAGTGGGAACCCAACATAGGCATTGGTATGGTGGTGCTCAGCTTGCAGGGTGGGGCGGGGCCCAAGCAGGAAGGGGGTACAGTCTTCTGGAGATGCTTCAGAGACCTCTGACTAGTGATCTGAGGTAAGTTCTGGTAAGCTGCTGGAGGGCCTCATGGAAGGGCAGTGTCTGCCCATCACGGGGCTGTGAATAAATATCCCAGCTCCCTGTCTTTGATACCTTTGAAACGTGATAAGAGTGGTACTTTTCTGCCCAGTTGTTGCGGCCTCATGTCTTTCTCTTGCTAATGAAACATAAGCATCAGCTTTATGCTTTATGCTTTATGGTCAATGCCAGCTTCAGCTCTTTTTTCCTTCTGGCCCAGCAGTAATGGATGGAGGCTCCATCAGCCTGTATCCCTATGTGACTATGATGAGCACAGCACCCCCTTGGCTGACCTATGATAGACTTGTAGCATGGGGAAGAAATATATCTTTATTGCTTTAAGCCATTGAATGTTGGGTCAATGTTGTTACTGCATCATAATCCAGCCTATCCTGACTGAGTCAACAGGTCACCTCTATACAACCTTGCTATACCAAATGTGCCTTTTTCACATCTTCCCACCTCATTTGATTTTCTGGAAATTGCTACAAGGTGGGTCCATTGTCAGATGGTAAAAAAGGAGTCCAAAAAAGCTTACGTGTTCAAGGTCCCAGGGCAGAGTAACAGAGCTGGGATTCCCACTCAAGCCAAGCCCCAGGACTCCGAATCTTTTACTGCTCCTCCTCTCCACCTTTTCCAATAGGATGCCTGACATCTAGCAATCACCAACACTGAAATGATAAAAAAATAATGCTGATATTGAAATTATCACACTAACTAGCACAGTAGTAATTGGTAGCAGCAGTGTGTGTTCCAACTTAGTATTGGGAACATGCAGAACTGTGAACTGTATGCAGAACACAGCTAGGTTCTTAATAGTGAAGGTCAGGAGTCAGGCGTGGTGGCTCATGCCTGTAATCCCTGCATTTGGAAAGATGAGACAAGAAGACCGCAGGTTTGAGGACAGTCTCAGAATCATAGCAAGACTCTCAGCAACCTAGGGCGACCCTATTTTAAAACCCAAAATAAAAAGGTCTAGGGTCATGCCTCTGGGTTCAATCCTCAATAGCAAACAACAATAACAACAAAAAGTGAGGTCAATAAGATGCATATGGCCTCTACAGAAAAGGCAGATATCAGATAACCTTGCCTCAGGAGACTCTTTTATTGGGATTCATAATCCAATATTCATTAAAGAATATTTTAATCCAGTTTCTATAACTCATTTTTTCGATGGCTCTAGTACTCCTAATACTGCCCCTCCCTCTGCCGTGTCTCCTCCCACAGCCATCCTGACCCTGAGTTCTCTCTTTGCATCTAAACTGTCCTCCAGTCCTGGTGTAGAACCTCAATCACTCAGGGCCCATTTTACTTCTCGCAAACTAGCAAACAATCTCAGCTTACACGTGAACAAGCTGTGGGATGCTGTTACTCCTACCTGGCACACTTGTTTTGGTTTGGGGTTTTGGGGGGGAGTGCTGGGGATGGAAGCCAGGGCCTGGGCTGTGCCAGGCAAGGGTTCCCTTTATTTTAGCCTTATTTTAGCCGGGCTTTCTCCGGGCCATCCCAGAGGGGCCCTCAGAGCCTCTCACAGGCTGCTGGGGGAGGGATCTGGGCCGCTGACTTCCTGTCATTGGCAGGCAGCTCTCCCCAGCCTAAGACCTCTCACTGTACGCATCCATCCTCCCGACGGACTTTAAAGGGATCAAAAGAGCCCCGTGTGTTTTTCTAATCTCCCTAATCCTCATAACGATCCTTGTGAGGATGCAGGTATCATCACTACCATTTTTCAAATGAAACGAAGGCCCAGAGAGTTTCAGTGACAGGCCCAAGGTCACCCCCAGGGGCGGCCCAGTGGCAGAGATGGGAACAGAACTCAGAAGACTGCCTCCCCAGACCAGCCGTCTCCTTTAGACCCTGCTGTCCCGCTGAATTCCCCCTGCCGTTTTAATTGAATATCATGTTCTTCTTCACTTCCTGCCCGAAACAGGGCGACAGCTGCCACCTACCCTCCTGAGGCGGCTGGCGGGACTTCAGTGGTGGGTGAAGTTATGCTGGGATATAAAGTGGGCGAAGCCTTCAGGATAAAAGGGCCCATAGACACGGAGGATATTCTCGAAGGTATAAAAGGGATGCCCCGACTTTACTGCTTTTCCTGACTTTGAAATGAGGAGGCTAAGAGGGAAAACTGCATGGGAGGGTGAGTATGGGGGTTGGGTGGAGGGACCACGTGGACTGGGGGTGGGGGGAGAAACAAAGCTATGCATGTAATTGGATGAAAATGTTTGGCAATGAAAAAATTAAAAAGTACTGATATTATTGGTGAGAGGCCCAGCACATGGTATTATTGTTGGACTGTCCTGGGTTCAGATTATTTTTGGCTGTGAAGTTCCAGGGGATGACAAGTCAGAGGACTGAGATTCACGTGTCCCTCCTCCATTGACTCTTTGGTTTGCTGAAGTGGCTCTAAACTGGGTTGTATGCAGTGGCCTGGGGCCCCTGGAATAAGCACTGGTTTCTGGCCCTCTCTAGGGAGATTGTGGCCCAGGGGAATTTGGGATTGATGCGTGATAGGGCAGTCAGTGTGAGGATGTCTCCTACCGGGGGCCCCCAAATGCATTTTGGAGAGGTCTTTTGCTATGCAGAGTGAGAGGAGGGAGCCCGCCAGGGAGCAGTCTTGCATCTCCTCTGCCCCTTGCTCACCACTGCCACCAGCAGAGCATCCTGCAGGTGGAGTGAGGCTCCTAACTGTGAGGAGGGGGGATCTCACCCTTGGAAATCTGAGCAGTTAAGTTCAGGTCAGGAGGAAATTGAAAAACTTCCCAACCAAAACGTTTACTTCCCGAAGAGATAAAAAGAAGCTCAGGGTCATAAATCTGGGCCAACACCCAGGACACAGAGGTCAGGCTGCAGGGCCAGAGGAATCAGTAAAACAAACGCAGAACATTCAGGCGCGCAGGTCCCTGGACACCAGGGTGAACAGCCTCCCAAACGCCATGGGGACCCTGGGGGCCAAAGGGCTGCCCAGCAGGCACCCTCAGAGGCCCAGGCTGTGACAATTTGGGGGACCCATGTGAACTTTAGTGGCAGGCCACTGGCCTCTCTGTGTTTTACAGAGTGACATTTTCCCTCGAACCAGGCTCAGTCAGGTTTACTGAAAAGATGCAAATCATCATAAAAGATGCTAAAATGGAAAGAATGGCCAAGTCTGTTTTCTAAACCAAGAACTTGTGTGGCACCAGGCAGTGAGCTAGCCAAGTGCCTCACAGCAAGTCCACAGGCCTGTCTGCCTACCTGAATCTCACAGCGGGCAAATGGTGCCCAAGGAGACAGTCATAATTGCTCTGAGGAACCGATGGAGTGCTCAGAAACCATGAATCATTACTGAGACTGCCAGGCCTGAATTACACTCACGGCCCCTTTTGTTATTGAAGGGGCTTATTTTTCTTTCTTTCTTCCTTTCTTTCTTCCTTCCTTTCTTTCTTTCTTTCTTTCTTTCTTTCTTTCTTTCTTTCTTTCTTTCTTTCTTTCTTTCTTTCTTTCTTTCTTTCCTGTACCATGGACCCTAGGGACATACTACCTCCGAGCTACACCCCCAGCCCTATTTTTTAGTTTTTTTTAATTTTTGAAACAGGGTCTCACTGAGTTGCAAAGGGCCTTGCTAGGTAGCTGAGCCCCGATCCTCTGGTCTCTGCTTCCTGAATATTGGGATTACAAGCCTGTACCACCACGCCCAGCTCTTACTTTCAATGTACAAAAATTCCCCTTCTGGGTAGTATTTCCCACTCTTCTTCTTACCTTAAGTTCTCATAACTCCAAAGTTATGAAACTGCAGAATGGTGTCTGTAGAATCAGAAATGCTTTATACACTTCTCACTAAACCCTAAGGTTCTGAGTAGGACACAGGCTGGTGCAGAGGTAATTTCCAAGGGCAAAAAGTGGGCCTGACAGTACTTAGACATCTTCACCACTTCTCAGTGTTCTGAATGAGACAAATAGTTATCCTGCGAAGTGAGAGGAGGCTGGAGACGTTCTAAATCATTTGAACTTAAAGCTCAGCTGGTAGTCAGGCATGGTGGCACATGTATCTCAGTACTTAGGAAGCAGAGACAGGAAGCTCACAGGCCAGCCTCAGCAACTTAGCAAAACCCTTGGCAACTTAGAGACCTTGTTTCAAAGTAAAAAATAAAATAGGGCTGAGGGTGTAGTTCAGAGGTAGAATGCCCCCCACCGGGGGTTCAATCCCTAGTACCAAAAATAAAGTAAAACTCATTCCCTTCAAAGATGCACTATAATGTTAGATAAGTCCTTCAACCTTTCCAGGCTTTAAAATTTTCTCCCCACAATACAGCTGTCATGTCATCCAGGAAGCAAATCATGAATTATAAATGCCTTGGAAGAAACGTGAACCCTGTGTCTGAAAGGTATCAAAGGCTGAGCACAGTATTAATGTTATAATTGCTTACAATAAAATCACAGACCCAACATAAAAGACCATAGAAGTTTTGTGGGTAAACATCATAAAGATGAGCATTTAATGTAGAGATATTCCTAGTCAATAAAGAATAGATTTCCTTCCATAGCAATCATCTCTTCAGAACAAAAGAAGGTGGCAAGGTAGAGGGAAAAGACCCAAGGTTTGCTTTTGCCCAGACCCCATTCTGGTCCCAGCACTAAGTAGCTTCAAGATCTGGAGGAAGTCACACATAACTCCGGCCCTTGCTTTCATCGTATTTTTTGTTTAAGTCGTAGTGAGAGAACCCTTTCATAACATGAGTGTACCTCAAAATTTTTCACGTGTACAGTATTGTGAATGCTATACAATGCACGCTGTTGTATAATAGAATACGACGGCATTTTCATGTCAATGCCACTGAGGTTTCTTCCACATCTTGACTATTACAAATAATACTGCAACAAATACAGGTATACAAACATCTCTATGAGATCATGTCTTCCGTTCTTTTGGCTGTACACTCAGAAGTGGGGCTGTTGGATCATTTGAAGAATCTCCACAGTTTTCCATCATGCTGCACCACTTTCACAATCCCACCAAGGTTGCCAAGGGTTTCAGCTATTCTGTATCTTTTTGGGTATTGACTGTGTTCTGTGTTTTTGATAGTATAAGGTGATATCTTATTGTGGTTTTGATTTGCATTTCACTGATCATCAATCTTTTGTTCATTTCTTAACTTGGTATTGTGGAATTGTAGAAGTTCCTTATATATTCTGAGTAGCAACATCTTATTTAATGTATAGTTTGTAATCCATTTTCCCATTCTGTATAGTTGGCCTCTCCACCCTGTTGAATATTTCCCTCGCTGCACAGAAGTTCCTAAGTTTGATGAAGTCTAATTTGTCCAGTCTTCCTTTTGCTGCCTGTGCTTCTGTTTTAACTAAGTTTTGTTATAACTAAGAAATCATTGCCTATTCCATTTTCCTGAGGCTTTCCCCCTTAATTTTCTTCTGGGAGCTTTATAGTTTCAGGTCTTGATTTATTTTTAATTTATTTTGAGTTGAATTTTGCATATGGTGGGATGTAAGAGCCCGTCTTTATTCTTTTGCATGTGAGTGTTCCGTTTTTCCAACACCGTTTGTTGAAGGTACTTTCCTTTCCCCATTGTGCAGTGTTGACCTTTGTAAAAATCATTTGACCATATGTGAAGGTTTATTTCTAGGTTATCTATTTGGCTCTACTGGTCCACACCTATCCTTGATTCAGTCCCACGCTGTCTTGATTACTCTAGCTTTACAATATATTTTCAAATAAGTTAGTGTAAGATGTCCAGCTTTCTTCTTTTTCAAGACTGTTTTAGTTATTGAATCTTTTGAATATCCATATGAACTTTAGAATGTTTTCCCCCTATTTCTGAAAAAAAAAATGCTATTGAAATTTTGATAAAATTGTGCTGAATCTGTAGATTGCTCCAATTAGTACATACATTTTAATACTAGTAAGTCTTCCAGTCCATAACCATAGGATGACTTGCCATTTCTTCCTGTTTTTTTTTTTAATTAATTTCTTTCAGCAATGTTTTGTAGTATAAAAGTCTTACTTTCTTGGTTAGGCCTATTCCTAATTATCTGATTTTTTAATGTAAAGGTAACTGGAATTTTTAAAATTTACTTTTCCATTGTTCATTGTTGGTATACAAAAATGCAAGCAATCTTTGAGTATTGATTTTGCATCCTGTAATTTTGTTAATTTTTTTATTAGTTCAAATAGTTGTGTGTGTATACACAATCTTCAAGCTTTCTACATGTAAGATCATGTTTTCTGTGAACAAAGATAGTTTTATTTCTCCCTTTGCAATTTGATGCCATTTATTTATTTTCCTTGTCTAATTGCCTGGTTAAGACTTCCAGTACTATGTTGACTGAAAGTGTCAAGAGTAGGTTTTGTTGCCTTGTCTTGATCTTAGACGAAAAACTTTCAGTTTTCACCATTGAGCCTGTTGTTAGTTGTGGACTTTTCAAATGTGTTGAAGCAGTTTCCTTCCATCCCTAGTTTGATGAGTGTTTTTACGATGAAAGTGTATTAAAATTTGTCAAATATTTTTTCCGTAGAAATTGATATGATCGTGTGATTTTTATCCTTCATTCTATTAATGTTGTGTATTTCATTTATTGGTTTTTCATGTTGAATTATCTTTGCGTCCCACTTCATCATGGTGTGTAATCCTCTTCATGTGATATTGAATTCAGTTTGCTAATATTTTGCTGAGGATTTTTGCATCAATATTTATCACTGATATTGATCTATAGTTTTCCTGTAATATACTTGTCTGGCTTTTGTATCATAGTAATGCTGTCTTTGTAAAATAAGTTTGGCAGTGTTCCTTCCTATTCAGATTTTAGAAAAGTTTGAAATGAATTGGCATTAAATCTTTAAATGTCTGGTAGAATTCTCTCTCGGGGCCATCTGGTTCTGGCCTTTTCTTTTTCAGGTTTGTGATTGCTGATTCAATTACCTTACACACCACAGGTCTGTTCATATTTTCTTTCTTCATGATTCAGTCTTAGGAGACTGAATGTTTCTAGAAAGTATTCATTTCTTCTAGCTAGTTCAACTTGTTGGTGAATCATTTTTCATAGTAATCTCTTACAATCCTTTGGATTTCTGTGCCATCATATCTCCTCTTTTATTTCTGATTTTAGTTATATTTTATTATGTTTGTAAGGAAATTGCTGGACAAATTATTTCTAAGGCTTTCCAACTCTGAAATTGTTTGGTGTGTTTAAAAACATTGAAAATGCATTATAAAATATTTAAAACATAAGAATTGATATAAAAAATAATATAATGAATACTCTTCCAGCCAAAAAATTACCTAACACTCTGTGTTCCTTTCCCCAAGTGTGTCCTCTATCCTGGAAGTGCTCACCATCCTGGATTTTATTATTTTTATTTTAATGTATTTTTAATGTTTTTATTTTGTACTTATTTACTTACTTGCTTACTTACTTACTTACTTATTTTTGTGGTACTGGACATTGAACCCAAAGGCATTCTACTTCCAAGCTATGCCCCCAGCCCTATTTTTTATTCTTTATTTTGAAGCAGGGTCTCACTAAGTTGTGGAGAGCCTCACTAAGTAGCTGAGGCTGGCTGCAAACCTGTGATCCTCCTGTGTCAGCCTCCCAAGTACTGGGATTATAAGTGTGTTTCACCATTCCTGGATATTTTTTTATTTTATATATGATAGAGTGAAACATATATTTTGCCTATTTTTAAATTGGATATTAGTAGAATCATTTTTCATTTGATAGTGTACAAGTGGCTTTTTAAAATATTATGAGTGTCGTTCCTATTTTTGCATATAGTGCTTGCTCATTTTCATCGCTGTGTGGCACTTGATTATATAGCAGTGGTGTAATTTATCTACAGATTATTGATAGACATTAGATTTTTCCATTGCTTTGTTTTAACAAATATTCTTACTCTGAATATCTATATACATACCCCGTGTGTACTTGTTTTGATAGAAATCTACATAGGGAGTGAATTTTTCACTTTGAAGAATACTTAATGCCAAATTATTCTCTAAATGAGTGCTCCCAATAGCAGAGTACAGACTTTCCCATTGCTCAATATCCATACCATCACCTAGTAGTATCAGACATTTAATTAATAATCCTATTTTGGCATGAAGTGGAAACTAGCATAGTTTTTACCTCCATTTCCCTGATAACCACCATGGTAGTAGTTCACATTATTAGATGTTTAGCAGTTGTGCTTCCTTTTCTGTGAATTGCTTCTTCTTCTTCTTCTTCTTCTTCTTCTTCTTCTTCTTCTTCTTCTTCTTCTTCTTCTTCTTCTTTTGCCTGCCTTTGACTTTTCACATGAATGAATTGTATTACTCCCTTTCCCAAGAAAATCACAGACTACATCAGCAGCTCTCACTGCTCTCATGGAGAACTTAGAACATAGCTCCCACACTTTTCCTTTATGGGTTCACTTTATCCATATTTCTTTTATACCAGCTAAGGCAGGTAACTTGAATGTACATTCCAGGGCAATATATGATTCCAGAATGCAGGTCTCCCACCGGAAAATTGAGACTCGGTGCGTTGAGAGTAGTTGTTGCTAAGCCAATACTCCTTCTGTCAGAGGGCCATGTGCACCATTCCATCTGGAGAGGCCTAAGTCTGCATTGGAGGGAGGCTGTGCCCACTAATCCTCCACGTGGAGGGCCAGGGAATTATAGCTCATGCTCTAGTGCTTAGAATTTCCTGGGTTTTATAGAGAAATGTGTATTCCTGGTATTTTTCGAAATTGCAAGATAACTAACATTTATTTTGAAACATGTAACAAGTGAAGCCAAAAGAAGCAACTAAGGTGGGATTTGAAATTTCTGTAACTATGGCTTGGAGCAGAGTATTAATCACTAAAGAAGTGTCAGCAAGGAAGAGACAAAGAGTCTGTCATGTTAACTCCTGCCTAAGTCTTCTTATTGACAACTAACTTTGTATACAGAGGGTTTGAGTCAGTCTACAGGAAGTGGGTATGGGATAAATGGTTATCACAATTTGCACATCAGTCTGGCTCTAATTTCTCTGAATTACTACTACAGGCTGTCGTTGCAGGTTGCCCCGGCTACATCGGTTGGGTTGGTTTGAATAGTGTACTGCTAGTGTTGATTGGCAAGTTCACAATGGAAGTATTCCCGCTGAGGAAAACAAAATCTCATTGTCAGGTCCTAGAATAAAAGTGAAAATCATGGCTTTGGAATTGAAGTGTGGTTTGTACAAACTTTAAGAGGCAGAGAGAAAAGTTATTTTTCCTAATTCCCCAATCTCCCTCAAAAATGTGTACGTACCCCCCCCACACACACACGTTCAGAAAAGTAGTCCTCATTGTGCTCATTTTGGTCTCTAAAGAGCAGAGAAAGATGAAAGAGGGATGAAAAACAAGCAAGCAAACAAGCAAGAAAAATTATACCTATCAGGCCCGAAATTTACTAAAGGATGCACAGATATGTCTGTCTGTAGACTGCAATGCAACCAATGTTCATCAGTATGTTAGTCAACTGCTGCATGATTATTGAGTGTATGGTATTGGGTCTGTTCTGGATTGGGAGCTCCTGTGGCTTCTCAAGGGTCTTCTAGAACAGATATACAGGAACAGCCCGCGCTTATATGGCTGTTTCAATTGTCAAACAGCATTTTTAACACAGGCTTTAAAAATAAAGAAAGGATAGGGCAGAATAGAACATAAAAAGAAGGCTGTGAAAATAACTGAGCAAAAAAAGATCTTTGAAATACAAAAAACTTGACTCGAACAATCCATTTGCAAATATTTATTGAGAACCTAGTATGTGATGTTAATGTCATTTTCCTATGAGCAGTATTATAACATTTTTCTTTTTGTACCTTGGTTTTCTTAGCTGCAAACTGGAAATACTGAAAGAGTACCTAACTTGAAGCATTGTTGTATTAAGGGAAATAACATATTTTAAACATGTAGAAAAGTGACTGGCATATGGTCACTACACAATCAATGCTAAGGACTGAGAAAAACCATATAGGCACTTAGAAACTGAACAACAATAAAGACATCTACAAGAGATGTCACAGCAGTGTGTTATTAATTGCCAAACAAATGCTGCTCTCCCCTGAATGTCAAAACCTAGGGCACAGGGCTCAGAGAGAGCCAGACGAGCTTGGTTTCTCATACCAGCCAAGCACCTGCCTTTTGCACGTGTCTGAGAAGCTGCAAACTGGGTCCCTCTGGAGACTCTGTGGATCATGATGGGCTCTTGGGAAAGGACCCAGAGTGGACCCTAAGCAGGAAGGTGAAGCAATGCAGTGCCTGAGCATGCAGCTGTGGTTCAGCTGCCCAAGGTCAAAGCCCAGTACTGGCACTTATCATTAGTAGGTTCCTGGATAAGTTATTTAACTCTTCTGAGCCTCGGTTTCTCTGTAAGTAAAATAGGACTGATGATACTATCTATATCATAGGTTGGCATGAGCACAGAATGGGAAATGCACCCATGCTCATAACAACACCTACCATGTACAAATTAAAATGCTTATGTAAACAGCATGCTAAAGTAGCTGTTTTCTCCAGGTCTCCAAGGAAAGAGATTCCAGTAACAATTCCAATGTGCAAAACTTCCCTCTGTGAGGAAATCCACCATTGTTGACATTGATAGAGAGAAGACCCTTTACAGATTTTTATAAACCAATTCACTCTGCAGATGTGGAAGTTGAAGCCTGAACAATTTGAAGTCCTTTGCCCACAGTCATCTAGATGCTTAGTGACTAGAGACAGAGCTGGGACCGGCTCTTGGTTCTCCTGACACCGGTATCCATGCTATCACTACAAAGGCTGTCAGTACAGTTTGCTGTTACAGGACTCTCACCCCGTAACATACTAGCGGAGACCTTTCACACCACATGATTCCAAGATCCTAGGCACAGCACTCCAAGTCCTCCTTGTCTGGCCCTCATCTTTCTGGTGGGTATTGGATGCATGTGGGCTCCACACAAATTACAAAAGAAAGCAAAACAACAAAACGAAACAGCAAAGGTACAAACAGAGATAGAACACCAACCTTAAGTACTTGATAAACTGAAGAACACAGCTTGATATGAGAGGCTAATTTGCCTGCCAACTGATCCTCTAAATAAGTCAGAGTTACCTATATTCCCAAGCATTTGGCCTGGGGCTCAGAGGAGCAGAGACTCCCATGGTGCAGACATTCCTGAGCCCAAGGAAGGAGGACAGGGCTGAGTAAAACATGCCCAGTTGTTTTTCCCTAATTGGCCAATACAGGTGTCACTGTACCTCCCCCAGAGTGGGAGAAGACAGGAATGTGCACTGGGGGGAAAAATCCCCTTTCTTAGAAACTAAGAGTGAGGAGAGACTTTTTTCTAGTGTCACCTAGTCCAGAGTCAAGGTACATACACAGCCAGGCAACAAGACCCGGGGGCCTTTTATTATACAAGCACCAATTCCATTCATGAAGGCCCGCCAGTCACCTAGCCACACCCCCAAAAGCCCACCTCTTAATACCATCACATTTGGAGTGAGGCTTCGAGCTGTGAATTTTGAGAGGACACAAACATTCAGAACACAAAATCCTCTCATCTTTCATGCTCCTCCTTTCTTTCATTTTTACCCAATTCTCTATGGAGTAGAAATAAATTGGCAACCTCTTCGTTATGTCCAACACAGACTTTTCTTCTAGCCTTTTTAGGCCTTTATTTATCTAATTTCCTGAAGGCAGAGGCCCCCGTACTCATTCCATGTTCAAACACAAAACATTGAACATAGTAGGTCTTCAATAACATTTCACCGAGTAAGTGCTGTGGAATACTCTTTCCAAGGCACAATGGATGATATCACACTGAGTCCTTGCCACTTTTCCCTACTGAAGAATCTCGTTCTTTCATTTGCACATTTGGCACCGGTAGGTGTGCGTTAGAGTGTTAGGCAACCCAAAGACATGCGGCTTGTAAGTGTCTCTTCTTAGGATCTTCAGGTCCACTAGAAAAAATAAGATATGTTCATAAGAAATACTTGAGTGAGTGCACATGACGGATATGAATGTATCTTTGTACCCATAGAATGTGTTATAGTTTACGAAGCAAAATCTGTTAATTACCCTTTGACTCTACAACTATCCTTTGAGTCAGAGTGGACTAGCCTCATTTGATGGATTAGTAAGTTGGACTTGAGAGATTTCAGGTGACTCATCAAACACACCCAGCTGGCAAATGACAGCTGAAGCTTGAAGCCAGGCATTTACCTCCTAATAGTGTATGTTTTCACATTAAGCACCAAATAAAAATAAAATGGATGGTGTTTGGCTATAACAGGAAGGGGGGAAGGTATGCATACCCATGAGCATCTTTTTTGGCTATTCTGATGAGTCTGGTATGAGGCCGGCTTCTTGGGCCCCAGCCCATTTTGTTCAAAGTATACCGCAAAAAGAAATAATAATAATAATCTCAAAGTCTCTCTGCCAAACTAACATAAACATTTAGAGGTTGAGAAAAGTATTATCTAAGGTGGAAGAGAAGCTATCCAAGTGCACTGAACAAGCTAGAATTAGAAATGCAGGGACAGGTATATAATCTCATTGTCTTTATAGATTCCTGCTATCTGAGCTCTGAAACTTCAAGTCTACATGAGGATTCTTTTTTTGCTTCGTGCAGCACAAATTTATTATCTTACAGTCTTGAAGGTCAGTAGTTACATGTGAACTATTAATATTGGGACTGTCTCTTGGAGGCGGAGTGGAATGGGGGTGGAATGAGCAAGTTTGAGTGGGAACTGAGTCATTCTCTGTCCAAAAAGTTGGATTATAATAAGCAAGTCATGAGACAGAAATCTCTTCTATCTGAGGAAGAGAACACTACTTGTTCCTCTGTATAAACAAGGAATTGCCATTTCCCACTTATCCTTAGATTTCACTTGTAGAATATAGGGTTTTCCAATATTCTGCTTACCTGTGTTGTTACAGCACCTGTAACTTCTCTTAAGTTCTTCCAGTGTGGATAGTGTGATGTGTGCGTGGGAGGGCAAGTCAGCTGTCATCTGTGCTAGTGAACATCAGAAGGTGCCTGCTCAGAGCATGTACCATGCAGGAAGAAGTAGAAAAATACTTCAGCTCTTCAGATCTAAGCCTTTTTTTTTTTTAAAGTTGGTTAATTGGCATAAAGGATGGAGAAGGAATTTTTTCATTGGTGAAATAAGCAGCATTTGAGGTTTTCTTTTATTAGCAGTGGCTAGATATTTTGTAGAGACTCATCCTGCCCTTGCCTGATGATCCTGTAGACTCATCTGCCCGTAGGTTCTGACAAGCCGGGCAGCCTGCCTCCTTCAGAACGGGGATCTAGACCTGTGACTTCACTTACCCTCCATCCAGCACCTGGTGAAGGAAAACAGGTGCCGATTCTGCTGTTGGAATATTTGATTAATATACTTCAAGGTAAATCTTTCATGCAGCATACTTATCGGATTCCCTTAAAATAACCATAAGAGGGGACATTCTGAACTTATAAAATTAGCTTATAAAATTAGCTTGTATGGTTGCTTGGGGGACCTGACTGCTGGTCAGTGTTAGGATGGGGTACAGTAGGGAGAGTGGACTCTGAGACTTGCTTCGTCTGTCACTAACTACCAGATACCCAGGTTATTTGAAAGAACAAGTGATGGAATCCCACCCAGCCCTAGCGGTGGGGTAATGGGCTTTGAAGAATTCAAGAAGATGCTGATAAAGAACAATGTCCAAAGGGAGAATGTGATCTTACCTGTGCGGTGATTTGTTTATGCCTGTCTGTCCTCTTGCTTGGCATTTTAAAAATGAACTACATGGCCAAGCATGGTGGCACATGCTTATAATCCCAGCATTTGGAAGGCTAAGACAGGAGGATCATGGTTCAAGCACAGCCTCAGCTACTACTTAGGGAGGCCCTTTGCAACTCAGTGAGAACTCATTACAAAATAAAGAATAAGAAATAGGGCTGGGGGTGTAGCTCGGAGGTAGAATGAATGCTCCCAAGTTCCATTCCCAGTACCGCAAAAATGAATGAATAAATAAATAAATAAATAAATAGAAACGAACTACATACATTTCCTCAGATTTCACTCCCAAACTTTCCCCTGTAGTCCGCAGTCTTCTTCATCCACCTGTTTCTTCTCTATGTGGATCATTAAACCGAATCATTCCCTGTCTTGAAACTGCCTAGCTCCATCACCTTTTCCAGAAGAGATTTGACAGCTAACATAAGATTTACCAGTTATTTAACATAACTTCCATCCATGAAGGGGTCCTTGGAATTCTCAGTTTCTGAACGCTTGGCCCTTAATACAGATGACAGAGCAAGTTGTCTACCTAAAACTATGACAACTCACATCAATACACTGGTTTTTTTGTTTGTTGTTTTGCTTTTGTTTTTGGTAGTCGTACCAGCATCAAACTCAAGGGCATTCTACCTCTGAGCTACACCCTATCCCTTTTAAATTTATTTATTTATTTTTGAAACAGGGTCTTGTTAGATTGCTGAGGGTCTGGTTAGATTGCTGAGGCTGTCTTAGAACCTGCGCTTGTCTTGGCTTCTCAAGTCCTGGGATTATAGGCATGCAGCACTGCCTGGCTCGGTAGGCCTTTTAGGTTTTACAAGTCATGTACACTAACTACTTAATTATCAAAATATAAATAAAACAGTCATTGTCATCTCCAGGAAATCAAGGACCAAAAAGTTTATACAGTTTGTCCAAAGACAAAACAAACAAACACAGGGTTGGCAACAAATCAAAGCTCGAGGTTGCAAGTCAAGAGATGGTTCCCAATGGCCTCTAGGAAGGAGGCTTTTCATCCAGTAGGCACTACATCTTGTCTCCTCAGGCCCTGTGCTATCCTAAGAGAGGCCCGTATATCCCTAGCATTCCCCAGGTGACACTCAGAGGGAAATTCTTATAGAACCATGGCTAATAGTAGTTGAAAGAAGTAGTCCCAGAGCCTAGTATTAAACCTCGGCGTGGTCGATGCACTCAGGAACTGTGGTTATTAAGTTGGAATTACATCTTAGACTTTCCTTCCTATGGGCTAAGTAACTGGTGGTGCATGTGTGTGTGGTGGTGGTGGTACTGGGGATTGAACCTAGGGAGTTTCTATCTCTGAGCTGTACTTCCACCCTATTTTACTTCTTATTTTGAAACAGGGTCCCACTAAGTTGCTGCAGCTTGAACCCGTGATCCTCCTGTCTCCTCCTATATACTGGGATCGGAAGTGTGTGCCCCCACACCCATGCATTCTTGCTGTTGTATTTTTTTTTTAACACAAGTCCTTTATTGCCTTGAGCCTGGAACACGGCTCCTCTACCTCTTACTCCTTCAGTTCTCCCTCAGATAAGGTCTCCCCAGGACAACCCGCTTCCCCTCTCAGCCACTGCTACAGTGCTCTGTGGCATTCCTCTAGTTTATCCCTTATTTGGCTTTCAGGACCATCTGGCATATCGAATATTTTATTTGTTTATTTGCATGTTGTCTGTCTCCCTGGCCAGGACATAAGATCCTTGAGGACCAGGATCCTTCCATCTCTGCTTTGTTTCTTGCAGATTACCCAGAACCAAAAATAGTGCCTGCCTTATAATAGTGCTCAAGATGTATGAATGAATGAATGAATGAATGAATGAATGCATGCATGCATGCATGCATTCATAATGTTTCCATGAACTTCCAGATTCAAACAACTAACTTGCAAGCTGACTTTTGGAACAAGTAAGGTCCTGACTAGGGACTTTCTGGATATTTTCTGGGCACTAATAATGAAACATAGAAACCATTCTGTACAGTCCTTTCAACTCAGTCTTCCATCAATGGGAAGGAGGGGAATCTAAGCCCTGAGCCAGCTCCAGGCTTTGCGAGCACAGACTGTTGCTGAGTGGAAGCTGAAGTAGGGGGAGAGCTGAACCTGAAAGAGAGAAAGACATCCAGGGAGAGGGAGGACCTCATCCATCAGCTGTGGATACTGAGGACCCACTTGCAGTCCAAGTGACGAGCATTATGGACCAGAAAACGTATTTAATATGATCACAAGAGATTAAAAATTGGGAGAGAGGAAGAGGCAGCTGTTAGGGGGAGCACAAGGCCTGTAGGAGAGTGGCAAAGGGGTAAAGTGAACCCCAAGACAGTAGCTCAAGAAGCTGAGCAGTCTGGGGTTTTTAGAGAGGACTCTTCAGAAGAGGGGGTCCCAGACCCAGCCTTTAAAGAATGAGACTTGTTTCCAGGGAAGGAGGGGGCAAGGAGAGCGTATTCCGCCCTGTGCCTGTATCACTGGGGCTGCAGAAGCAGAGACCCGGCTGCTACCAGCACAAAGCTCTGTGCTAGCAAATCTAAAAATACTCACCCTCTCTCTATTTTTTACTTTTCGTCTTCGTCCCTTACTCTTCTTCTCACCCTCCTTCCTATCTTCTTCCTTCTCTGATGATCCTTTCTGGCAACCTTTGGACTCCTTTGCTTATTCCTCTCCTCCAGGGAGTCTCTGACCAGCTGGGTTGGGGGCACCGCCCTAGCTGACTCCCCACTGTTCAGGTACAGGTTGGCAGCAGTTCCAAAGGCCCCCCACCTCCCTCAGCTCTGTTCTTTCAAATGCCAATTAACAGGTGTCAGAAATGCCGGTCCCGACTCAGACCTCTGTCTGCATAACAACCCAACTGTTTTGGCTCTCCCCAGGAGAGCATAAATATCGTGGTGTTTGAGCCCTTGGGGCCTGTGGAGTTTACAAGTATGCTGTCAAGATCTCTTCATTGGGCTAGCGCTTGAAGTGCTGCCAGGAAGCCGGGGGACTCCTGTGCTTTTATGTCTTCCCAAGCGCAGGCCGCCCTGGCTCCTGGAGCCCTCTGGGGACCCAGTGTCGGTGTGAATCTCAAACAGCAAGCTGACATTCCGGTTGGGAGCGTGACAGTGCATGCCTGGGTGATGATGCCAGGGCGGCAGGTGACACGGGTCCACCGCAGAGGGGGAGAGAAACTGGAGTGGCCTCCTGTTACATGTCCTCAGAGCTCTGAAGGATGGAATCGAGGTCGGGGAACAATTACAAAATGATGTTACAGAACCCGGATGTCTTGACCAATTGAGACCACTGAGATGGGCATTCGGAGCACAGATGATCCCCGTGTTCCCAAAAAAGTACTTGATTTGGGCTAATCTAAGATTAATGACATTACAAGCCAAAGACCCGGACCACTGTGGACCGGTGGAAACCCAGGCGCACAGATGCATGCTCAGGCTTGGAGCCTTGTCAGGATGCATAGAACTGGCAGGCACGAGTTCCAGATGCCCAGAAGGCTTGGGAGCACTCGCTCATCCAGGTTGCTCTTCCTCCTCCTGGCCTCCCATGGCTGTCCTCCTCTGGGTAAACATCTGAAAACAGACTGGCTGCCAGGGGGGAGAAAGAAGAGGCGAGGGTGGAATGGGATGGGCTGGGGCATGGCGACAGGAAGAGCTCAAAAGATTCTCAAGTTGGGTGACGACCAAGGTTGGCCTGTCCCAGAGGACACTCGGGCCCCAGCCTGGCGGGTGGCAGCAGAGCAGGAGCTCGCTGGCTCCTGCCGGTGGGGGTGGCATCTCCTCGCCTTTACCACCTCTCCGCTCTGCTCAGAGTTCAGGTTTAGGAGAGCATGTTGGATCTTTTTTTCAGTTGCTTCCACCCCAACAAAACCACAACGAAGGGTTTAACTTGTTTTACCGCATCTGCTTTGGGGTCTGTACAGCAAGCTGGAATAAAATCTAACCTTAAGAAGCCTAAGTGGGCTTGGGATAACCTTGGTAATGCATTTCGTGTTCAACGTTCTAGAAATCCCAGTCGAAAAGAGGAAATCAGGCATTAGCTCTTTTGCCATTTGTCATGGAAGCCCAGAATATTCTAGATTCTACATTTATGAGGACTAAGGCCCAGGGAGAGGCAGTGAAGTATAAAGATCACCTGTTTCTTAGGTAGCAAAACCCAGTCGCATGGCCCCTAGTAATCTATCTGCTACATCAGTCCTTTTTACCTTCTTGCTGGTGTCTTGTTAATTTATGGAGATGATCATTTACAATAAGTAAGCATGTCCTGGGGGAGTATTTCTGCCCACTTGAATTAGCTTATGACTCTCTGTTAGCAAAGGAGACGGCCCTTATCACTCCCTAGTCTGATTTAACTTTTCCGGGTCTCTGCAACATCCTACTCCATGGGCTTCTGGCCCCCACGGAATTGAGGGAAAGATAGAATCCACACAGACTTGAGCTCTGCTGAGGCCTGTCCGGATGAACACGAACCCCAGAGGAGACGTAGAATCCTGCCCTCAAATGTCAGGATTTGGAAGAAGTTAACTGCCTCTAAGTGAAAGCCAAATGGCTGCGGAGGAGAAATAGGAAGCCCTTGAAAGGATGAAATCAGGTCTCTCAAAAAGAAATCTTGTTGTATGCAAACAGAAAACAAAATATTTTCCCCAAATCGAAAAAGCCATTTATTTCCCTGTTGCATGATGTCCTGAGGTCACCGGATGTAAAAATCTAAAGGGAGTGGAGGTTTTAGAAGGTGGTTTGTTGGGGTCATTTTTATTGTCCAGGGCAGAGCCCCGAGATGGCCGGAGGGGAGGGTCAGAGCCTCGAATGTTTGCCCTTTTGAGGGAGGATGCTCTGGACAGACATTTCGCTGATCATAATCACTTTTATATGTAACAGGACCTTAATTCATTTGGTAGTTCAAACTACGGAAGGGCGGTACAGATTAGAGAGCTACGTCTGTAACTGACGAAATCTGCGCCTGGCCTGTGTTTGTGGGGAAATTAAAAATAAAATAAAGCTCATCTGAAAAGTGCGTGGACTAGAATTAGCCGTCGCCTGACTGGTCATGCATGGAACTTGTCAGAGATGACCAGGACAGAAAAGTGAGACCAGGGCAGCTCACCAGGCCTTGCTGCCCTCGGGCTGGGGAGCCTGTCATAATTTATAATGGATTGTATTAGGAAATAGACAAGGATGGTTTGTGTTCCGGAGCCAGAAAAGACTGGTTAAAAAAAAAAAAAAAGCCCAGAACATATGTCTCAAAAATGCATGATCCAGGGTTGCTTGCTTACTCCACAAAATATTTAATGCCTTGACTTGATTTGAATTAACTCATCAAACCCTCTGCTATGAACGTGACATTGAGAGGGAGCTACCATAACCAGGCTAGGTAAGTGCACCCCTCGCTAGTGCTGGTGTTGGCTCATGTTGGCACCCTTTACCATAGGATACATATTCAAGTATATAGGAACTTTTGCATTTTCTGCTTTGAGCTTTGAAGACTGGTGTTTCTATGCAAATGTGCACACATATACCACCCAGGTATTTGCCCTCTGTGAATGCTATTTTCCACCAATATTGTCCTTGACGCTCATTTTAATTTTACTTTATCAGATGTTATTGCTTTGGATCAACTATATTTGGCTGCCTAGCAGGGAGAATGAGAACAGCATTGTTGACTGTTCTCTGGTCGATTCTCACAGAGCCCCTTGGGGGTCATTTGCAGATTGCACTTTTGGGCTGTGGAGGGATTACAGAGCTTGCTGAGGTCTGCCACACAATAAGTGTCCTACCTGGGCTTCGAATCCTAATTGCTGTGGCCTCGAGCCTGGGTCTGAAGCCCTGTGAAGGTAAAGTCAAGCCTTGTCATGGCCCAGCAGGGTCAGCGAGAGCAGAAGAATCCTGATCTTCAGGCAAACTCGGTCTGGAGCCTCAGCTCACCCAGCCTTGTTCTCAAATCCAAGCTTCTTTTCCTGAAACAATTATTGGGGGTGGGTAATACAATACTTTCAAAGGTAACAGCAATTAAACAACTTAGTTTCCATTGTCAGCCTGGCTTCTCTGCTAGTCTAATGGGATGTTTTACAAGGATGACAAAGGCAGGTAATGAAAGTCAAAGCTGTGCACTGAGCTGCCCTGAAAGCTTGGTAATTAACAGCGTTGTATTGTTCTTTAATGACAGATACCTTTTTAACGCATAGGAATAAAGGCACAAGCTCTGAAGTACATTTGCATTTAGGCCACAGTTGGTGTGAACACAGACTAGTTTTCCATTCAGAGGAACTGCATTTCAATCTCGGTAGAAAGAAAGACCAAAGGCAGCTCTTTCTTCCAAAATTCTGACAACAACCGAACATCTAGTACGAGAGAGAGCAGGTGTTAACCTTCTCATCTATGTCTCAAGGAGACGTTGGTCCTGTAAGAAAGGGCAGCAAGGAGGCTGGATGTGAAATACAGTCATGACGTTCCTGCATGAAACACCCACAGTCACGAGTCCTGGTGTGTGTGTGTGTGTGTGTGTGTGTGTGTGTGTGTACTGGGAGAAAGTTCACTGTGTTTCTTAACAATACCTGTGTAGTCTATGAAGTAGAGGAAGTAGGAGACCGTAGGCTACTGAGAGATTTCCCAAACCACACGTCCCAAAGAAATGTATTCTTTTCTAGTGCGTGATTTCTGCCATTGAGGTTGAAGTAAACGACATGAACATTTAGCAGGCACCTTCGATGTGCTAGGTACGGTGCTAGGCGCCACTCAGGTCTGTTTAATCCTCATCACAACCCTGTGAAGTATTATTCTCTTTTTAGAGATGAGGAAATTGAAGCTAAGAGAGGTAAGGTTACTTGCCAAGCATTACATAACCAGTAGGCAGCCTGAGATTCACATCCTCATGTGTTACACTCCCAGGCTGAACTCCTTGTCCCCTACTAAAATGTGACTGTCCCTAGGAAAGGTGGCGCATGAAATGTCATCAGTCATTCACACAGTAGTGACACGGATTTATGCCAGCTTTCCTGAGAGAGCGTTGATTAAAAACTCTGAAGGTCTAGATTCTACAATGAGGAAAAAAGACTACAAGAGAGACAGGAGCAAAGAGTGAGGACCAGCAGGCCTAGAGCAAGTAGAAAAAAGAAACCATTTGTAACTCTCACATCTGAAAAGATTGTGAAGGATGGACTTGTTGCTGTGTTTCAAGAGTGACAGTGCTGAGACACTGAAAAGGGGGCCTTTTTAATTTAGCCCAGCACAGTTCAAGATGCAAGACTGCCAGCCTGAGCTGGGTTTCATCATGGCCCAGGCTGCAGAGCCTGTGACCAAGCAGCTCTACTAGTGAGTTATTCCTCCCGGCCCCTTCTTCAAGCCAGCCTGCTTGCCCCAAGCATGGCATTGTGGGTCAGAGCAGAGCTTTCACACGAGCCTTTCCCTCTCACTGGCCCCTAGCTGCCTGACCACCCGTATGCTGTGTGCCCTTCCTCATGGTGCCCTTGTGAAATGAAAATCCTCACGCCAGCCTCACAGGACCATCCTAAGAGTGAAAGACGTTCATGAGCAGGAAGTACTTGGTGAATGGTAGCTAAGGCTGCCATGTGACCTGCTGTCAGCACACTCGGGGATTTTGATCAGAAAGATTTGGGGTCAAGTTGGCCTTAGCTATGAAGTGTTCAAGTGGCTACACAATGTGAATTAAAGGGTGTTGGGGAAAACTTTCAGCTCCCAAGTATCTCCTTTATCCAAAAGTAGCTATTCTGCATCTGCAATATATTCCTTTGGTAACCACTCTAAACATCCCTTTAATTTTAATTTTTTATTAAGCCCTTAAATTGATGTGACTGTCGATTGAGATTGTCTGGGGTGCTATAAGAGAACCCTGATTCCTAGGCCTCACTCCAGACCCCCAAAATTAGAATCACTAGGAACATAAGCTTTAAGGACAGATAAACTTTGCCAGCATTTCTACTGTGCGGCCAGCATTAAACTATCTATCCCACCCAAAGAAAAGCAGTAGGAGTCCAAGAAATACAGCGTGGTCTCCCCACACTCACCACTGCATTTGGCACCAAAACAAACAAATAAACAAACCAACAAAACACATAGCCTATAAATTTGTTGTTGAATAAAAATAATAAAAATGTTGGTGACTCTTAATTTCCTTCGTGACAGCCAGAGATGAGATGAGGGACAAGAGACTTAACAGGCACATAGAAAATAAGCTCTCGAGTATGGCAGACAAGCAAATCTTGCTACTTAGAAAATTCAACTGCAGCCGGGCGTGGTGGCGCACGCTTGTAATCCCCTCGCTTGGGAGGCAGAGAAAGGAGGATCGCGCAGGTTCGAAGCCAGCCGCGCGTGCTGCCTTAGGAGACCCTGTTTCCAAATAAAAATGTAAAAATAGGTCTAGGAGTGTAGCGCAGAGGTAGAAGGGCTTCCAGGAACCCCAGTACCACCAAAAAAAAAAAAAAGAAAAAGAAAAAATTCAGCTGCAATGTGACTCTAATGCCATTTCTAACAGGCAGAGGATATGCTAGGACTGAGAAAAGGTGTGCTTCTTCCAAGTTTCTAGAAGTAATAGCAAACAAAGACAGAAAATGTTTCCATTTAATATTTAAAATTTTTTTTTGTAGTTGGGAAAAGAAAGAAAGAAGAAAACCACCTTCCCTGAGATTGGTGTGATGCTCTAGTTTTGAATCTCATGCCTGTGATTTGTGAACCGTACAACCTTACAAAACTTTCCCCTGTACTTTGCTTAAGGCTTAAGGCCTCTCGTTCTCTGTTTCTACATCTATAAATGCAGGAGTAACATTATCCCTCTCCCAGGAAAGGCGAAGAAACCGAGGTGAATTTGCCAACGCACAGCTGGTGATGGCTGCATATTAGTTTCTTCCCTCTCCTCTCCTTACTTTCCTCCATTCCTTCCTGGCAAACAAGGCTATTAGTTACTCGAGAGATCAACACCTTTGCAAAAATGAGATATCAGGTTGGAGATTTCCATATTTTGGAATACTAATTGTTGTGGGGATATTCGGACAAGGTGAGGAGACTGCATGAATCCTCAAAATAGCAAGGAAGAAAAGGACCCCACAGAAAGCCCGAGCCTACCACCAACCAGCCAAATCCCGAGAAGAACAATGTGGAAGCTATTCCTGATGTCAAAAGACCTTCTTTTGCAGAGGTCCGGAGGCATGTAAGTAACCTGGGGATTACCTCCTTTTTCATAGGCTTGTTAGAAATCCACTGTGCAGCCGGGCGTGGTGGCGCACGCTTGTAATCCCTGCACTTGGGAGGCGGAGACAGGAGGATCATGCAGGTTCGAAGCCAGCCGTGCTGGCTTAAGAGACCCTGTTTCCAAAAAAAAAAAAAAGAAATCCACTGTGTAAACATTTAGACCCGGTAGCATTTTAATGGAAAATTTTATAATCACTTTCCAAATATCTTCATAGTAAACTTTCTATACAAGTTTTTGATCTAGTGTTGGGTTGTTTTAAATATTTTTATGTGTATGTGTGTGTGACACTGGAGATCAAACTTGGGGGCATTTGCCTCTGAGTAACATTCCCAGCCCTTTTTAAAAATTTTTTTTATTTTGAAATGAGGTCTCACTAAGTTACCATGCTCTGGCTTCCATTCCATCATCCTCCTGTGTCAGCCTCCCAAGTACTGGGTTTACAGGTGTGCAGCACCACACCTGGCTATTTTGGATTCTTTATATAATTGTAGAATTCTACTTCAATTTATCTCCGGGCTTCTTGGTTATGCCCCTTTGCACTATTATAGTGTTTATATGTTTGTTCTATGGGTCAAGCTGCATATGATTTCACAGCCTTCTTAGAGTTCATATTGCTTGTTGTAACGGGGCTGGTCCATTTCCCCATTCTGTAATACGTATATCATCAGTATGCTACACACACTAAAAGAAAGCAGCAAAAAGTAACTTTGACTTTAACCAAAATTAAGAGATAATCTTTCGTATTTTTCCATATCTTGACAATTTTTAAGTTTCTTACTCCTTTTGAAAGAGCTAAGTTCACCTCCTGTTGTCATTTTCTTTCAGTTTAACAAACTTCTATTAGTTTGTCCCTGAACTACAGAGCTGCTGGTGACATCTCATAATTATTTTAATTTTATTGATACCTGTGTATGTCTCCATTCTCATTTCTAACTTTTTTGTTTTTCTCTATTTATTTTTCATGGTTCTAGAGATAAAACCCAGATGCAAGAAACACTGCTGAGCTGCCACCCCACTCCACACTCCTAACCTTTTTGTTCCATCTTTTAACTTTAACCATGCTTGCAAAAGAGGTTGTTTTTTTAGTTTTTTTTTTTTTTTTACTTTTTTTCTGTTGTTGTTTTTGTTTTCCATTTTATAAATATTTTTTAAAAACTCTTCTAAAATTTATTTGTTCTTTTTCTCTAATTATTTCTTTTTACTTTAACTAGCAAGGAATTTTTTCTTTTCTATTTTGTAAATATTTTCAGAGAACTGCTTTAATAATTTCTTTCTTTCTTTCCTTCTTTCCTTCTTTCCTTCTTTCTTTCTTTTCTGTTTCCTTTAATTCCAGCTTGCATATTTGTGATCTGGAAGGAAAATATAAAAAAAAAAAATAGTTACATAAGGAGATGTGAACTGGAACAAGGAGATGTGAAGTAACATTTTCATCTTAAATCAACTGTGACCAAGGAGGTAGAGGGACACATAGGAATACAGCAAGACAGCAGAAAAAGAGAAACCCTCCTACCTGCTCCCATTCATATCTTACTGATCGCAAACCACTTTATGTGCATCTTGGAACAACTTTCCAGGTTTTGTTGTTGTCGTCTTTTTTTGAGTTTGCACACATCTTGTCCATTTAGGCCTACTTAAAGGCCTTTGTTGAAGCATTGCTGACAAGAAACTGGAAGAACCCAGCCTTTTTCTGACTTCAAAGGGGAATAAGGACATAATCAACGAGACTAGATGGATGGAAATGTTTCTGCAAGATAACCTAAAGAGGCTGGAATGGAAGCATTTCCAAACGGCATCATGTCCAAGGAATTAACATTGAAATTACACATGTGGCAAAGGCCTTTCACTGTGATAATTTTCTCCAAGCTGATAAAAGCTGGCTTTGTGGCCACTTACAAAACCTGGATATTGTTAAGGGGTAACAATGGGATATCACAATGAAACCTAGCTGTAAGCATTAGTACTGACTAGTCCTTGGGTACTGCCACTCACCAACCCTGCGGTGGACGATGCAGTAGGAGGGACAAGAGATTCCAGGGTGAGTCATGGGTACACCACCTGCTCCTGATGACAGCAAACACTTGGGCCCCTACCCATCATGTTCTAAGAAAGACAGGGTCCCCCAGCTCCAGCCAAACCTGAAGAATTCGTTGTTTCTGGGACATGCTTACGGGCTCAGGGCACACTGCAGGAAAACCCAGAAAAGACACAAACACATGCTGTAGGCGAGGAACAAAGCAGTTGATCTGGAGGACATTAGAAAGCCCATTCTTCCAAGCAAATGAGGAGTGACTGGGCAAATGTTAGTTACTTACATATGTGCTTTACCTTCCTTAGATTGGAAGTTCCCTAGGATAAGGTTCATGTTTTCTTCTATTTTTTGTTTCTCACAAAATGTAGCATAAAGTATGTTTGATAAATATTTGTTGATTGGGGATGGAGCTTGGTGATAGAGTGCTTGCCTAGCATGTAGGAGGTCCTGGGTTTAATCCCCAGCACTGAAAAAAAAAGAAAAAAGAAAAAATTCTTGATTAGTTAAGAAGCAAATATTTTTTGATTCTGAGCCCAATTAAATTTTTCTACTTCAGCGGGAAGATGGCGACCGAGAAAAGCGGGGCTTAAGAGCCCCACTAACAACCAATCTCCATTACCACAAAATCAGCGCCTTTCATAGCCAGAAAACACCATCACCAGAGAAACAAAAAAATCACCAGGCTCCAGAGAGAAAGCGGACTGAGAACAGAGCTCAGAGCCACAAAGGAGATAACCGGCCTCACGCCCGAGGACGTGGCAGCAGTGCCATACTGCTGGCGGCAGCGGCAAATTCACAGGACGGCTACAGCAAGCTGAGGTGAGCCGCTGCGGAACAGCCAGGCAGGATTTCTCGCTGCAGGTAAAATCTAAAGCTCCCAGTGGGTGAGCTCAGCACACGCCGCAGGGATTCAGAGTGGAAATCAAAACCAAGAAGAAATACGCCAGCCTCAAGGCCGAGGGTGTGGCAGCGGCACCATATTGCCACGGGCGGCAGCAGCAGAGAATTCACCGAGTCCAGTACAGCTACATCTGCGTACTCAAGAACAGTGAGTCAAATTGCGGGCCACAGAGGAGAAATCCCAGTACTGTACTCCCTGGGACTTGACCCAGTGGGGGAGGGGCGGTGGCAGAGATATCACACCATAGGAGAATGTGCAACCTGACACCCCCACGGTCTAAAGCAGCCTCTATCGACTCTCTGGGTCGGAGACTCTGTGATAAAACCCAGTAAAGGAGTAGTGGGGTCTGAGATACTACTGACTCGAGATCCAGAACACCTTAAGTGAAGTCATAGTGACCCAAGGGAAGAACCCAGAAAAGGCACAAACTTCCAAAATCATGGGAAAGAGGAATAATACTGGAGCAATGAATGCCCACAACCCCACAACATCAGAACCCGATAACAGAAAATCAGAGATTTCTAGAAGATCAAATCAGGAAAATAACTGTAGAAATAATAGAGGTGCTCCTAAAAGAACTCAGAGAAAGCCGGGCGTGGTGGCGCACGCTTGTAATCCCCGCGCTTGGGAGGCGGAGACAGGAGGATTGCGCTGGTTCGGAGCCAGCCTCGCTGGCTTAAGAGACTCTGTTTCCACATAAAAATATTAAAAAATAGGTCTGGGAGTGTAGCCAGTGGGAGTGTATAACGGAGGTAGAAGGGCTTCCAGGAACTCCAGTACCACCACCAAAAAAAAAAAAAAAAAAGAACTCAGAGAGCCAAAAAGAGATAAAGGATGCAATTAATGAAGTAAAGGCCTCAATTCAAAGCACAAACAACCGATTAGAACACATAGAGAACAGAATCTCGCTCTTAGAAGATGATCATTCCAAAAATGAACACATAGTTTCTAATCTAGGAAAAAATATCCGACAGCAGGAATCTGATATTGAAGAAATATGGGCCCATTTTAAGAGAGCTAACCTAAGAATAATTGGAATAGAGGAGGGAAAAGAAAGTGAAACCAAAGGGATCAACAATCTCTTCAAGGAAGTAATAGCAGAAAATTTTCCAAACATAGGGCAAGAGGTTGATACACAGGTCCAGGAAACTTATAGAACTCCCTTTAGACAGGATCGGAGAAGAGGATTCCCACGCCACATAATTGTCAAAATGACCAATGTGGAAGCCAAGCAGAGAATCTTAAAGGCAACAAAAACAAAGGGCCAAGTGACATTCAGAGGCAAGCCAATTAGAATCACTCCAGACTTCCCAAACCAAGTCATGAGAGTCAGAAGGGCTTGGAGTAACATATTCCAAACTCTGAAAGAAAACAACTTCCAGCCAAAAATTTCCTACTCAGCAAAACTTTCTATCAAATTAGATGGAAAAATAAGAAGCTTCCATGACAAACAGAAACTGAAGGAATTTTTGTCTTCAAAACCAGCACTAGAGAAAATACTCAAAGAGATTAACTACAAAGAAGAAATAGGTAACACACACCAGAACCAGAGAAACAAGAGTTTCCATCCAACAGTCAACTAAGATTGATTATCTGTGGAGATTCATTATTTATGTTAGTCTTTTACCTATCTCTAAATGGTATTGTTTGCCTTTATTGTTATTGTTGTTAATTTTTAGGATTTCTAGTTGGAATATTAATATACCTTCAGATATAGCATTTGGAAATATTTTATCCCATTCTATTAGTAACTGTTAACTCTGTTTACATTGTCTTTGGATATACAATATTTTTTTTATTTTTTAGGGAGTTTGTATACTCTTCTGTTGCCTGTGCCATTGAAATCATATCCAAGAAATCACTGCCAATTTCAGTGTTGTGAGGTTTTATGACCCAGATTTTCTCCTAAAAGTTTATAGTCTTAAGATTTATATTTAGGTATTTTATCTATTTTGAGTTAAGATTTGTATATGGGATTAGGTAAGGGTCCAACTTTATTCTTTTCCATGTAATTATTATATTTCAACAATATTTAGTTAAAATATTATTATTTCTACCACCAAATGTTCGTGGAAACCTTGTCAAAAATAACTTGACAATATAGGAAAGAATTTAGCTCTAGGCTTTTATTTAACTCCAATGGTTTATATATCTGCCTTTAGAATAGTACTACACTGTTCCAATTATTGTAGCTTTATATGGTTTGAAATCAGAAAATATATATCTTCTAGCTTTATTCTTTTTCAAGATCGTTTTGGGTATCTAGAGTCCATATTCCATATTAGGATAGAGTTTATTTCTGAAAAATAAATATATAAATATATGATAGTTTCACCTACAAAAATAGAAAAAAAAATATTCTCTGGTAAGAAAGAAAGTAAAAAGAAATATTGAAATGTTATCTTTAAGTCATCAAAAGCTTGGTATCAGACAAATGAAACTGTTATGTGAGATTATCATTTTTAATTTTGGATAAATTGCTATAATACTAGATGTCAACCACTAAGCCAAGCATGGGAGGGAGGGATGGGGAGAGAATGGGGTGGGGATCGGGTGGGGGCTGACTGGGCGATGTGTGCATGTATGTCTACAAAGTTTGTATCCCACTCTGATGTATGAATACAGTGCACCAATAAAAAAAAGAAATTAAAAAAATTTTCTACTTCACATTTCTTTCCATATTTATTTATTTATTATTTATTGTTGTGGTACTGGGAATTTAACTCACTGTGTGTGTGTGTGTGTGTGTGTGTGTGTGTGTGTGTGTGTGTGTGTGTGTGTTCTACCACTGAGCTACACCTCCAGCCTATTTATTTATTTTTAGTTTGAAACAGGATCTTATTAAGTTGCTTTGTACTGGCCTCTAACCTGTAATCCTCCTGTCCCAGCATCCCAAGTACCTGGACTACAGGCCAGTGCCCAGCTTTTTTTATTTATTTCTATCTTCCATAGTTTTCTTATTTCATCTTTCTATCTTTTCATACTTATTTACATTTTCTAATTCATTCCTATTATCTATGCCATTCCCACAAACAAAGCAAACTAGTCTTTCAGTTGTAAACTCCATAGAGAAGACAAGGTTTGAGATGGTGGCCAGACTAAGCTGTCTACTATGGTGACATTTTGAAACCCATGTGGTAAACAGAAATACTCCCTCCCCCAAAACTTCACATTCCAATTCCTAGAAGCTATCAATATATTATATGTTACTTTACATACCATAGAGATTTACAGGTGTGGTTAAACTAAAGAACTTGATATTGGGAGATTTTCCTGGCTCAGCGCAATCATAGGTCCTTTAAGTATAAAAAAAAAAGGAAACAGTTAGGGCCAGAGTTGGGCAGTGTGGGAACAACATAGCTGGTGATTGCTGGCTGGAGATATGAAGGGGGACCATGAGCCAAGAAATATAGGTAAACACTAAAAACCAAAAAGAGAGGGAAACAGATCCTAGAATCCCTAGAAGGAAGATAGCCTGCCACCCTGGATCTAAGTACATTAAATCAAGACTTCTGGCCTTTTAGAACTGTAGGATAATAAATTTGTTTCAAGTTGCTATATTTGTGGTAATTTTTAACAGCAGCATTAGAAAACTAGGACACCCATCTAGATATTAATTTGTTTCTCCAAACTTTTCTGATTGTACCAAACTTCTCTTGAGAGGAATGTCTCACAAGTTGAAGATACTTCTGAATACACCATTCAGTTTTTAGAACTATATCATTTTCCTCCTTATTGGTGCTTAATAACATATATATAAAATCACCAGTGGGAGCTGTATCTAACACAGGACATATCAATGTGAAAGTGGTTAAAAGTTAAGGTCTTCTGAAAAGCTGTTTTTCTTTACTTTTATAATTTTGTATTTATCTCTAGTAACTTGGTGACTATTTCTTTGGACTCTTTGTGTCACTGAGTAAATAATGTTTGCTAAAAGTCTCTTGGTGTGATTTTGTTCTATATTTATAAAATGCTGATTGATAGGTCCCAGTTGATAGACTGAGAGAAAGAGAAATAAGTAGATTGATTTTGGATTACTAAAGGTGAATCTACCTCGAAGGCTGGCTGCAATCACCTGTCTCACCATCATCACTGCAGCCAGCAGTAACCCTTAGTCTTTGCAACACCTGTCACTTCGGACGCCAAACAGAATGCATCATCTATAGCATGGCCTGGCACTAATCCTTCTCAGAACTTCTGCTCAAACAGAGTCAAAATAGCTGGGGAGGTGAATTCCAGAACTCTGGACCTGCTGCCAAGAATCTTTGAAGTGCAAAATAAATATTATTGGCAGAAATGCACATGTAATTGTAGCTGTCATAATGGAAAACTACCTAGAGAAATAAAAAACCCCAAGGAAATGAGGTCTCATCTATCGCATTAGGATTTCATAAATCAACTCCGACCACATGAATAATGACCTCTTGAGCCATCTGCAGAAGGGAGAACAGAGGGCATTTGGGGGCACAGATTGGTGCCACTTCAGGGAATGCCAGGGGCCACAAACAGTGGTTGGGAAACCTGTACCCAGGGATGACAAAAACTGACAGTGCTTGAGAGAAAGATATGCCCTGGGGCAGAAGCGGAACCTAGCCCAAACTGCTGTTGGATTTCAACCCTGCACCCACCATGAACTCCTTGGAGGCCCTAATACCCCGATAGTGTCTCTTTAATGTGACTTGTATAAACCTGAATTTCTCTGACTGAGCTACTTGTCCTGAAATGTTCCATCTATTCTCCCATTACTGAAAATATCAAAAATATGCCACTAGCCAGGAGTGGTGGTGCACGCTTGTAATCCCAGTACTTGGGAGGCTGAGACAGGAGGATTGCTCAGGTTCAAAACCAGCCTCAGCTACTTGGTGAGGCTCTCAGCAACTTGGTGAGCCCCTTTTTCCAAATAAAAAAATAGAAAACAGGTCTGGGAGTGTAGCCCGAAGGTAGAAAGCCTCTGGGTTCCATCCCCAGCACCACACACACACACACACACACACACACACACACACACAATACCATTGCCCCATGATCAGATAAGTTTTTTTTCTTTTCTTTTCTTTTTTTTTTTTTGGTGGTACTAGGGTGGAACCCAGAGGCTTTCTATCTCCAGGCTATACTCCCAGACATATTTTATACTTTATTTGGAAACAGGGTCTCACTAAATTGCTGAGAGCCTCACTAAGTAGCTGAGGCTGGCTTCGAACCTGTGTGATCCTCCTGTCTCAGCCTCCCAAGTGCGGGGATTACAAGTGTGCACCACCACACCAGGCTTTAAGGTTTTTTTTTCAAATGGTAGATACATAACTGTTTCTGTTACTGCCAAAGTCAATACATTTATTTTACCTCCCTTCAAAACCAGAATGATTTCTTTAATATTAAACAATTCACACCAAGGGTCATTTCCTGCTTCCAATACCTTTGAAGGACCTTTTTTGTATTAATAAATTCCGAACTCTTAACCCAGTATCAAGTGCCTCTAGGAATTGTTTATTATCTTATCAATTGTGCATTGTCATTCTGTTCCAGGTAAAGACCTATTCAAATACCACTTTCTCTACCATTCTTCCTTCTTTTTCTATACCATTCAGGTGTTATAGCTCCTACCTCTGAACCCCATAGCCAGTCACATGTCTATAGCTTCACTTTCTACTGTGGTCTTTGTGCACCTAGCTAGCTCAAACTAATAGAATGTCAGCATAAAGGGCTATTTGTGATTGTATCACTCGTGGTACCAAGCAAAATGTCTTGCTCTTAAGTGCTTACAAAAGAGCTGACAAAGCATCTCAAGGCATTTATTTACTATTCCACTCTAAAATTATACATGCATTTTAAAAGATATTTTTATTCTGGATAAAATAACCTAAAAGGAACAAGATCAGAATTTGTAGATTTGTTAATGAGATAACATGAAGAAAGTGAGAAGTTTCATCCATTTTTCATGTATTAATTTCCTCTGTATCTTATAAGCACTGGCCAACTTTATAAAAAGCTGCCTCAATTCCTCAAATATGTCTAACCACTGTAGAAGAAGCTGGGATCTAGAAAGGTAGCAGCTAATGCTGTTGGCTTCTTAGCCACTGGCTATCTTTCCTTTTGTTTAGGTCTTCACTCCCGCCTTTACATGACTCCAGGGAGCAAATCTCAATTAATCTAAGTTACTATTTTCATTTCTCTTGCCAGTGATTGGCTTACCTGCTCAGGGAAATTCTGAGGCTTCCTTACACATTTAAAAACACACACACAGACACTAAGGAAGGGCAGCCACACTTTGGTTGGACATCCTGCAGATGTCCTAAAGGTTCTATCAGGTTCAGATTGCCTGTACTATATATGTTGACTGCCATGCAATGATCAAATCTCATAAATGTAGGCTTTACCAGTGTCTCAGTCAGTATCCTCACTGCTGTAATCCAGAGGACCTGGCCATAACAACTTAGAGGAAGAAAGATTTTTTGCTCACAGGTTTTGGAGATTTCAGGATGCAGTCCATTTGAGACCAGGTGTGTGGAACTCAGGGCATGGCAAGGAGAAGCAGAGAGAGGAGGGAGCAAAGGCTCTGCTTTTATATCACAGAGGCCAGAAGCCAGCGAGCAGGCAAGAAGAATTAAAGATACAAGCAAAGTCCTTAAACACCACCACCACCCCCCGCCAGGGACCCACCTCCTCCAGCCACACTCCATCTGCCTAGGTTACCACCCAGTAAAACCATTATAATGGACGTTCCCACTGATGAGATTGCAACCCTTTTGACTTAATTTTATCAACTCCAAACATTCATACATGAGCTCTTCAGGGAATATTTTATGCTAACCATAACAACCAGTTTGGCATTTTCAATAAGACAGGGGCTAAACTGAATTTCATCTTTGCTTTAAAAGAATCTTGTAGCCAGGCAAAGTGGTGCATACCTGTCATGTCAGTACTTGGGATGCTAAAACAGGAAAATTGCAGGTTTGAAGACAGTCTCAGCAACATAGTGAGACTCTCAGTAATCTAGCAAGACCCCATTTTAAAAACAAAAGAATCTTGTAAAAACAATTCACAATATCAATAATACAATAGGAAGCATTATTAAAACAGAGGTGAAAAGAAGATGACAACTAAGTGGATGACATTATATTGTGTCTCCTTTCTTTAACTATGAACTGATGAGGCTCCTTTAGCTGTGACAAAATCCTATCACTCATCCTCGAGGAGTTGTGGGGGAATGACAAAGGACTAATTACGTCAAATAATCCTGTTTACTTTAACGTATTTACTCGTAGAATGGCAGATGGGGCCTGTGCCAGACATAGTGTATCTTAATCTTTTCAAGGCATTGTACATTTTTTTTAGGGTGACAGTCTTTCCAGTATGACTTTTTGTACAAAGCATTCCATCCTTACTAATTAATAAGAATAAACATTGTTGAGATTGAATTTCTCCTTGATAAAAGCCATGAGCTATAAACTGGTGCCATTGTGCAGGTACAGTACAAGAAACTAGACCATGTGACAATGATTGGTCCTCATTCCTTAGGGGGGTAGGAGAGTATAAAGGAGGTAAAGTTTCGACTGATCAGTTTCAGATGAGTCATCAGATTTGGTCCATATGTCACAGTTGTTCACTTCCTCTTCCCAGAAATGCTCTTGGTATTCACTCTGGAACATTATAAAGCACTCGAACTTTGGAAAGTCTGCACATCATTAGTGTCAGCGGATGCACAATACAGTAATCATCACATGAGTGCAGCCTATCACAGATTGGCACTCCTTCTGAAAAAAATCAAGCCGAGGGAGGAAGAAAGTCACGGTGGTGGGGTTCATCCCTCAGATATCCTTCCTGATGGGCGGCCAGTTGGTCTTAAAAAAATCTGGGCTCCGCCAACTGGCATTGGCCCGTCAGCAGCAATTTCTCCCAATCCTGCTTCCATGACGCAAGCAAACAGACACTACTTTTGTTCCACTTCACCCCCACGCCCTGAAAAGTCACAAATGCCTTCTTGCTGGGCTGGCTCCTGGAACTGTGCAGCCCCCATGGCTGGTTTCCTTTCTGGCCAGCTGCCTTCTGGTAAACACTGCTGGCTGAGCAAGAGGATGTGTGGGTACAGAGCACAGATATAGGGCTGTGATTATGATTATGCTCTTGGTCATCATCATCTCAAATTGCATACTGTGAACCCAGATTATATTGGGGATGCTGGGGATGTGGGAGGGGCTCGTTATTTTCTATTCAGGGAACAATTATCAGAGTTTACCATCTCCACACTTTGATTGCTTTCTCCTGGGAATTGGAGGTAGAAAGGATGTGGACTGCAGTCTTCCATTTCTGGGAAATAGGAAGCAACATGATTCTGGCTCAGCTGCAGTACTGTCCCTTCTCTTTCATCCTTCTTCCACAGATGGGCGCCTACCTTAGGGCAGTTTACCTAGATGCAGATTATAATGTAAAGATGTTTCATGAGGAAGTAGAGGAAGATGGATGATGGGAAAAGATGAAAAAGAAGTCAGGAGTGGTGTATACCTATAATCCTAGCACTTGGGAGTCTGAGAGAAGGATCACAGGTTCAAGGCCAGTCTGGGTAATGTAGGGAGACATGTTTCTAGAATTAAAATTCAATAGAAATAAAATTTCTAACTCATAATTATAATGCCCTTGAATTCAATCTCTAGTACCACAAAAATGGGCAGTAGGCAGATCCAAAAGCCAAAAAGAATGATTTAGGAAAAATTCCTGCAAGGTTATTTAAGACTGATCCTGCAGGAGAATGTAAATTACAACTGAGGCAGTGGATCTGGGCCTTCATTCTCCTTTGCCAGCCATTGGCTAAAGGCTGCTGAGGGAGATGTAAACCTTAAGCCACTTCTGGTCATCACACGTGTAGGCACAAGGGCCATGACTCTCTTTGAGAGAGTCACAAGTGTTGACCTAGAAATTAAATCACTCAGAAGCCGATAACACACCAAAATGTCAACATGGCTCAGAGGTCATCTGAGCAGAGCAGGGCCTGTACACTCCTGGGCAGAGGTGCTGTGTCCTTCAGCCGATGATGGTTCTTAGCTTTCAGTGTCTACCTCAGGAACCTTCCAGCATTCAGTTTTGTGAGAATAACGCCAGAATCCAAACACCATAGAGTCAGTACACACAGCTACCGTGCACCTGAAAGCTGATCTGGCCAAAACACAGGAAGGAATCTTAAAATCCCTTTGAATTATGGGCATTTGGTGTTGCTGCTTACCCTGCATTCCTGACCCACCAAAGTCGGTCTCCTTAATTAGCTCTAACTTTTTCGGTCCTTTGAAGGCATCAATCCATCCTCCTCCAGAGAGGCTTCCCTAATTCTGTGAGGTGGTAGCACTATGGAATAAATTCCTATCATATAACAGGTGCCCCAAATCTGCCCAATATTATTCACTTTTATATCCCAAATGCAATTCACTTATAAATATTATTTCTTCTTTCCTGCTCCAGCATTCAGCATGAAAACTTATTGCCTGATGAGTTAATGTCCAAGGAATTCTGCAAAGCTGTAACCACCTCTGCTCAAAATGCCCATGTAGCACTTTGTAATAATCTTCATTACTTTTTAGGCTGTTTATGATAACTATTGACCAGGTACTCATCAAAAACATATTTTATTGATAGTAGCCCATTTAATAAAGATGGTACTCCTTCTTATTACATTTCAGTGACATGGATGTTACTAAGATTTAGACAAGAATGACTGGCCCATGTGAAGACAAACATGAATATGGATATAGAGATACATGCATACACATATGTGCATATGCAGGTGGAAAGAAAATCTCTGGAATGGAGATGCCAGTTCTCAAGTCGGTACTGCTTCCACCTCGCCATTAGGCCACCAAAGGCATGTCATGCTTTGTGGTTCCGTTGAAAAAGACACATCTGATGATCTGTAAAGTTCCTTCAACTCCAAAAGCTCCCTTAGTGGTGTTTTTGTTTTCCTTTATGAAGGACTGGAATCCAAGAAGAGAAACTTAAGCATTGCTTCCTTACTCTGCTAATCAATGTGAGCTCACCTGATGTTATCCTATATGTCCATGGAAACCTGTTAAAGGACTACTATGGGAGTACCAGAAGATGTCATGGAAAGTTATCTATGCATTTATCTGTGATGTGTTGAGGGCCTACAACACCTGAGAAACTGGCTAGGTACAGGAGACTTAGAGGAGGCAGTCCCTGCTTTTGTGGAAATCACAGATTAAGCTTTAGCACATTTTAGTCAATCAAGGAGAAAACAGTGGAGAAATTTTTGGTTTTCAAGGAGACCTGACTACATATGTTTAATTATTAGTAGATTTTTTTCCCATGCACATTCTGTGCATTCAACTTCTTCCTTCTCAAGGAGAAAAGTATGAAACTCTGACCCAGCATTCTTGGTATTCAGTTTCAGCTCAGTCACAAATTGTGTGATCTTGGTTGATCAGGCAGCCTGCAAAGCTGTTACTACCTCTGCTCAAAGAGAATGTAACACTACACTTGCCTTGGGCAATTTTAATGAGGACATATGTTCATGCACTGTATAACATAAGTTAATGGTTTATCAACTACTGGATAATAGTAATGTTTGTTCTCCCTTAAAAGGAAAAAAATGAGCTTATCAACTTTCCCATAATTTATTTTCTAATGGCTTTTCCCCTAGTACACAGTTGTTTTTCAACATTTTTGAAAAAAATCAATCTACTTGTTCATCAAGTTTCTGTATGGCTCTTTATGTTAGGATTTTATTTCGTTCAAACTCAGAAAACATGGAGATATTTTCTTATAGAATGAGAAGGGGGAGAGGTAGGCTCAGCTTATTTAATGAAGAATAAGAAAAATTACCCAAAATATTTCCCCTGTAGGTCACAAAATTATGATTTCCTGCAATCTAAAAGACTCATCAGAGGCTCACAGAGTAACTAGAAATGTACACTAGTCAATCCTTATTCCAAATATCAGGAAAAGAAGGAAGACTTGAAGAAGTCTGGCATTCTGGAAAATCAAGTCAACAAATAAAGCTGCTGTCAAAGGTTAAAAACTATTTACAATGTAACCACATCTACTTCTTCAGCTCTCCATTCTTTGTTGAACTCCTAGAGTAAGCAAAGTGCTGCATTTATTAAACACCTGGGTATGCAAAGCTCAGCTTCTAGAACACCAAGCTATCGCCACACTTCATGTCATTTGTGAACTGGTTACTACTGACATCACAGAGCAGAGGAACACATGAAAACAAGATAAAGTTAGGTAGTACAAAGCCACCTTTGAAAGACTGCCTTTGAATATCAGGTTAAACAGCTCTCCCCAGTTGTCCATCTGCTTGCCTTTAAAAGAGCCTTCTCATTCACGAAGTGCATAAAGGGCATCTTTGTTTTCCTCGGAGTGGACTCAGCACAAGCCTAGAAAACAGAGAAACTCCCGGGGTAAAAATGAGGTGTCTCTGCAACAGCAGACTCCTTCTTTGGCCCGCTTTTATGGAGAGCGGCATGACTGAGTAGTCACCAACAGATGAAATCAGCCAGCGATTGTGTTGCTGTGCGCTCCTGGGAGTCAGGCCCTGAGTCAGTGGTGTACAGGGACCAGGTCCCTGACTTGTCCTTTCGAGGCCGAGAGCTTCTACTATATTTATCCAGGGTCTCATGATTCTTAGTTCTTCTCCTCTGCCCTCTAATTTGAACTGTGTCTGCTGTAATATCTAAACGGGAAGTTGCCCACTAAAATGGTCATTATCCGGGAAATCTATTTAAACATGTTTGTAAGGTCAAATAGAGTGGGTGGTAGATAAGTTAGACAGAAAACAACAAAGGCTTTGGCTCGGCCTTGCTAGTGGGGCTAAGGCTAGAGCAGAGTGTTTTCATGTAGGAAAGGGTGAACTAAGCGAAATTTTATGTAAATATCAGGATGAGCAGTCAGAATGCTAAACCAACCAAATGACTGCTGCTTCAGAAGCTGGACAGTGGGCTTGATTTATTTTAACTTAATGGGTTAACTGTTTGAGGCAGTCTGTTAAAAAGTCCTAAATCAAGATTTGGGAACGCTCTGAGAATGCAACAGTGCATTCCAACCAGAGGGAAGAGTTGGAATAATCAGTAAGGGAACCCAGCATCAACCAAAAATGATCTTTGGTAGACTTAGTACTAAGTAGAAAAGTGTTGCTGACTTCTGGGAAGATGGTGACCAAGAAAAGCGGGGCTTAAGAGCCCCGCTAACAATAAATCTCCATTACCACAAAATCAGCACCTTTCATAGCCAGAAAACACCATCACCAGTGAAACAAAAAATCACCAGGCTCCAGAGAGAAAGCGGACTGAGAACAGAGACACAGAGGAGATACACCGGCCTCACGGCCGAGGACGCGGCAGACGCGGCAGCAGCGCCATACTGCCGGCGGCACCTGCGAATTCACGGGACGACTACAGCAAGACGAGGTGAGCCACTGCGGAACAGCCAGGCGGGATTTCTCACCGCAGAGAGCATCTAAAGCTCCCAGTGGCCGAGATCAGCACACGCTGCAGGGATTCAGAGTGCAACTCAAAACCAAGAAGAAATAAGCCAGCCTCACGGCCGAGGGCATAGCAGCAGCGTCATATTGCCACCGGCGGCAGCAGCAGCGAATTCACCGAGTCCAGTACAGCTATATCTGCGTACTCAAGAACAGTGAGTCAATTTGTGGGCCACAGAGGAGAAATCCCAGTACTGTACTCCCTGGGACTTGACCCAGTGGGGGAGTGGTGGTGGCAGAGATATCACACCATAGGAGAACGTGCAACCTGGCACCCCCCACAGTCTAAATCAGCCTCTATTGACTCTCTGGGTCAGAGACTCTGTGATAAAACCCAGTAAAGGAGTAGTGAGGTCTGAGATACTACTGACTCGAGATCCAGAACACCTTAAGTGAAGTCATAGTGACCCAAGGGAAGAACCCAGAGAAGGCACAAACATCTGAAATCATGGGAAAGAGGAATAATACTGGAGCAATAAATGCCAACAACCCCACAACATCAGAACCCGATAAAACTGAAAATCAGAGATTTCTAGAAGATCAAATCAGGAAAATAACTGTATAAATAATAGAGGTGCTTCGAAAAGAACTCAGAGAGAGCCAAAAAGAGATAAAGGATGCAATTAATGAAGTAAAGGCCTCAATTCAAAGCACAAACAATCGATTAGAACACATGGAGAACAGAATCTCGCTCTTAGAAGATGAGCAATCCAAAAATGAACGCATAGTTTCTAATCTAGAAAAAAATATCCGACAGCAGGAATCTGATATTGAAGAAATATGGGCCCATTTTAAGAGAGCTAACCTAAGAATAATTGGAATAGAGGAGGGAAAAGAAAGTGAAACCAAAGGGATCAACAATCTCTTCAAGGAAGTAATAGCAGAAAATTTTCCAGACATACAGCAAGAGGTCGATACGCAGGTCCAGGAAACTTATAGAACTCCCTTTAGACAGGATCCAAGAAGAGGATCCCCACGCCACATAATTGTCAAAATGACCAATGTGGAAGCCAAGCAGAGAATCTTAAAGGCAACAAAAACAAAGGGCCAAGTGACATTCAGAGGCAAACCAATTAGAATCACTCCAGACTTCCCAAACCAAGTCATGAGAGCCAGAAGGGCTTGGAGTAACATATTCCAAACTCTGAAAGAAAACAACTTCCAGCCAAAAATTTCCTACCCAGCAAAACTTTCTATCAAATTAGATGGAGAAATAAGAAGCTTCCATGACAAACAGAAACTGAAGGAATTTATGTCTTCAAAACCAGCACTAGAGAAAATACTCAAAGAGATTAACTACAAAGAAGAAATAGGTAACACACTCCAGAACTAGAGAAACAAGATTTTCCATCCAACAGACAACTAAGATTGGTTATCTGTGGAGATTCATTATTTATGTTAGTCTTTTACCTATCTCTAAAGGGTATTGTTTGCCTTTATTGTTGTTAATTTTTAGGATTTCTAGTTGGAATATTAATATACCTTCAGATATAGCAATTGGAAATATTTTATCCCATTCTATTAGTAACTGTTAACTCTGTTTACATTGTCTTTGGATATACAATATTTTTTTTTATTTTTTAGGAAGTTTGTATACTCTTCTGTTGCCTGTGCCATTGAAATCATAACCAAGAAATCACTGCCAATTTCAATGTTGTGAGGTTTAATGACCCAGATTTTCTCCTAAAAGTTTATAGTCTTAAGATTTATATTTAGGTCTATTATCTATTTTGAGTTAATATTTGTATATGGGATTAGGTAAGGGTCCAATTTTATTCTTTTCCATGTAATTATTATTTTTAACAATATTTAGTTAAAATATTATTATTTCCACCACCAAATGTTCGTGGAAACCTTGTCAAAAATAACGTGACAATATAGGGAAGAATTTAGCTCTAGGCTTTTATTTAACTCCAATGGTTTATATATCTGCCTTTAGAATAGTACTACACTGTTTCAATTATTGTAGCTTTATATGGTTTAAAATCAGAAAATATATATCTTCTAGCTTTGTTCTTTTTCAAGATCGTTTTGGGTACCTAGAGTTCATATTCCATATTAGGATAGATTTTTTTTTCTGAATAATAAATATATAAATATATGATAGTTTCACCTAAAAAATAGAACAAAAATATTCTCTGGTAAGAAAGAAAGCAAAAAGAAATATTGAAATGTTATCTTTAAGTCATCAAAAACTTGGTATCAGACAAATGAAACTTTTATGTGAGATTATCATTTTTAATTTTAGATAAATTGCCATAATACTAGATGTCAACTACTAAGCCAAGCATGGGAGGGAGGGATAGGGAGATAATGGGGTGGGGATTGGGTGGGGGCTGACTGAGAAAAGTGTACATGTATGTGTACCAAAGTATGTATCCTACTATGATGTATGAATACAGTGCACCAATTAAAAAAAAAAAGAAAAAAAAAAGAAAAGTGTTGCTGAACTAGACAGAAATTAGGGAGAAATACAATGTACCTCGGAGCCTAAACTGGAGTTCTTATATATTTAAGATTTATATATATTATATAATATATAATATATATTATATATTATATAATATATATATTATATATTATAATATTTAAGACTTTGAAGAAGAGCTCTTAATTGTTGAGAAACCCACAGCTCAGATTTTTGAGTCAAGCACTCCCTTACATGACCCCCAGGATCTGTCCAGCTCTGTGTGTGTGTGTGTGTGTGTGTGTGTGTGTGTGTGTGTGTGAATGCTCACGTGTGTCCTGGGAATCAAGCCTAGGGGTATTATACCTCTGACCTTCACCCCTAGCCCCATTTTATTTTTTCTTTTGAAACAGGGTCTCACTAAGTTGCTGGGGCAGGCTTGCAATCCTCATGTTTTAGCCTCCCAAGTATTGGAATTACAGGTACCTGGGGTATTCTACCTCAGAGCTACACTCCCAGCCCTATTTTACTTTATTTTATTTATATTTTGAAATGGGGTCCCACCAAATTGCACAGGGCCTCACGAAGTTGCTGAGGTGGCTTTGAACCTGTGATCCTCCTGTCTCAGCCTGCCTCATACTGGGATTGCAGGTGTGCACTGCTCTGCTCAACTCCAGTTATTCTTAAACATCAAAGAGGAAGGAGGAACAGGAGGGGAAAGAAGCTATTTTCTAATTCCTGTTCTTTAAGAAACAAGGCTCTGAGTCACAGAGGCTTCAGGTGGGAGAGGGGAGGGTAGCATCTACAGTTACTTCCCACACACTCTACTTGAGCTCGGACACTAATTCATAAAAATGGAGCAGTTAATAAAGTCTATGCTACTGAAAGAAATCCAGGTGGTTACTGTTTAAGAAATATGACACACATGGGCAGAGAGAAATTAAATCACAGACAAAGGTTAACATTTTTTATGAATGAAATTAATTCAATGACCTCCTTCCCATACACAATTCACTTGGAAATTTTATTTCTTCCTGGAGCTGGATTTGGTATGGTTTGGGCTGGATGGAACTGCATACCCATTGCCTTTATATTCCTTCCATTTTACCACAAAATTAAGCTCTTTTGTCCTAACTTTTTTATTCATTTCAAATGAGAGAGTCACTGCTCCAAGAAAAGAAAGGAGAGAAAGAGTGGAAAGTAGAAGAGAAGGCATTAAGAGAGAGGGAGAAAGAGGAAGCTGTACAGGGAAGATGGCAGAATGATCAGGGAGCAGGGGCGTGAGGAGGACGAAGGGAGGGAGCTTTGACATATTAAGTAATGCATCTTCCTAGACCCTGTTGATCAGTACAACAGGCACTCTCCACCTGTGCCATTGGATACGTGGGATGTAGCTAGATCACATCTCAATGTGCTACAAGTACAATATACATAGCAGATTTTGTACAAAAAATTGCAAAATATTTCCCTAATATTTTTATATTGATTCTATGTTGACATGATAATATTTGGCTACATAGAGATTTAATCTACATTATTAAAATTCATTTCACCTGTGTCTTTTCAGATTCTTAATGTGGCTACCGGAATAAATGAAAACGACATACCTGCCCTTTTCTATTTATATTACACAGCACTCTTCTGGATCTCTCTGAGAAGTGGAGAATTCTATTTTGCTCCCTCTGTTGTCTTTACAAACCACAACCCAAAACTCAACCCAGATTCAAGTCCTGATGTTTGCATAAGCCTTCCAACAGTACTATCAATGCCTGTTCTTTTTTTATTGTTTATTTGTTTTTAGACTTATATTGGTTCAATGTAATTATACATCATAACAAGATTCAAAGCGATACAAACATATGGGCACACAGCACTTGGTATATCTCCCTTCATATACCTGTCCCCTTCTCCTTCCTACCTCCCATGCATGTTAGTGGCACTGATCATGAAACCTTCTTGTATGGATGTACCTTATTTGTTCCTTTCCTCAATCCTTGTTTTCCCCCTCTCCACCACCCAAGCCCCTTCTATTATTTTACTGTTTTCTCTGTTTATTTGACTGAAGGGTTTTTTTGTCTTTTTTAATTTTTTTACAGAGAGGCAGCTTCTACTCTTGCTGATCCAAGAAGGACCATGAAGAGTGCACCTCCTCCATTCTGACCTTTAGATTTTCTTTTCATTTTGTTGGTGCATTTTCATAATTTATCTTGAAGTTCGGGGTGACAGAGGCATACAAGCCCTCAGTATACACTGAGCCCTCGCCCAGTTCCCACCCTACTTCCTCCTCCTCCCCTCCTTCTCATGTTTAGCATAGTGATTGGCTTTGATAAGTTTGTGCATGTACATTGTGACCACAGAGGTGTTTTCCTCTTCCCCTCTCCCTTCTCCCTCAGTTAGGTGCCTTTCTTCATGCAACTAAGGCTTCTCCGCCTTTGTCTGGAGTCTCTCCTGTGTCCCAATTTCTCTTTAGCTTCTGCATATAAGGGAGGACATCCAATTTTTTACTTTTTTGACTGAATAATCTCCCTTAGCATAACATTCTCCAGTTCCATCTATTTTCCTGTAAATGACATAATAATTTTGTTCTTTTTTATGGCTGTGTAGAATTCCAGTGTGTGTGTGTGTGTGTGTGTGTGTGTGTGTGTATTCCGTTGTTTTGTAATCCATTCATCTGTCTGTTGATAAACACCTCAGCTGGTTCTGTAGTTTGACAATTGTGAATTGTGCAGCTATATACAATAGTATGCATGCATTACTATGGGGACCTAGTTTAAATTCTTTTGGGTAGATACCCAGGAGTGGTACAGCTTGATGATATAGTAAGTTCATTCCCATTCTTCTGAGGATCCTCCACAATGTTTTCTAAAGTGGTACTAATTTGCAATCCCCCCAACAGTGTATCAGAGTTCCTACTTCTCCACATCCTCACCAGCATTTGTTATTGTGTTTTTAATGATTGCCATTTTAATTGGAGCTCAGTGAAATCTCACGGTAGTTTTGATTTCCTTTTTCTGATTGCTAATGATATCAAACATTTTTTCATACATTTATTGGCCATTTGAATTTCTTCATCTGTCAAGTGTTTATTAGATCACTTTGCCCATTTTTGGATTGGGTTATTTGATTTTCTTGGCAGTGAGTTTCTTGAGTTCTCTTGTATATTCAGATATCAGCCCTCCATCAGAGGAGTAGCTGGCAAAGATGTTCTCCCATTTTGTTTCCTTTTTCTTGGGGTTCTTGATCGTTTACTTTGTTGCACTAAAGCTCTTCAGTTTAATACAATCCCACATATTAATCCGTATTTTAATTTCTTGTGCTTTGTGGTCTTGTTGAGGAAGTTCTTACCCGTCCTTATGTGTGTTTAAGTGTTGAAACTATGTCCTCTTCAAGGAGCTGCAAGGTCTGTGGTCTGATTCTCCAGTCTTTGATCCATCTTGAATTGATTCTTGTGAAGGTTGAAAAAGTGAGATTTATTTCCATTTTTCTGAATATGGGTGATCAATTTTGCCAACATCACTTATTGAAGAAGACAAGGGTGCCAACTATCACCACTCCTTATCAATATAGTACTTGATACTCTAGTTAAAGCAATAGGGAAAGAGAAGGAAATCAAAGTAGTACAAATAGAAAAAAGGAACTGAAACTAATTCTCTTTGCAGATGACATTATTGTATCCTTTGAAGACCCAATAAACTCAACCAAAACACTTGTAGAATTGATTAACAAATTCATCAAAGTGTCAGGATACAAAATAAACCTAAAAAATCAGAAGTTGTTCTATATGTCAACCATAAATCCACTGAAAAAGAAATTCAGAAAAAAATTTATTCACCATAATCCCCCTAAACATAAAATATTTAGAATAAACCTAACCAAGGAGGTAAAAGACCTCTAAAATAAAAATTATAAAACATTGAAAAAAGAAATTGAAGAACATTTAAGAAGGTGAAAAGACCTCTCATGCTCTTGGATAGGTGGAATATATATCATCATAATGACCATTCTTCCAAAAGTGACCTATATATTAAGTACAATCCCCATATAATTACCATGATAATTCTTCAAAGAGCTAAAAAAATCACTCCTTAAATTCATCTGAAACAATAACAACAATAAAAACAGACTAGTCAAAATCATTTTCAGCAACAAGTACCATGCAGAAGGCATCACAATACCTGACTTCAAACTATACTACAGAGCTATAATAATAAAAACAGCATGGTATTAGCACAAAAGCAGAAACAGACCAATGGAGAAGAATAAAATATTCAGAAACAAATCCATACACATACAGCCAATTGATTTTTGAAAAAAGGGCAAAAAACATATACCAAAAAAGGAGGAACTTTTGTATTTTTTTCCTATTCAATATTATGTTGGCTGTTGGCCTACTGTATATTGTCTGTATGATATCGAGTTGTTTCTTTTATTCTGATTCTCTGCAGTGTTTTAGCAAAAATGGGTGTTATATTTTGTTGAATGCTTTTTCAGTATCTATTTAAATGATATTATGATTTTTGTCCTTAGTTTTGTTTATGTATGTGGTGAATTACATGAATTTTTTTGTAGGTTGAACCAACCTTGTATTCCTGGGATGAACTTGACTTGGTTATGGTGTATAAATTTCCTGATATGGTTTTGAATGCCTGTTGCTAGTATTTTGTTTCAAAATTTTGTGTCTAAGTTTATGAACAATATTGGTCTGTAGTTTTTTTCTTTTTTAGCTTTCTTTATTTGGTTTTGGTATTAATGTGATACTGGCTTTATAGAATGTATTTAGGAGATTACTATTTCTTTCTATTTCATGGAAGAGACTGAGGAGTTTTTAGATTATATCTCTTATGGAGGTTTTATAAAATTCAGCTGGGAAAACATCTGGACCTGGGCTTCTCTTTGATGGTAGACTACTGCTGTTTCAGTCTCTTAGACTGCTATTGTTTGGTTTAAATTTTCTATACCTTCTTGATTCAATTTAGGAAGGTTGTGTTTAGAATTTTTAATTTCTTCTAGGTTATCCTTTTTGTTGGAGCATAGTTTTTCAAAGTAGTTTCTGATGATCCTCTGGATTTCTGTGCTGTGATAATATCACCTTCTTCATATCTTGTTTTAGTAATTTGGGTTAATTCTATTTTTCTTTTGGTTGGGTTGGCAAGTGATTTATCTATTTTTTTTTTTTTTGAGAAACCAGCTTTTGATATTGTGATTTTTTGTGTGTGGGTTTTTGTTGTTGTTGTTCTCTATTTCATTGATTTCCGCTCTGATATTGATAATTTCCTGTCTCCTACTGGCTTTGGAATTAGATTATTCCTGCTTTTCAAAGGTTTTGAGGTGTGTCATTAGGTTGTTTGATAGTTTTCTGTTTTTCTTATGTGAGCACTCAGTGCTATGAATTTTCATATCATATGAATGCTCCCATGAGTGCTATGAATACTGCCTCCTTCATAGTGTCCCAGAGAATTGATATGTTGTTTCTCTATTTTTATTTGTTTCTGGCAATTTGTTTTTTCCTTTATTTCTTATATGACACATTTCTCATTCCACAGTGTAGTATTCAGTCTCTGTGTATTTATGAAATTTCTCTGGATCTTCTTAAATTGATTTCTAATATTATTCTATTATGGTCTGAAAAGATGCAGGAAGATATGTCACAACTTTTGACTCTGATAGTGCTTGCTTTATGGCCAAAAATATGGTCTATTTTGGAGAAAGTTTCATGAGCAACTGAAAAGAATGTGAATTCAGTTGTAGTTGGATGGAATATTCTGCATATGTCTAGTAGGTCTGAGGCATCTTTATTGACTTTTTTGTTTGAAAGATTGGTTTAGTGGTATATGAGAAGTGTCGAAGTCTACCAGTATTATTGTATTGGAATCTTCGTGAGACTTAATGTCACAAAGAGTTTGTTTTATAAAGGTGGTTACATCTATATTTGGAGCATTAATATTGTCTATTGTTATACCTTCTTATTGTATTGTTCTTTTTACAGTAAAAATTACCTGATTTGTTTATTCTGATAAGTTTAAGCTTGAAGTCTATTTTATCTGATATGAGAGTTGCTAACCCTGCTTGTCTTTGAGTTCCATTAGCATGGATTACCTTGTCCCATGCCTTCGCCTTTAGTTTGTGGGTATCTTTACCTTTAAGGTATATTTCTTCCAGACAGCATATGGATGATTTTTTTAAAAAGATTTCACATATTCTGAAAATACCATGCCCAGTACTATGCATCTTTCATAGCTGGAGATCAGATTCATTTTCAGCCTGATGGAGCAAGATGATCACATCCTTGATACAGCATAAATATGTGCCATCTCATGTCTAATTATTTGCAGACCCAACTTGGTTCTCCTCCAATGTCTCCTCTTGGAGTTATACCTAATTTTATTACCAGTTTTCATTTGAATCCACTGGGGAATGGGATGATTTTGCTTTTGTTTCTTGGCCAGGAATCACTTGATCCTGAAAGTCTTGTGTGAAGACATGGTGAGGAAGCGAATCCTGGATGAATTATTATTTTAATCCATTTTGCCACCTTCTGTCTTTTAATGGGGGAGTTGAGGCCATTAATATTTAGCATAATTATTGAGAGATGAATTTTAGGTCCTAATATTTTGAGCTGTATGTTTGAAGGAGTATTTATCTTCTTTGCTTAGTTGTTCGTTTGATGAAAATCATCCTTTCTCTAGTTTTGGTGTTTATTTTTTATTTATTCTTTGTAACTTATCTCTTTAAGTATTTTCTCTAGTGAAGTTTGTTTGTCATGGAAGATTTTTATTTCCCCATCAGATTTAAAAGATAATATTGCTGTGTAGAGTAGTCATGGCTAGAAGTTGTTTTCTCTCAGGGTTTGGAATATGTTGCTCCATGCCCTCCTAGCTTTCATGACTCTGTTTGAGAAGTCTGCAATGAATCTTATTGTTTTGTCTTTTAATGCCATGTGGTCTTATACTCTTGCTGCATTTAAGATTCTCTCCTTGGCCTGTTAGTCAATTTGATTATTATGTGAACCTTTCCTCTGATCCTGTCTAATGGGAGGTTCTACATGTTTCCTGTACCTCTGTATTAACCTTCTTTTATGTTTGGGAAATTCCCTGATATTATTTCTCTGAAGATATTTTTTATTCCTTTGGTACCTGCTTCTAGACCCCTTCAATGCCTATTATTCTTAGGTTTGCTCTTTTAAAGTTATCCTAGATTTCTTGGATGTCCAGGTGATAATTAATTTTTCTACATTATATACTATGCATTCATTTTTAGAGTGTTCATCTTCTACAAGTGAGACTATGTTTTCCATGTGGTCTAGTCTACCATTGATGGTTTGCATTGATGTTTTCATTTCAGTTATTGCAACCTTCACTTCCTTCAGAGTTTCCTTGATTACTCTGATTTCCGAATTCTTCTGAGTTTCTCTGCAACTCTGAGTTTGTGAATTCTGTTGTTGTGGAATTGTATGATCTCATTGTTTCCTTGCTATTCTTCTATCTCGTGTTCTCAGGTTTCTTAAGCTTCTATCTTTGTTGCTTTTGGTGGCTCTATTACTCTTACTGTGGATTTCCTATGTTTAATCTCTCTCCCTTAATAATCTTATTCTGGAGGTAAATATTTACCTCTAAGTATGCCTTAAAAGTAAATGGCCTCAGCTACATGGGCATTTTCAGCTTTCTATTGAGTATTTATCACTCTCAAATGCCATCTTTCAGGTCTGTGTCATATACCACCCCTCTGTTTTCCTGACTGTAGATCTCCAGTTGCAGTTGCAGTTGCACTGGTGGCTTTGATGAGTTCCAGGTGTTAAAGACAAAGAACCTGTCATCTTTCTAATAGGAAGTAGTCTCTGAGGTGTGGGCAGAATAAGTTGTGTCCTGTGCATTTTTAAACTTCTGTGTGTGTTCTGGGCAGGTCCATCTGTCAGTTTGTCAGCTATGATTGGCCTGTCCTTGGTGTCTGGAAGTCCTTCCTGTTGGCTCACCTATCTGGTCCAGCCTCAGCAGTGGGGGTTTAGAGGAGTCAAGTGATATATGCAAGGGCAAATTGTGATGTAATCAAAAGTGAAGGATATAAAGATAAAGCAAAGTATAGAAGATAATCCAGTCCTAGCATTTGGGAGGCAGAGACCAGAGGATCACAGTTCACGGACTGCCTCAGCTACTTAGCGAGGCCCTTTGCAACTCAGTGAGACCCTGTTTCAAAAATGAAATGAACTAAAACATAGGGCTGGGGGTGTGAATTGGAACAATGCCCCTGGGTTCCATTCCCAGTACTGAAAAAAAAAGATAATCCAGTAGAATAAGAGTTTAAGTATGGTTAGGCAAAATGTAATAAAAAAAAAATTACAAAACCTTCAGTGAAGAACTAATCCCAATACTTCACAAATTGTTCTGGGAAATTAAAAGAGATGGAATTCTCCCAAATTCCTTCTATGAGTCCAGTATCACATTAATCCCCAAACCAAATAGAGATACCTCAAGAAAGGTAAATTATAGACCAATATCCTTGATGAACATAGATGCAAAAATTCTAAACAAAATACTAGTTATACACATTCAAAACCATATCAAGAGAATTGTACACCACCAAGTCAGTTTCATCTTAGAAAAGCAAGGCTGGTTCAACATATGCAAATAAATACATGTTATTTACCACATAAATAGAACTGAGAACAAAAACCACATGATCATATCAATAGATGCTGAAAAAGCATTTGATAAAATCCAATACCCATTTATGTTAAAAACACTCCAGAAAATTGGAATAGAAGAAATGTATTTCAACATCATTAAAGCAATATACAATATACCCAAAGCCAACATCATACTGAATGGGGAAAAACTGCAAGAATTTCCTCTAAATTCAGGAACAAGACAAGGATGCCCACTATCACCTGTCCTTTTCAATATAGTTCTTGAGACTCTTGCCACAGCAATAAGAGAAGAAAATCAAAGGAATTTGAATAGGAAGAGAAGAGTTAAAACTATCCTTATTTGAGGATGACATGATTCTTTATCTAGAAGATTAACGAACTCAACCTAAACACTACTGGAGCTTATTAACCAATTCAGCAAAGTAGCAGGACACAAAATCAATCTAAAGAAATCAGTTGCTTCTCTTTATGCCAACAATGAATCCACAATGAAAGAAGTAAAGAAAACAGTTCCATTCACTATAACCTCAAAACCAAGAAAACACCTAGGAATAAACCTAACCAAAGATGTAAAAGACCTCTACAATGAAAACTATAAAACATTACAGAAAGAAACTGAAGAAGACCTTGGAAGATGGAAAGATCTCCTTTGCTCATGGATAGGCAGAATAAATATCATCAAAATGGCCATTCTGCCAAAAGTGATCTACATATTCAATGCAATTTCTATTAAAATACCAAGGACATTCTTCATAGACCTAGAAAAATCACTCATGAATTTTATATGGAGAAAGAAAAGACACAGAATAGCCAAAGCAATCCTCAGCAATTAAAACCAGGCAGGAGGTATCACAATCCCAAACTTCAAATTATACTATAGAGCAATAGTAGTAAAAACAGCATGATATTGGCACAACAGACAGACTGATCAGAGGAATAGAATAGAAGATACAGAAATAAATCCACACATCTATAGTCAATTGATCTTTGACAAAGGGGCCAAACTCATATGCTGGAGAAAAACAGCCTTTTCAACAAATGGTGCGGGGAGAACTGGCTATCCATTAGTAAAAAGATGGAACTAAATCCTTACCCCTCACCATGCACAGGAATCAATTCGAGATGGATCAAAGATTTAGAAATTAGACCAGAGACTGTGAACTTATTAGAGGAGGAAATAGGCTCAACATTCCAACATATAGGCACAGGCAGTAACTTTCTCAACAAGACTTCCAAAGTGCAGAAAATTGAAGCAAAAATTAACAAGTGGGGTGGCATCCAAATAAAAAGTTTCTTCACATCAAAGTAAACAATCAAGAACCTAAAAAGAAAGCTTACAGAATGGCTGAAGATCTTTACCAGCCATCACTCAGATAGAGGACTAATATCCAGAATATACAAAGAGCTCAAAAGACTTTACATTAGCAAAACAAATAACCCAATCAAGAAATGGGCAACTGAACTGAATAGACACTTCACAAAAGAAGAGATACAAATGGCCAATAGATACATGAAAAGATGTTCAACATCACTAGCCATCAGGGAGATACAAATCAAAACTTCACTGAGATTCCATCTAACCCCAATCAGAGTGGCAAACATAAATAAATCATATAACAACAATTGCTGGCAAGCATGTGGGGAAAGAGGAACTCTTTTACACTGTTGGTGGGAGTGCAAACTAGTTCAGCCACTATGGAGTATAGTATAGAGATTCCTTAGAAAACTGGGAATAGATCTACCATATATATGATTCGGCTATACCTCTCATGGGTGTTTGTCCAAAAGGGTTGAAATCAGAGAACTACAATAACATAAGCATACCCATGTTCATAGCAGCATAATTTTCCCAATAGCCAAAATATGGAACCAACCTAGGTCTCCATCAACAGATGAATGGATTGCAAAATTATGGGAAATTCACACAATGGAATTCTACTCAGCTATAAAAAAAAAAAGAACAAAATCATGTCATTCGCAAGAAGATGGAAAGACCTGGAGAACATTATGTTATGTGAGATCAGACAAGCACAGAAAAAGAAGGGATATAAGTTTTCTCTAATATGCCCAATCTAGGGAGTATTAGGGATACCAGAGAGACTCCAGATAATGGAGGAGAAACCTCACCAAAGCTAGAATGGAAGGATAGGAGATGAAGAAGGCTGAGATTGATTAATGAAGGAGCTACATCCAAATTTGTGTAAAAATATAAATATATAGCATGGTTAACCTGGACACTCATTACTGTGAGGAGAAAGAGGAAGTGGGGGGGGAAGTACCAAGCATAGTCTGAATGTATCCCTTCTTTATGTTCTATATGTTCCACATAAAAATTAAAAATAAATTTAAAAAATTAAAAAATAAAACAAAAAATAGTGCTGGGGATGTAAGCTCAGAGGTATAAAGCCCCTGGGTTCCATCCCCAGTATTGAAAAAAATTATATATATATATATAATATATATATATATATTTTAAATATAATATAATTAAAAATTATATATATATATATATTCCAGTAGAATAAGAGTTTAAGTATGGTTATGCAAAAGGTAATAAAAAAATAAAGATACTGAAAATGAAGGACAATTTTAGTAACCAGTACAGGATATTTGGTATAGTGATAAGAGATGGATGTAATATAATACAGGGCACAGGCAGACACTTTCACTAGGAATCACACAAACAAAACAGAACACAGACAATGTATCTCATGTACACAGAAGAGGAAAGTAATGAAGAGAAATGGAGGGTGGGGAGGGAGAGGAATCCTAAGAATTGTTTAACCGAGGATGAGTAAAGTTTCCTTGTTGGAGAAGAGCTGAATTCCTTTGTGGCTTTTGAATATTTTCTTGCCAGAATTTTGTTTTGTTTTTTCTTAGTATGAGGCTTGCTTTTTTTTTTTTTTTTTTTTTTTTTTAAGATGTAAAAGCTGCTCCAAAGCTCTGGTTCCTGCCTGCTCTTCTGCCAGCTGTGTTTCCTACTTTCCTAATGAAGCAGGGTGGGGCAGCACAGCAGGGAGGGGCTGGCCTCCCTAGTGGCTGCTGGGAAGAGGCTTTTATAGTCTGGCAATTGAGGGACCCAGAGTGCACACTCAGTGTTCACTAGGATCCTAAACTCAATTCCTTGCACTGCACAAGAGAGAAAGAAAAGGACAGAGAAAGAGAGAGAAAGCACAGAAGGGGGCGAAAACAGCCTACAAATACACAAGTACACAGCACCAGAAAAAAAGAAGAAGAAAACAATGAAGTACTCTCACACATGGTCTCTGCAGCCCTCCTGGGTCTGTGTGAATGTTCTCAGCCATTTAAGGCTCACTTAGTACTGTAGGTCCTCAAGCTAGGTTCCCAAGCATTCTCGCTTGCTCCGAACCTGTAAAAAATAAAAAAAATAAAAGACATCAGTCTTCAGCTCCAGTGCTAGGGCCTCTGATAGTGAGACCCTGACCTGGTCTGTGCAGGCACCAAGCGCGGGGCCCCAGGCACAGGGTCCATCCCAAAGCAAACGTGGGGAAAGTGCAGACTCCCGTTCTTCCCACAGAAATGGCTGGGTTGGCCTAAGCTCCCACGTCCAGTGTTCTTCTCAGAATTGTGTGTGTGGCATGCAGCCCAATTACCTTCCTACCCTCTTTTTATGCTCTTTTCAGTTACCCCTGTGTGGGGCCTGCACTTATCTCCCTGTGGATAGTGAGCTCGCCTCTGCTGACAGGTGCATGGTGTGTCCAGGGGAATATAGGCAGGATGGGGTTGTGGGTGTGGTTACCTTTCTTTCTCCTGAGTCTTTATGGAGCTGTGCAGTTCTGTGGCGGGTGACCTTGCTGTCTGAGAAGTAGGTTTCAGAGTGCAGGAGATAAGATTTTCAGGGTTTCCAGAGTTCCTGCTGTTCTGCAGTGCACACTATCCTTCTGTGTCTCTGCTTGTTCAGATATATGTTGCTTCTTTTTCTTTTTTCCGTGTTGGTGTTTATTTTATTTATTTATTTATTTAGTGGTACTGGGGATGGAACCAAGGGGCTTTCTACCTCCAGGCTATGCTCCCAGACCTATTTTATACTTTATTTGGAAACAGGGTCTCACTAAGTTGCTGAGAGCCTCACTAAGTAGCTAAGGCTGGCTTCAAACCTGCACAATCCTCCTGTCTCAGCCTCCCAAGTACTAGGATTACAAGCATGTGCCACCACCTGGGCTTCAGCCTTGGTGCTTCTAAGTATCCTTGTAGGTATTATTGAGTTTCTCTGTCTTTAGTTCCCACATCCCTTGGAGGTAGTCTGGGATGTGGGTGCTACTTAATTCAGAGTTCCTAAGAGGCAAGCTCACCTTGGAGTTTCCTCCATCGCCATCTTCAATCCAGGCTACTTCAGATCCCTTTGGGTTTTCTGACAGAGGGTGCCCAGTCTCTCTGTCTCTACCCACTAGAGCCCCAGAAGCTCCTGGGTCTTCTCTTCCCACACCCCCTTTGTCTTACCTGTTCAAGAATTGAACTTTATGGCTCAGAACCATAGCAGATCCTAGATAGATTTGGAGATTATATATGTAATCTCAGAGTGGAACTTTGCCACAATGGAGAGGGAGCGCTCATGGTACACCTCACCCAGGATGCAGCAGGAGCATTGTGTGGCTTTGGAAGAAGTCCTGTTGGTCAGAACATGCATCCTGTGTCCCCATGTGGTAGTGGTGGATGTTTGTATATAAAAACTCCATATCTCCAAAGTGCAAAGGCACTAACAGTTTCTGTTATAGCCAACACAATCACAGCCCAAAGCATCCATATCTGAGCTAAACTGCAGCAAGGCTGCATGGGAAAAATGTACATCCCTTTCCTCCGTCTGCTCCATCACCCATCATGTCACTGGAGATTGAGGTATGTCTGGTGGGTCTCAGGTGGACACTGGCATAAAGGCTAGGGAGGTCTCTGAGGCCAGGTTATTACTACTTACCCCAAAGTAAGAATGCTTTCCTGGCCTTAGACTGATGGCTGCCTGCTAGGTTGTCCAGGTCCCCTCATTAAGCCAGATGACCTGTGAACTCTCCTTTCTGTAAAAGCCCAAAGAATGGTATATGTTTCCTTACTTAAAACTGGAACCTTAGTGTACAGAAACGAGCCAGAAATGTAGTATGGTTGTGGGGCGAACTCCAGTTTATTCTAGGAAGCAATGTACCCATCTAAAATACTGCATTTCCCAACCTCCTTTGCAGTTAAGTGTGGTCTGTAAAATGTGACATTTTTCAAGTGACACTTAAGGAAAAAATTCTTAAAAAGAGAAACAGATAGTGACTGATGCCTCTTTTTTTTTTTTTTTTTTTTTGTCCTTTTCTCTCATTCTTCTTTCATTCTGTCTAAAACCTAGAAGTGATGGCTGGAGCTCTAGTAGCCATTTTTGAACCATGTGGGCTGGGTAATCTTGTGGGTGAAGGTAGCCCTAAGAATGATCAAGGAAAGAGAAGGCATTGGGCATGGTGGCATATACCTCTAATCCTAGTACTTGGGAAACTGAGATAGGAAGATCACAGGTTTGAAGCCAGTCTTAGCAATTTAGTGAGGCCCTCCGCAAATTAAGTAAGACCCTGTTTCAAAATTTAAATATAAAATAAAAAATAAGGCTGAGGTGTAGCTCAGAGTTAGAACAGCCCTGGGTTCAATCCCCAATACCACAATTAAAAGAAAAAAAAAAGGAAGAGGAAGAGGAGGAGGAGGAGGAGAAGGAAGAGGAGGAGGAGGAGGAGGAAGAGGAGGAAGAGGAGGAAGAGGAGGGAAGTAACAATGGAGCCCATGAACACTGGTGACCTTATAGGCATCTATATTCGCTCTATCACCTCCTTCCTCCTTTTTTCCCAAGAGAGAATCATAAACCTCTATTTTTTTGTGTGTGTGTGTGGTACTGGGGGTGGAACCCAGGGCTTTCTACCTCTGGGCTAAACTCCCAGACTATATCTCTATCTATCTATCTATCTATCTATCTATCTATCTATATTGGAAACAGGGTCTCACTAAGTTACTGAGACCCTCACTAAGTAGCTGAGGCTGGCTTTGAACCTGTGCGATCCTCCTTTCTCAGCCTCCCAAGCGCAGGGATTATAAAAGAGCACCACCGCCCAGCATAAACCTCTATCTTAAGTCATTTCTGTTCATGGTTTCTATTATAAACTATCAAACCTAATTCTAAATGATACATGTAGACAAAACTCTAGGTCAGTTTTTTAGAAATCAATTAGTCATAATCAGATTAACAATTTATAAATGATCAGTTTCCTTACAATCTATTTCTGATAATTATTTGTGAAGTTTATGTTTTGCTGGAGGCTTTTAAAGTCCATCATATTTGGGGATATAGAAATTTGGTTTTTATTTCTAGTGCTAAATGAATAATGACTTTCAACGATTTTATTAATAATAAAGTACTTTTCCTTTTTCAAAAAAAATGTTCAATTTTGTCCACAATATTTTTTTCCCTTTTTGCGATAATGGGGATGGAACCCAGGGGCATTGTACCTCTGAGCTACATCTCCAGCCCTATTTTTTTAGTCAAACAGGGTCTCACTGAGTTGCAAAGGTCCTCGCTAGGTAGCTGAAGCTGTCCATGAACCATGATTCTCCATTTTCAGCCTCCCAAATGCTGGAATTACAAGCATGTACGACCATGCCTGGCTCACAACCTCTTTTAAATTTGCAGAGAAGTAAAAGTTTGGGGTTCTGGACAGGCATTGGGAAACCGTGATTAGGAGGAGCTTTCCACACGTCGCCTCATGCACATTTGCGCACGACGGAGAACACACACGGAGGCACACGTGGCACCCGCCCCATGGGTGACGTCGGAGTCAGACACACCGACTCAGTTTACCCATCTGATGCTTCATCTATGAGGAACAAACTGCACTTCGAGGAAAGCCATCCTGTCCACAGATGAAATACGAGGCTTTGAGAGTGCCTAGAGGTGTCTGAAACACGAAGCACCCGCCCCATGGTCCTTCAGCCGAAGGTAATGTGTACATTTAAGAGGAACAGAGCCCATGAATCATGTCGAAGAGGATGACTCTGCGCCAAATTTGGTATACACCGCTTAGGTTTTCTTTAGTACTAGCCTTTCCTGGACATTTCCTTTCTTCTGTTTTGAAGGCTCTGGCCTATATTTGAGCCGCCTCACGTCTTCCTGCAAGTGGCTCGCTCATTCAGCTGTTCCGTTTTGGGGGGTTGTGAGCTGGAGGGCTGGTGGTGTGAGCAGAGCGCCGCCCTGGTGTCCGCTCCACTGATGCTCCGTGACTTGGGCCAGGAGTAGGAGTGGCGCTCAGAGCGCAGGGCAGTGGGTGAATACGAGCTCCTGAAAGCTCCCTTTTCTAATCCAGTTCCCCCAGACGCCTATTTCTGCTCAGGGTTACGCTCTGCTACTAGATGCGCTTCCCCTCCTCACCAGGTGGACAACCCCACCGGCCCTGCCAGCTGCCCACCCAGCCCTTGCCGCGTCCGCCGCACCCACTGTGGCCCAGGCCTTCCCCAGCCTCCTGCAGCGGAAAGCCACGTGGGCTGACTACTGCCCTGTTAATGTCTTCATCCGTGTCTACTCCCCCGTGTATCCCAATAGTCCTAAGAAACGTGTCCTGAGAATGTCACAAATCCCCAGATGTTTTAGTAACCTTTTCCTTTTTACTCCTATTTCCAGGTTCAGTGCCCATCACTAATTTTATCGGACTACTTGGGTTCAAACTGCAGCTGTGCTAAGCACAGACTGTGACGCCTTGAGTCATGCTTTATTCCCCAAAGGAAGGTTGACGCGCTGGAAGCTGGGTTGCCAGTGTGGCATTGAGGTGGTGGGACCTTTAAGAGGCGGAGCTTGTGGAAGGTAATTAGGGCTCGGGGACCCAGGCTCAGGAATGGATTATGACAGATCAGGTCTGGTGGGAGTGGATCCGTTCCCAAGAGAATAGGCTGTTATAAAACCAATGAGCCAACGCCGGGCGTGGTGGCGCACGCTTGTAATCCCCGCGCTTGGGAGGCGGAGACAGGAGGATCGCGCAGGTTCGAAGCCAGCCGTGCTGGCGTAAGAGACCCTGTTTCAAAAATATAAAATAGGTCTGGGAGTGTAGCCCGGAGGAAGAAGGGCTTCCAGGAACCCCAGTACCACCAAAAATAAATAAATAAATAATAAAAAATAAAAAATAAAAAAAATAAAACCAATGAGCCTGCCCCGCCCCTCTGTTTCTGTTTGTTATACTTTTATTAGTGTATTGTAATTATACATCGTAGAAAGGTTCAAAGTGATAGAAATATACATGTACCCAGCACTTGGTGTGTTTCCCTCTGGGATACTACCCCACTCTGTTCTCCTTTTTTCTCTTTCCAACCCCTATCCCAAACCCCTTCCACTATTTTATTGGTGTCTCCATTTATCTAAAGTCCCTTCAGTTTCTTGCTTCCTGTCTCTTTATGATACCATCATTAGGATATCAGCACCATGGTGTTTGGACTCTGTAACTACTACACTTGTGAGCCAAATAAAATCTCTTTATTAGTTACTCAGCCTCTGCTATTTTGTTAGAGCAATGCAAAACTGTTCAAGACACAATAGACAAGTCGTTTAACTTCTGTGTCTCAGTATCTTCCTCTATACATGGGAATAACAACAGTGCCCAGATCAGGGGGTTGTTATGCAAGTGAAAAGAATTAATACATTAAAATTCCTTAGAACTGTGCTCAATACAGAGGGATCATTGTGTTTACACAAATCCAGCGCATATTTACTGAGTGCCAGTCTCACAGCCAGCACTCACAGACAGACGGGACGCTGCAGCAGAGGATAATATTCAGCTCTCCCTTGGAGCGCATATTATCTTGGCAGATTTTCACAGGAGTCCTTCAGAGATTCTGACTTCAAAAGTAAAGTAAGAGTTTAGAAATTTGCATTTGTGACAAACACCTCAAGTGATTTACTGCAGGAGGTCAGAGAACCAAACTTGGAGAGACCCTGAAAATTCCTTTCTTCCTATATATGCAGGGTTTGAACGCCTGCTTCAGTGTAACCACAAGTCACTGTACATAGAGAACCTTTGAGTAGGACTGCGGCTGGGAGAGCCCAGCAGTGGTCTTCTGTGGGGCCAAAGGGCCCAGTCTGTTTCTTCTGTGTCTTTTCCTTTGCGGTGAGTCCTGCACAGCCATAAGAAGAGGCTCAGGAGACGCTTGGGGAAAGGAGTCTGCTGTATTCACAGGTCCTAGAGACCGCAGGCCACGCAGAAGACACCAGAGTGGTCAGAAGACAGTAGTAAAGGGCAGGTGGGGGCCTTTGTTGAGGTTTCCACAGGGAAGGCAGGATAAACAGTTCAGGATTGGCTACTTGTTAAATTTCAGCAGGCTTAAAATAGGGGGTGGTCCCTAGATGTCTTGTACCTGGTGCTGGGATGACTAAGGCAGGGGGCATTACCTCCTGGGCTGCAGGAGCCAGGTAGAGGTCTGGCTCTGGACTGGGGAGTCTGTGTATCAGAGGCACGCTCCCCATGGAGCCCTGGTGATCTCTAAGCATCCACTAACCCAGAGGCCAGCAGGCCATCCCCAGACAAAAAGGGGTTTTAAGATGCAAAACATCATAACATACAGAAAATAATGTACCTGTGTATGCATACAAGCAGGCATAGTTCACCGGTGCATAGTAGGAGTTCAATGGAAGTTTACTTTACATGACTGGTAGGTTTGCTGAGGAATGAGGAGCAGGAGAAAGAGGGAGCCTCTACAGGTGTTAACAGCTCTCAGTCCCTCTTGATTTTTGGGAAGAAAGTGAAAAGCACAAAACCAAGGAGTTTAGCAACTGTCTGCCAACTGAGTTTTCTCTTAGCTTTCATGGAAAAGACTAGCTTGGAAGTAACCACTTTGTGTGTGTGTTTGGGGGACCAGGGATTGAAACCAGGGACACTCTACCACTGAGCTACACTCCAGTCCTTTCAATTTTTAAATTTCAAAACAGGATTTCACTGAGCTGCCATGGCTAATCTCCAACTTTTGGTACTCCGATGTCAGCCTCCCAAGTCCTGGGATTACAGGGGTGCCCTAATGTGCTGGGCTGGAAACAACCACTTTTGAGTTTACTATTAACACTATTGACTGTTCCCTTAAAAGGGAGATTGGCTGAAAATGTAAATAGATCCAAACAGGTTCCATATGTGTTCAGGATGATACTTCCAGAGAAGAGACATTGAGACGATCCTTATCTTTAGCTGGATGGGACAGTGGGATTGAACTGTGGACCATCTGCTTCATCTCCTGCAGACAGGGTTTGTCCATGAGGTGTGAGCAGATGTTCCTAGTTGGACCTTCAAGGAGGACAGACCTAAGGGACCTGCACTATTTACCTGCACAAATATTTCTAAGCCACCATTTGAGACCTTTGTTCCTTGCAGCTGAAATGTGTCCTGATTCAGATACCATGAGATCGCCCATGATTTCCCATGAACATCTTGAGTGTCATGACTAGTTATTACTCTTTATTTTGATTATTACTTAAGTTAAACTTTATTTCGCAGAAACAAAATGATTAATGAAAACTGCACAACAATTTCTTAACATAAATCCAGGCTCAAGATAACCTTCAAATGGGCCTGCGGCTTTAGAAAATATATGGCACCTATCCATATAAAATCATAGACTAAGAATTATTTCGTTGTCAATTTAGGGGCCTAACTGAGCTGCTGCAGTTGACTACTTTGAAAAATAACTCTTGCAAAATTGACTTTTAGAATGTTTCTAGGCCAAATGGCTGGTGAAGCTAATATGGGAATGACTAAAGACCACTGTTTTTACTGATAAATGACTGAGCTGTAACAATGTGGACAGTCAGCAGAGATTAATAATCTGCACCCCTATAAATTGACCTTAGGAGATCAATCTTTTTCCTACTCCAGAGCCGATTAGATCATTCTTGTACCATGGTCACAAACAATTTCAGCCTAATTCTGGAAACAGTGTCATGCAACTTGGAGAAGTATTAGACTCCTTGCCCTAGACACTGAAGAGGATTTGAGTCTAGATCTGACCATAAAACAAAGGACAAGAATTTTTACCTTACATTTACATGTCAGCGGAGTATCTTAGTGACAGATATGAATAAATTCTACACTAAATTTTTCACATGTAAAAAATTTAACCACTGGTTCTTCCTATAAACTATGTCTTCAAAGACCCAACACCAGTTTTCCTCTCCTAATTGGTATTACAAGGCAATAAATCTCTTGCATAGAAATAATGTAGATATAACTGCATGGCATATGTAAGCCACGTGTTTCAGCAAATCCATAAAAATGTTTAATTTATGTTTTGATGAAAGACACAACAATCTTCCAAGAACATTAATCATTAATTTCAGAAATGTAGGCTTAGTATGTGACTTAGCTCACTACTGGAAACGCATTCAGTAAATATCTGTCAAAGTAATATTTGTTCATTTAACAACTATTTAGTGAATAGCTACAATGCTAAAATTTAAGTATCATGCTTTCCTTGGCTAGAGTGGCATTTGTATGTAATAATGCAAATGATATTCAAACATCTCAAAAAATAAATGTGTTTTACCTTAAGGTTTTCTAAAACAAAATACTCAAAATATATTTCAGTGTCAAGAGAATATTTTATAATAAAAGACAGCCATCCAATCTTTTCTCTTCTATAAATGTCCCTGAGATTTTGGTTAAGGCTTGTTAAATTAAAAATAAGGCAAATTCACTGAAACTAGTGTAAGCCAATTTGTGCATCTTAAGACAGGAAATGTATCTGGGCCTCACAAAGAATTAGACCAGAAATTATACCGCTAGTAGCAGCTATTTCTCCATTTCTCTAGGGCCACGTGTCTTCTTTCTTCTTCTGTCTGCACATCTGTAATTTCTCTTTCCCTTTCTGAACAACAGACTTCTCTGCATCTTCATGCATATGATGGTCCAAGGGCCAACATCTCCTCAGAGTCTGGCTCAAAATTTTAGCAGAGTCTGGCCAGCATCTGAGAATCCTAATTTCATATTCTAGAAAAATAAGATTTGATTGGTTCAATCAAAATTGGGTGTCCACCAGAGGTCCAATCAGGTTTGTCAGTGGGGGAATACAAAATAAAGATATGCCAGAGAAGCCCACTCCTAGGGACGGGGTGGAAGGATCTCAGAAATGAAGAGCTAAGGGTTGGGCAGATTTCTCTAAGCTTTTTTTTTCCTGGAACTGAACAGAAATTGTTTTCAAATGTGAGCTTTACTCTAAAGACAACAGTCTAGTCATGAACCTCTCTCAGCTTTGCCAGCACAAATGTATTTATCTCTAAAGCTGGAAGCAAAGTTGCCATTTATCCTGAGCCCTGCTCCATGCTCTGTCCTCTAGGGCTAGATGGCCCCCCTGAACAAGACAGAAGCAAGTGACCTTTTTCTTTCTGGGGACATAATAAGAGGCGTATATTCCCATGCAATCATAGCTGGGTTCAATTTAACTCTGTGTACTTTCTACATGGGAAGTTTGTGTATTTCCATCATTCTTTAGTCTGATTTCCTTCTTAAGACACATCACTCCCCAGAGTCATGAGTGACTTTGACACAACTTAGATGATGGAATTGACTTGAAAAGCTGTCACTGCTACCATAACATCGTACGATCCTCCAGAAACATCACTCAACGAGACTCAAAACCAAGAACACCTCCATTGCCTCATCTTCCCATATTTAGATCAGCCCCATCCACCTATTTCTGGTTTTCCAGTGGCATTTTCTGGAACCAGCTTTTCCCCTTGTCTGAGTCCCTTTTCTGCAGTTGAGTCAAGGTAGCCCTTATCCTGCCAAAAGGCAACACAGTTTTCTTCTTCTTCCTAATTAGGAAATAATGTCAGCCCTTTACCTCATTGCTCCAATTCTTACAAACTAATCTCAGTGAAAAATTACAAAGTTGACGAATATTTAAAAGATAGGTTTAGTAAACGCAGTATACTGCCTACAAGCTCTCTTCCAGATATGAGAAATGAATTCAACTCCTCTTTGTTCATCAAATGATTTTCAGATTAGGGTCGTATGTGTCCTCTGTCACCATGTGACCCCACTTAGGGCCTCTGAGTTTCTCAGTAGAGACAACAACCGTCTTAGAATAAAGTTAATTTGTGTTTGCATGTGTTTATTTAAAAATCTCTTTATCTAGCTTTTTAAAGTTTCATTTTTTCAAAACACATCTTTAGAGATGTTGTTACTTTTTTTTTTACAACAATTTGAAATGAAACAACAATAACAGTAATGAGGAAATATTAACCCTTTATTTATTTGTTTATTTATTTTGTGGTTCTTGGGAATTCATCCTACCTCTGAGATACACCCTTTTTAATTTGTTGTCTCACTAGGTTGGTGGTCTGGAACCGGCAGTCCTCCAGTCTCAGCCTTCTGAGTACTAGAATTACAGGTGTGCACCACCATGCTCAATAGATTATCCCATTTTAAAGATGAGCGAAATGAGGCATGAAATAACTAGCTTTGTAACTGGGTCACAACATTCCAAAGAAATGCAGCCCGGTTTGTAGAATGAAGACGTTGAACCTATCTATCCAGCACTGACATTTCATCTTTACTTAATTGTGTTAAACCAGTCAATTAAATGTTCTCAACAGAAGGTGCGGCTTAGTGATAAGACTGTGACTTAGAACTCAGATTCTTTCATGTAGAGTTTGGAAACATCACGAGATGGAACAAATGTAAGATACTACAGTTTGGGAGAGTTTGAAGTTGCTAAATTAGAGATTCCATTTCTAAGGTTTTGACAATATCCAGAGTGAATTATAGAAGACAATGTAAATAATTCTAAAGGTGAAGTTCAGCTTTCGTTGGCAGAATCTTAGCAACAAGTGGAATATTTGAAACAGAACAAGAAAAAAAAAGTTTATCTTTCAGGCTGTAAAATGGTCATGTTGAAAAATTCCATCCATTTTCCAGCCAAGTGACCCAAATAAAGTTACAAATGCAGGTGGACTTGGAACAGTTGTGTGAAATGGAAAGCTTTTATACAAGAAATGTAGTTTTTACAAAGATCCAGTTTGGATCCCAGCTTGTTGCCTGTGCCAGAGGGGAAGCACTCTAAGCTCAGCACTGAACTGCTGAAATCCTCCCTGAAGCATGTGTACAGGGCAAGCGGTGCCTACCTGAGGGGACCCTTGGGTCCAGGCACCCAGGGACAGGACACTAAGCTTTTCAGTTCAGGACGCCTATCACCTGATCACTGGCTCTCCTAGACAAGCTGTGAACTTGGAATCACTTCGCCAAATCTTTAGCTACTTACAATTTAAAAGGTCTGTCCTTGCTGGGTTGGGTGGCACATGCCTATAATCCTAGTACTCAGGAGGGTAAGACAAGAGGATTGCAGGTGCAAAGCCAGCCTTAGCAATTTATCAAGGCCTCAGCAACTTAGTGAGACCCTGTTTCAAAATAAAAAATAAAAAAAGGGCTGAGGGTATAGCCCAGACGTAGAATGCTCTGAGTTTAACCCTCAGTACTAAAGCTTAATTGATATGTAATTTACATATAATAAACTTGACTCATTTAAAATGTAAAAGAAAGTGGTCTTTAGTATATTCAGAGTTGTGTAACTGTCACTACAACCTAATATTAGGACAGCTTCCTGAGCCCAAAGAGAAACATTCTACCCATTAACAATTGTTCTCCATCCACACCAAGTCCAGACCCAATCTTTCTCATCTCTGTAGATTTGCTTATTCTGGACATTTCAGATAAGTGAGGTCATACAATATATAGTCTTTTGTGATTGAATTCTTTAATTTATATCATGTTTTCAAGATTCATCCATGTTGTAGCAGGTGTCAGCACTTCATTCCTATTTATATTTGAGTAATATTCCATAGAATAAGCATACCACATTTTGTTTATTCATCAATCAAAAGACATTGGGTTGTTTTCCACTTATGAACTATTATGATTAATGCCACTATGAATTCACATATGAGGCTTTGTGTGAATATTATATTTTCATTTGTCTTAGATAGCTAGGAGTACAATTGCTAGGTTCTGGTGTAATCTGTGGTTATCATTTTGAGGACTCATCAAACTGTTTTTATAGCACCTACACCATTTTACGTTTCCATTGGTGATATATGAGGGTTCCAGTTTCTCCACATCCTTATCAACACTTGCCACTGTCCATATTGTACATTGGATGTTATTACAAACAGCATGTCTCTCCTGCAGCTTGTTTCAGGAGATCTGAAAGATAACTGTCCATCTCTTTGGAGGCTCCAAAGTGTTTGTTTTGTATATCTTAGTCAGACCACTCCAAACATACCTGGAAAAAATACACTTGGTAATTTTTGTATGATGTAATAATAATCAAGTCCATTCATGTAGTAAGATTTTAACTTTTTAATACCTTCTTGGTCTCCTCTCTAGAGTGCTGGTATTCATAGATTTGAGAGTCTCTTAGGGATTTATATTCAGCTCCCCAGTAGGAAGGAGATTTCAGTAGTAACAGTGCTAATGGCCTGCATTATATTTCCTATGGATGGAGCTATGGTAATGTTGGGGTCTGCACAGCTGCCCGACAGAATTTCCGATGAATCTGCAACATGTAGCACCGAGCGGATATGGAGGGCGTAACTACTCTCCTTGCCCCCGCTAGCCCAATTTGGTAATGTTGAGCCTTATTGGCTCAAATAATGCTTCTGTGCTTGTGAACCCCTCATGCATTGGATAATGATTGGCTGCAATGATTGCACATGCAAGAGTGACCTTTAGCTTGATAGGTTAGAATAGTTTCCTGTTGGAAATCCCCCTTGTGGTTTTTTGCTTTAAATTGGGTTGCCTGAGAGAAATAAACGAGATCCTGCTTGACTCGACTCCCGGCTCGTGTGCTTCTGTTCGGGCCGTCGGCACTCTCCTTCTTCTCAGCCCCACTGCTGATGGGCTAAACCCATCACACTTAGTTGCTTCTTCTTATGGAGTATAGTTTGGGATGGGCCACAGTAGGAGCAGAAGGCAACTGGGCAGCTGTTACAGGAAGATATGGTCCTCAAAGCCTGTAACCACCAGTGGCAGCAGCAGCAAGAAGAGAGTGGATCTTTCTTATATCAAAGGAGGAACAGATCTCCTTTCTCTGAACCCTGTGTTAATTACCAAAATCCCATCCCAGCAGCTACAGCCAAGGGTGGATTCAGGGTTCCCAAAGGGCTGCTTCAAGGATGAAAATCACTGACATGAATCTAAGCTAAGATATCACAGGGGGACCCTGTTTGTTATGGTTGGAGTTTGGAATGTCCCCTGAAATGCTCATGTGCTGAAAGCATTTCTGTTGGAATGATGCTCAGAGATGAAACAATTGAAACAGGGCTCTAATTTCATCAGTGCATAATCCAATGAAGGATTATAATTTAAATAGATATGTAATCCCCTGTACAAATAAATAAATAAATAACTTATTTATTTACTGGGTGCCAATTTAGGCAGGTGGTGTTGAGGACTAGGTTGCTGAGAGTGTGGCATTGGGGACTGTATCTGTCCATGGTCACTTCTAGTCTCTCTCTCTCTCTCTGATTTCTGCCACCATTAAGTTGAGCTCATCTTTTTTCCCCACTCTGAGCTGCCATCATGTCTGCCTTGGAGTTGGCCGACTATGGGCTATATTTTTGATACCATGAGAAAATAACCTATTTCTCTTCTATTTTATTTGAGTCAGGTATTTTTATCACAGCAACAAAAAAGTTGTCCAAGACACTGTTGAAGCTCAGAAGGTCAAGTTTTCAAAGAACAAGGATAGGACTTTTAGTAAACAGAGCCATGAGTCAGAGGCCAGAGGGTCTGGATTGAACAAACAGAGCATAGCCCCTCATGATGACTGCCACTGCTAAATGATGTGTACTTCTATCCTTGGGGAGGTGAGATCACAGAGCGAGGAGTGAAGTGCAACCAGGTGGGGAGACTGCTCTCCATGAGGCCTAAGGAATGATCCTTAGAAGGATTTGCTTGGAAAGGGAGGCACTCTACACTGAGTTTTCTCTAGGTCAAACATGATGCAGACAGGGAGCAATATGCCTGAACCTTTTTGTTTCTCTCTGGAAGGAGCTGAAAAAAGACAGAGGCAGGATCAGAGTTCTTGAGCTATTGATAGCTGGGGTTGTGGGTCAGTAGAAGTGAAGGGTTGTGCTGCCGTTTACTTTTGGAATTCTCCACTGGGGTAATGAGTGCAAATCTAGAGACTTTCTTATTTGTAAAATTCTCACTCAGTTTATCCTGAATGCACACACACATATACACTGAGACATCCACCTGCAAACACACATGTCAATAATCAGGTATCACAGATGTGATGGTTTGAATATAGAATGTCCCTTGAAAAATCTCATGCATTGGCCACACAGAAATGTTCAAAAATGAAATAATTGAATCAGGCCTCTACAAATCCACTGAAGGATTAGTCATTTGAGTGGATTTACTGGGTGGTAACTTAGGCATGGGGTGTGACTAGAGAAAGTAGGTTCACTGGGTGTGGCCTTGAGAACTCTATCTGTCCCTGGTTAACTTTTCTGCCCCCTTCGTCCTGCCACCACTGAGTTGACTCAGCTTTCCTCTACCACACCATGCTCCCATGATGTCTGCCTTGGAGTCAGCTGACTGTGGACTGCACTTCTGAAACCATAGACCCAAATAAACCTTTTCTTCTTTATGTTGACCATGTTAGGTATTTTGGCCATAGCAATGGGAAAGCTGACTAAAACAACAGACCACCTAGATACCAGAGCTGCTCTAGAGAAAACTTGCCACTGATCCCTTCCATTTGAATCAGACCCGAGCAGAGATTATTTTTCAGAAGGAGACAAAGGGGGGAAGACAGCAGCAACACTGCTGAGGGTTCAGACACCAAAGCTGTCCATCGGGCCTGGGAACCCCAAGAAACTTCAAGAGATCAGATTCCCTGACCAAACTCCAACTACTTCTGTGTGTGAGCTGGCCCTGAAAGGCCAAAAGTGCCCTGCAGCTCCTGCATTTTGGTGTTTCCAGCAATTAGTGGTGTTGAAAATTTCTTTAGGGGTAAACAAACTTTGGCAATGATTTGACAAAGGAAAAACAAGTCTCTAAATGTGGGTGAGAAGGAGGTGGGATTTTTACAGTGATTTCATGAAAAAGTGGAGATTTAACTTTTTTTTTCTGCTTTGGGTAGCTTGCTCGAACTCACAGGAACGTAGGGATGCTTGCTGTCCCTCAGATGGAACTGTGGATCTCATTTGTCTCCTTGTTCAATGATGTCTTTTCAAGTGTATAAACTTAAAAGTGTATAAACTTAAAATATAAACTTTAAGATGGCAATCTTAATGGGAGCAGAGGCTTTCAAAGCGGTCTCCTCCTGGTGCTGCCCAGAAGGGGACACACTGGAGACCGAGGGCTGATAAGTGGAAAGGGGTGAATTTACAAAGTGAGAGGACCGTGAGAAACACAAGGCGATCAGAATTCATGGAAGCAGGTGCAAAATGACCAAGTCTCAATAGCTGAGGTAGGATGCTACCGTGTGATAAGAGAAGCCACTCCTAGGACCCTGCTCAAAGGAGACCAAGAAAAATCAGGGCAGGCTCTGAGGCCAGCACTCCAGAGCAGGTTGGCCCACTGCGGGCACTCCATGGGGGACTCAGCTGCGGGCAGGGAATGCTGGTTATAGGTTGTGGTAAAGGGGAGCCCCAGGTCACCCAACAGCCTCGGGAGGGGTGAAACAGAGCCATTCCAGGAAGCCAGGAGAGCAGTATGTTGCACACTGCAGATTTTTCTCCTATTTCACAAAAAATATCTAAAGTACAATCTGAAATATTTTGCAAACCAAAAAAAATCAGCAGGCAAGGGAGAGGTATTTACAAATAATTTTCTGCCTTTTACTTTCTAAAGATTGAAATAGTTAATCACGTTCCTATTTGCTTGTTTTCTTGTTTAGCTTCTGTGTTTCCTTAAAAGTCATTCAGAATGATGTGCAAACTTCTTATTTTATTTTGTATTTTTAAAGAAGTGCGCCAAGCCGGGCGTGGTGGCGAACGCTTATAATCCCAGCATTCGGGAGGCTGAGACCCGAGGATCGAGGTTCACAGACAGCCTCAGCTACTTAGTGAGTCCCTTTGCAACTCAGTGAGACCCGGTTTCAAAATAAAGAATAAAAAATAGGGCAGGAGTGGTAGCTCGGAGGTCGAATGCCCCTGGGTTCCATCCCCAGACCCTCAAAAAAAAAAAAAAAAAAAAGTGCACCAACTCAACAAGGCAGGTGAATTTGATTGATGGCACTTTTTGGAGTTACATTAAAAAAAAAAAAAAAAAAAAGGAAGAAAACAGCCGGGCGTGGTGGCGCACGCTTGTAATCCCCGCACTTGGGAGGCGGAGACAGGAGGATCGTGCTGGTTCAAAGCCAGCCTTGCTGGCTTAAGAGACCCTGTTTCAATGAAAAAATATAAAATGGGCTGGGCATGGTGGCGCACACTTGTAATCCCCGCGCCTGGGAGGCAGAGACAGGAGGATCGCGCAGGTTCGAAGCCAGCCGTGCCCGCTGGCTTAGGAGACCCTGTTTCCAAATAAAAAAATGTAAAAATAGGTCTGGGAGTGTAGCCCGGAGGTAGAAGGGTTTTTCAGGAACCCCAGTACCACAAAAAAAAAGGGAAGAAAACATCTTAGGGAGACCCTGTTTCGAAATAAAAAAAAGTTAAATAGGTCTGGGGATAGAATGCTCCTGGATTCAATCCCCAGTACCACAATAAGTACATAAATAAATAAAGACACAAATGTCAGTCTGCCAACAGAGTAAAAGTCAGTGCCATCCTCCAGCCCAGTAGTAGTTGGTGCTTTATGTCTTTCTGTTTCATAAACAGAAAGTGTGAAAAGCTTCGAGGGAGTAGAGTGTCCCAGGTGAGCTCAACCTGGGGGATGCTCTTGCAGACAGGTCACTCACAGCAGTGGAGAGCGAAGCTATTGTTTTTTCTTTTGTTTTGCGTTGGATCTGTTTCTGAGAGATCAGAGTTTCAGGCAGTGCCAGCTACATAATTTGCAACCCCTAGTGAAAACTGAAAATGTGACTCCTTGTTCAAAATGAAGAAAACTGTTAACATGGTGAAGGAGAGCAGCAGCCAGGTGTGGGGCCCTTCTGGTGCGCACCCCCGGCTCTCAGGATGGGCTTCCTTCAGGCCCAAAGCTGGGTGACCATCAGGCCTCTGCCTCTTCCTCCAACGGGGTAGCGGGCTGCTGGAGGTAGCGCTTCAAGTTCTGGCCTCCGCCTTAAAGTTTCTATTCAGTCATTGCCAGCCTGGCCAAGAAAACCATGAGATCTCAGCTCCAGAACCAAGGGACAAGGCAGCTCATCGTCCAGCAGGCATACAGGGAAACAGGGCTGCTATTTTACTTATTTATGGTGGTGCTAGGATGAAACCCGGGGCCTTTTGCATGCAGAGCAAGCACTCTACCATCCAGCCACACTCCCCACCCAGTACCAGGACTTTCAGATTTAATTTCCTAAAATTAGCATTTGTTGTGGGATCTTTTTCTAATTATAAAAATACATGTTTATTGAAAAAATGCAAAAAACACATAAAAACATAAAACAAAATGACTGATAATCCAGCTACTCAGATGTAGCCACTGGTTGCATACTGTTATATCCCAAACTTTCTACATATGTTTTACATATGTGTATATATATAAATTTTTTAAAACGGTATCATAGTATAATATTGTTTCTATAATATTGCTTCATAAGCTTTTTATCTGAATATTTTAATAGTTCCCTATGGCATTATTAGTTTGTGTGTGTGTGTGTGTGTGTGTGTGGTATTAGAAGGTATTTTATTTCCAAGCTACACCTGCAGCCCTACTTCATTTTTTGAAACAGAGTCTAAGTTGCTGAGATCCTTGCTAAGTTGCTGAGGGTGGCCACAATCCTGCAGTCCTCCTGTCTCAACCTCCCAAATACTGGGATTATAAGCATTGCCACCATACTTGGCTCATTAAATATTCTTTAATTGTTTCAGTTTCAGGCACTGCATAATAGCCATATGTGTGTGTGTTTGTGTCTGTATTTAGCACATATATATGTGTATAATTTATATTTTAATTCTCCTATGTGCACATATATGCATATATACAAACCTAAATGCACATTTAAATATATTTAGGTTTGTATATATGCATATATGTGCATATAGGAGAATTTGGTCATTATTCACAAAAGCATCATCATAGTCTATATCTGGCCACACTGATCATAATGAAAATAAAATTCTTTTCTTGGTTTTAAGCATTTATGAATGAGTCATCAATTTTTGTTTTCAATTATAAACTAAGAAGAAAATCAAGGCATCTCTAGCCTCTGAAACAATTGGCTCATCTTAGCCAATAATCAGCTCACTGGATGCAATCCTGTTGGGTGTAAGAGGTAAATCGCATTTCTCACTAGTTGCTGGTGATGATTCATTTGGAATCAACAAATGTCCACAGAGGAGATAACCAGCAGTATCCCTGCTCCTCTAAGCACAGCATCTCCTCGTTCAGTCCCGCAGGCGGGGGCAGCCGAGAGCCTCCAGATTAGAAAGAATAAGGCCAATAATACACCAAAACGTTTCGAAGCATGCGGGAGTATTTCAGAAGTGGCTTTTCATTTCAGCATTCTTTCAACGGTTCAGTCAGCTTCTCATAAAACTAATAGTAAATGCTTTCTTTAAGGGGTGTGTGTGTGCTGGTATTTCTGTGTGATTTGTTTTGTGTTATTGAAATATGCTTCCCTGGAATATGCCCCACTATAAATGCCATTCTCTATAAACACGAGCCGGGCCGCTGATACATGGCTCTGCAGTTCTCTTTGAACTGCAGTTTTGCTGTTTTCTGCTGCATCTTGCCAGAGAACAAGTGTCTGGGAATAAAATCTAGAGCGGCAAAGGTCATGGCGTAGTCGTGGAAAGAGCATCTGTCCCGGGAGGCAGGGTTGGCTGGCGCAGGTCCGATGGGCGGGTTCCTGTGCCTGGACCGTGCCCCCTGCTGTCAGGCTGGCGCTCTCCCACTAGGCCTCAGCAGCCCTTTGGAATATCACTGGCTGTTAGAATAGAAAACTGAGATCAGGCCACTCCAGCACCGTGGAGTCACACACTGCTGTACACAGGTCTAGCGAGAAAGGAGAGTCCAAGGGAATGTGCCAATTGAAGCCTTCATTAGCTGGCCAGCGGCGGTACCCTCAGTCTAGAAATCTGACTGGAAGGGCACACAGACTCGCTGGGGGTAGGGGTTTATAAGGAAGAAAATCAGGAGGGGTGAGCCATATATTATGCTAAAATAAGTGAGGGGGAGGGTTTTACAGAAGCAGAAACTTTCACTTATCTGCTATGCAAGGTCCTGCTGTTCTGGTCAGGTGCTGGGTGAAGCCTGGGCTCCACCCAAGGTCAGACTTTTGGGAGGAATCCTTTAGTTTACCACAATCACAGGAGTTTCAGGTGGGGAGATAGGCCATTTTGATTTTATTTATTTATTTATTTATTTATTTATTTATTTATTTATTTATTTATTTATTTATTTTTGGTGGTACTGGGGTTCCTGGAAGCCCTTCTACCTCTGGGATACACTCTCATGGGCTACACTCCCAGACCTTTTTTTTTTTAACTTTTTTATGTGAAAACAGGGTCTCTTAAGCCAGTGAGGCTGGCTCCCAGCGTGATCCTCCTCTTTCCACCTTACAAGCAAGCACCACCATGCCCGACTGGCCATTTTGATTTTAAAAGTATGGGCCTATTGAGTACTATTGCCTAAGAAGGGACAGGACAGACGGGCTACTGTGATTACAAGTGTGGCCTATGAGGGCTTTTTTTTTTCCCTAAGAAAAATAGACTGCAGGGTATTTTCTCCCTTCTTTCCAGTTTGCCTCTTCTTAACTTTTGCCATCACACCGCCATACAGTAGCAAAACTGACTGGATACCCGGTCTTCTTGTTCTTTAAGCAACTCTGCTCTTCCAGCTAATCTGCCCACATCCTTGGGGCGGCTGGAACTGGGGTGGCTGGAGCTCTGTCCCATTCTGTGGAGTATTCCAAGGTAGCTCTGGGGCGTGGTGGTACCTGATAGTGTTCAGAATGATTTTTCGAAATTCCCACACTGGATAGCATTACTGAGAAGCCTGTGTGTATATTTCTTTAAAGATCATAACCTGGAAGTTTACTCCGTAGTGCATGAAGTCGCAGTGTGCCCACCATAACAGCGGGCCCGATGTGAGTTATTTCACAGGCTTCTCTGCCACACTTATATCTACCTCTGTCCCACACTGTGTGTTTCACACAGACGCACGCCTGCAAGCAGCTCGTGGTTTTCTACATGGCTATTGTGGCACCTCAAAAGGTCTGAAAAGCTCTTTGGGTCAGGTTCCTCGGGGGCCATCAAACTCCAGCTTCCCTTGGGCCAAGAGAGGCTGCTGTCAAGAAGGGTGGGGTGAGCCGTGGTGGTGCACACTTGTAATCCCCGCACTTGGGAGGTGGAGACAGGAGGATCATGCAGATTCGAAGCCAGCCTCGCTGGCTTAAGAGACCCTGTTTCCAAATAAAAAAATATAAAATAGGTCTGGGAGTGTAGCCTGACGGTAGAAGGGCTTCCAGGAACCCCAGTACCACCAAAAAAAAAAAGAAGAAGGGTGGGGTGTAGCTTGCAGGGTGCAGGGACTTGCCAGCTCCTCCCTGCTCCCACAATAACAATATGCTCACAACCAATCAAGACACACACTAGGTTTTCCTTATTCCCCAGGGACATCCTTTTCCTGTAAAGGAGACCATTTGATGCTTGTAAGACGAGTTGGACAAGGAACTCTCCTTTCACAAGGTCCTGCTGCTCTGCTAGAGAGAAAAGGCTGGAAAATTCACAAATCACATGTTGTGTTTATTCGCATCCAAGGGGAATGAATGTTGGGTGTCTCTGCTACCCCGCCTAGCATAATCTAACCCGCAGGTGCTCAGAGATACCTGCTTGATGCAAACGCATTGTCTCCTGTGCGATGGTGTCACCTGGGGGCTGATGCAGATTCTTGGGCCCGCTTCAGGCTGCCGGACCCACACCTGCGCAAATCCCAGGGGCACCTATGAACCTGGCAGCTCAGCTTTGAACATCAGAGGAAGAATTGTCAACCATGGCTACACACTGAAACTACCTGGAGAGATACTGAACTGGACAAATAGATGGGTCCCTCTATTCGATCTTGATTAACTTATTAGAAGTGTGGCCCAGGTAGAGATATGTTTCCAAAGCTTCCTAAGTAGGGTGCCAGATTTAGCAAATAAAAATATAGATTGCATAGCCAAATTTGAACTTCAGATGATTGGCAAATCATTTTTACTGTACATATAAATATTGTGCATGTGCTATCATAGTATAGAAGCATTTGTGTTTGTTTGTTTGTTTATTTATTTATTTGTTTTTGATACTGGGATTAAATCTAGGGGCACGCTACCTCCGAGCTAGTACCCCAGCCCTTTTTATTGTTTTATTTTGAAACAGGATCTCACTAAGTTGCTAAGGGTCTTTCTAAGTTGACAAGGCTGTCCTCACACCTGCAATCCTCTTGTCTCAGCCTCCCAAGTACTAGAATTATAGTGTCTCCCACCAGACACAGGTTTAAATTTTAAATATTACTGGGCAGCCTGGATTTCTCCTGGCAACCCTCTCCCAGGTGATTCTAGGGGATCAGTACCTGGCCGTCTAGGATGCTAGAGGCTGAGAGCCTCCAGTCTAAATACAGCCTATACAAATACCTGGCCTGAAATTTCCTGAATGGCTCTTGTTTCAAATATTTTCTCCCTAGGTGGTCATGGTTCACACTTCAGGGAGGAAGGCCTTACTCATCGTGGCCAGGAGCAGCCATTAGGCCTGTGTAAGCTCAGTAATGCCAGCTGATGGAGACGGGAAGGTGCCAGGTGGTCCCTAGACAGGCCAGGCCCTGTGTTTGGTGATTTGTTCTGTGTCATACATTCACTTTGTCAGGATACCTAAATGTCTTTTATTCCATCGTTATCATCCTTATTATTGTTGGTACTTGGGATCGAACCTATAGGCATTCTACCCTCCAGCCTTATTTTTTATTTTGATACAGGGCCTCACTAAATTGACGAGGGTCTCATTAAATTGCTAAAATTAGCCTCAAACCTGCAATCCTCTTGTCTCAGCCTCCCAAATATCGGCACATTAGAGGCATATGCCACCATGCCTGGCTCATTATTATTCAAATAAATTACAAAATGTAGCAATTAAAGCTATTTATCACATTTAATTAGGTACCCTATGTTTTTATTTGCTAATTTTGGCAACCCTCATGGAGAAGTCACTGGGTAAAAACCCCAGGGGGAATTTATCCTGAGAAATCTACTCTCCCAGACTCAGTCCTTGTCTCAATGTCTGCTGAAGTTTTGACTCTGGGCCTCTACACTTGAGCAGGTCAAGTCTTTTGGAAAAACGCGGCTATTCTCCTAGCCAAGAATTGCAGTCCATTCTTCGCCATTCCTGCCATTTCGGCTGAATTTTATAGTTTGGCTTTTATCTCATTCATACATCACAATGAGATAAATTACTCTTGACAGACATTTGTTGCTAATAAAATGAGCCCAAGCTTCTTCTATTTTCTTCCTTGCATTGTTTTGAGAAGAATAAAATTAAGACAAGCAGTGGCTATAAAAAGAGAGAGCGGGGACCCACAGATAAACCAGAACGGACGTGACCTGACTGTTCATGGGCGGCTGGCTCCCGAGTGGAACCCAGGGCTGTCACAGATACTCTAGAGACTATGGGCGGGAGATGGACCACACTCGTGCTCGCCAAGTGACAGACCTTGAGAAACTCTGGGGCCCATCTTGCTTGGGTCCCAGTTCTCCGAGGGGCTAGGGAGTGGGAGTCCTGGGCCAGGCTGAAGCCCAGGCCACCCTCCGGGAGAGAACTTTCATTTTTCTCTTTGTCTCTTCCACACATTCCCTGGCCAGATTCCTACCCGGTCCTTATTGTGTTCAGGAAACAACATTCCCGACATGTGAGTGGAGCCTGAATGGATACAAAGTGAATGTGCAAGCAGGTTGCTCAGGTGGAGGAATGATCCCAGTGGTCATCAAGAAATGAGGGAATGAGGGAAGGAATGAGGGAAGCGTTAAGGGGGATGAAAGAAAGATGTAGAAGGGCCAACGTCCTTCTAATAGGAGACCCAGAGGAAAACAAGAGGAAATGGTGAATGTACCAGTATTGGGAATGGCCTAGGAAGATTTGAGAAAGCTCTGATTATTAATAAATATATTTCAAAAACTGGGTGAGGGGCAGATCTGTGAAAGGACTTGGTTTCTGCCAAGAAGCAGACGACTATTCTAATGTAAATTAACCTGGCTAAAGGTAATTAGCAAGTCGATAGGAGAGGGGAACTAGGACTTCCTCATCCTCATGCTAAAGACAGGTTTACATAATTGGATAATCTAGCTAGGATGAGAGGAGGGGGTTGACCTTCGTGAAAGGAGACACCGTGGCAGGGGAGGAACCTTACAGGAACTTTTACTACGTCAGAATTATGTGAAACAAGATGGAGGATGTCGTGCATAAAAAGTCTGTTCTGTTTTGTACTTCGGTGATTTCGTTTGAAGCACCCCCTCATGTTACCCCTGGGTAGCATGATGCTATAACTATCTTATGTATTTCTATCTTTTTTTTGGTGGTGGTGGTACTAGGGTTCCTGGAAGCCCTTCTACCTCCGGGCTACATTCCCAGACCTATTTTATACTTTTTTTTAAAATTTGGAAGCAGGGTCTCTTAAGCCAGCATGGCTGGCTTCGAACCTGCATGATCCTCCTGTCTCTGTCTCCCAAGCGCAGGGATTACAAATGTGTGCCACCACGCCTGGCTTGTATTTCTATCTTTTTAATAAACTTCTTTAAATCTTCAGCAAGAGTCCAGGCTATTGCATATTTATCCTTAGCTCAGGACAAGAACCCATGCTTTTTACTTTTGTGTGTTTTAAGGGAAATTGTGTCCGGGAACCTAACAGGGGTCCCTGGGGACAGTTTCCAAAACTGTAATATCTTCTCAAACCGTAACAAAACAGATAACAACCACACATTCAGATTTGAATGATGCAAATAATAAGAGCTAATATATATTAGTATAATGACTACTACTCTACATAAAATTATATATGTGCATGCATATGTGTATATAACTTAAAATTTTTCTGTTATGTATTCCTTTACTTTCCAAACAAAATCTCTTTTGGAATGCAAATATTTACTCTTGCTATTATGTGTTGAAAGTATGTAGCTTTTGTTTCTTGGTTGTTTTTTTTTTTTTTTTTTTTTTTGTATTGGAGGTTGAACCCAGGGGCATTCTACCTCCAAGCTCTATCCCCAATCCTTTTATTTGTTATATTTTTGAAACAGGGTCTCCCTAAGTTGCTGAAGCTGGCCTTGGACCTGTGATCCTTAGTTCTCAGCCTCCCAGGTTCTGGGCATGTGCCACCATGCCCAGCAACTTTTGGACTGTTATTTTATTACAGAGGTTCACAGCTAAATGTTTGCCTTAGGTCTCAGAGGAGACTTTGGACCTTTGAGCAAGTTTGAAACTGTTAAGACTATGGGCACTTTTGGAGATAGACTTAGCTTCTGGGGACCAAAGGCAGATTGTTATAGTTTGTATTCAAATATCCCCCAGTGAAATTCATGTATTAGACAATGCAACCACGTCTGGGAGTGGGATGTGACTAGATGGAGTGGGTCGCTGAGGACATGGCCAGGGATTGTGTCTGTCCCTGGCTGCATCCCCCACCTCCATGAACTGAATTCAGCCTAAAGCCTCACCACCACAAGCCAGCTCACCATGGACCAACTGCTGAAACCTCCCAAACCTCTGAAATCATGAGCCCAAAAGAAACCTTTCTTCCTCTAAATTGCACTCACCAGATATTCTCATCACAGCAACGAAAAAGCTGATTAACACACAGGGCACTGGGGTGAGTACAAATATAGAAAGAAAAGGAAATATAGAGCTACCAGAATTTTAAAAATTATTAACCATAACAACAACTATATGCCAACAAATTTGATTTCTGTGTATACTCTATATAAATAATGCATATATAAATAGATACGTGGTACTGGTTTTCAGAATGTGATCCCGGGACCAGTATCTCCTGGGAACTTCTGGAAAAATGCACATCCTCAGGACTCTCCCCAGGCCAATGGAGTCAGAAACTGGGAGTGGGGCCAGGACTCTGGGTTTTAACATACCCCCTCCCCATCCCAGGTTAATGGGGTACCAGTTAGTGTTTGAGAATCTTTGGCACAGGTGATAAGTTGCTGTGGAGAAAAGGCAGGACAGTGGGAACTTCGCTGCCATGAAGAACAATGCTTCTTATTTGAAATAGAATGATTACAAAGGGTCTCAGGGATACGTGTGAGCAGAGCATCGAAAAAATAAATAAATAAGGAAGAGAAGGAAGCAGATAAGTTAGTTAGAAGTGCCTCAGACAGATGGATTGACAGGTGTGAAGGCCCGAGATGAGACTACACCTTCTGTGTACAAAGAACAGTAAATAGTCCACTCTAGCTGGAGCAAGAGAGCCAGAAAGACAAGACGTGCTAGAAAGCGCCATCAGTTTGGTGATATGGGAGCAGATCCCAGGGTCTGTACCTGGTTTCCTCACTAGGTGAGAGAATTGCCCTCTGCCCTGAACATGCTGTGCTTGATGAATTGATCTTATTTCTTAAGAATTCCTGAGGTCCCAAGACTGGAAAAATGGCACATAGGAAACTGACTAGAGAGGGGCAGAGGCTTTAGGAAGCTAAACATATGGGCCAGATACCATACCGGCACCTCAGGACTCCCCCAGACCTTCCGTACTGCAGGCTGCCCTGGGGGCTGCTTAGGGCAGCTCTCGCACCTGCTAGTAGCTGCGCTTCCAGTCCCTTTTCTAAGGCATGGCAGGAATTTTTAACACTCTCCTTCATTCTTCTTCCATTTTGGAGAGAACCCAAAATTACTTCTAGAAGTAGTAGCAAGCCAACCCAGAGGGTGGAATGCTTGCTGTATTTCTCTTTTCCAGGCACCCTCCCCTTTATTTTCTGTAGCCCTTTCCTAGCCCACTGTGGCTGGGGGAAGGTCACACATTGCCGAGGCGTGCCGGGGAGACAGTCGGCCATCATGAAACAGTGTTCTGTTGTGTCAAAGCGCTTTCAGCTGTGCCTTTCTTCTCTGAGAAGAAGCAAACCTCAAGCTGGGCGTGGTGGCACACACTTGTAATCCCAGCATTCCGAAGGCTCACACCAGAGAATCGCGGTTCGTGGACAGCCTCAGCTACTTACTGAGGCTTTACAACTTAGTGAGACCCTGTTTCAAAATAAAGAATAAAAAATAGGGCAGAGGGTATAGCTCTGAGGTCAAATGCCCCTGGGTTCTATCCCCAGACGCCCCCCCCCCAAAAAAAAAAGCAAGCCTCTGGTTAGGAGCACAGACTGATGTTGGTAAGATCTGCCCAGGTGCCGTTTCTGGCTTTGCCTGCTACAGGCCAGGGTAAGCCTTGTTCTCCTGTCTTTAAAACTGTTCAGATATATGAAGCTAATGGCAGCTTTTCACAAACTTAAGCCAGATAACATTCAAAGAACCTACATGTTTGCCTCTCACTTATTTTAAACTCAGTAATTAGACTTCTTTTTGGGTTTTGTTTGTTTGTGTGTTTGCGGTTCCAGGGATGGAACTCAGGGGCATTCTACCTCTGAGCTATACTCCCAGCCTTATTTTTTATTCTTTATTTTAAAACAGGGTTTCACTGAGTTGCACAGGACCTCACTAAGTAGTAGCTGAGGCTATTAGCAAACTGCAATCCTCCTGTCTCAGCCTCTCAAATGCTAGGATTACAAGCGTGCACCCCCATGCCTGGCTGTAATTAAACTTCTGTGGTCATTTTTGAAGTGTGTGTGTGTGTGTGTGTGTGTGTGTGTGTGTGTGTGTGTAAAAGAGAGAGTGAAAGAGAAAGAGAGAAAAAGAGAGAGCATGTGCACAAAAGACTGGGGACTGAACCCCTAAGGGTATTCTATGCAGGAGCTGCACCTCCAGCCTAATTTTATTTTTATTTTGAAACAGGCTCTGACTAGGTTGCTGAGGCTGGCCTTGAACCTGTGATCTTCCTATCTCAGCCTCCCAAGTACTAGGGATTATAGGTCTGTGTCACCACGCGTGTCTCACTACTGATTTAATAGCACACCCCAAATCAGATGATTGCACTCCCACATGAGGGATTCTTGCTTTTCTGGGCCTCTGCATAGCCACAGATCCATGCCGCAGACTTCTGTTCTGCTCTCTATCACTAGTGAGAGGAGTGAACACACAAATCGGAGAGGGGCACTGCACTTCTCAGGCTCCCAGGGCAAGCAACTTTAGCTGAGATGCAGTGGTGTAGGGAGGTTCTTCTCCACTTCTCCATCCCTTTGTAACTATGCCCTGAATTCCTTTCTCTGTGTGGAATTGAAGAGATTTCCATATTCTTGGTGAGAATCTGATACTCACACCTTCTCAATAACATTTGCTCCTTTTTTGGGATTTGTTTGGATGCTGCCTGAGAAACAAGCCAACCCACCTAGCTTCTAGAGACAGAGCTCAGCGTATTTATTTGGGGCTTTTACTTGGTCCTACCACTGCCATCACAAAAAAACGGGGGATTTCCCTGCTACAACTGTGACCTCAACCACAGCCAGGCACGAGGCAGAGAGGGCGGTCACAGTCTGGCACGTGCCTTTGTCCATATTGTAGGAACAATTACTAAGAAGCAAAGAAAAGGGGACTTTTACAAGTGGGAAAATTCTTTGCATTTCAAGTCTGTAGATTTTCAACTTTAAAACTTACTACAAGTCAGGCCTGATGGCACATGATTGTAATCTCAGCATTCGGGAGACCAGGGATCGCGGTTCGCAGACAGCCTCAGCTACTTAGTGAGGCCCTCCACAACTTAGTGAGAACCTGTTTCAAAATAAAGAATAAAAAATAGGGCAAGGGGTGTAGCTCGGAGGTTGAATGCCCCTGGGTTCCATTCCCAAACCCGCAAAAAAAAAAAAAAAAAAAAAAAAAATAGAAATAAAACTTACTACAAAGCTACAGTAATCAAAGCAGTATGGTATTGGCATAAGGGCAGACTTACAGATCAGTGAAACAGAACTAATAGCCCAGAAATAGACTCTCACATCTACATTCAATTAATTTTTTTAATTTATTTTTTATTGGTGCACTGTATTCATACATCATAGTGGGATACAAACTTTTGTAGACATACATGCACACATCACCCAGTCAGCCCCCACCTGATCCCCACCCCATTCTCTCCCCATCCCTCCTTCCCATGCTTGGCTTAGTGGTTGACATCTAGTATTTTAGCAATTTATCCAAAATTAAAAATGATAATCTCACATAACAGTTTCATTTGTCTGATACCAAGCTTTTGATGACTTAAAGATAACATTTCAATATTTCTTTTTGCTTTCTTTCTTACCAGAGAATATTTTTTTTTATTTTTTTAGGTGAAACTATCATATATTTTTATATTTATTTTTCAGAAAAAAATCTATCCTAATATGGAATATGGATTCAAAAAATCCATATTTCAAAACGATCTTGAAAAAGAACAAAGCTAGAAGATATATATTTTCTGATTTCAAACCATATAAAGCTACAATAATTGAAACACTGTAGTACTGTTCTAAAGGCAGATATATAAACCATTGGAGTTAAATACAACCCTAGAGCTAAATTCTTCCCTATATTGTCAAGTTATTTTTGACAAGGTTTCCATGAACATTTGGTGGTGGAAATAATAATCTTTTAACTAAATATTGTTGAAAAATAATAATTACATGGAAAAGAATAAAATTGGATCCTTACCTAATCCCATATACAAGTATTAACTCAAAATAGATAAAAGACCTAAATATAAATCTTAAGACTACAAACTTTTAGAAGAAAATCTGGGTCATAAAACCTCACAACACTGAAATTGGCAGTGATTTCTTGGATAAGATTTCAATGGTATAGGCAACAGAAGAGTATACAAACTCCCTAAAGAATAAAAAAAATTGTATATCCAAAGACAATGTAAACAGAGTTAAAAGTTACTGATAGAATGGGATAAAATATTTCCAAATGCTATATCTGAAGGCATATTAATATTCCAACTAGAAATCCTAAAAATTAACAACCATAAAAGCAAACAATACAATTTAGAGATAGGTAAAAGACTAACATAAATAATGAATCTCCACAGATAACCAATCTTAGTTGTCTGTTGGATGGAAAATCTTGTTTCTCTGGTTCTGGTGTGTGTTACCTATTTCTTCTTTGTAGTTAATCTCTTTGAGTATTTTCTCTAGTGCTGGTTTTGAAGACATAAATTCCTTCAGTTTCTCTTTGTCATGGAAGCTTCTTATTTTTCCATCTAATTTGATAGAAAGTTTTGCTGGGTAGGAAATTTTTGGTTGGAAGTTGTTTTCTTTAAGAGTTTGGAATATGTTACTCCAAGCCCTTCTGGCTCTCATGACTTGGTTTGGGAAGTCTGGAGTGATTCTAATTGGCTTGCCTCTGAATGTCACTTGGCCCTTTGTTTTTGTTGCCTTTAAGATTCTCTGCTTGGCTTCCACATTGGTCATTTTGACAATTATGTGGCGTGGGGATCCTCTTCTCCGATCCTGTCTAAAGGGAGTTCTATAAGTTTCCTGGACCTGTGTATCAACCTCTTGCTCTATGTTTGGGAAATTTTCTGCTATTACTTCCTTGAAGATATTGTTGATCCCTTTGGTTTCACTTTCTTTTCCCTCCTCTATTCCAATTATTCTTAGGTTAGCTCTCTTAAAATGGGCCCATATTTCTTCAATATCAGATTCCTGCTGTCGGATATTTTTTTCTAGATTAGAAACTATGTGTTCATTTTTGGAATGATCATCTTCTAAGAGCGAGATTCTGTTCTCCATGTGGTCTAATCGGTTGTTTGTGCTTTGAATTGAGGCCTTTACTTCATTAATTGCATCCTTTATCTCTTTTTGGCTCTCTCTGAGTTCTTTTCAAAGCACCTTTGTTATTTCTACAGTTATTTTCCTTATTTGATCTTCTAGAAATCTCTGATTTTCTGTTTTATCGGGTTCTGATGTTGTGGGATTGTGGGCATTCATTGCTCCAGTGTTGTTCCTCTTTCCCATGATTTCAGAAGTTTGTGCCTTCTCTGGGTTCTTCCCTTGGGTCACTATGACTTCACTTAAGGTGCTCTGGATCTCGAGTCAGTAGTATCTCAGACCCCACTACTCCTTTACTGGGTTTTATTGCAGAGTCTCTGACCCAGGGAGTCGATAGTGCTGCTTTAAACTATGGGGGGTGCCAGGTTGCACGTTTTCCTATGGTGTGATATCTCTGCCGCCGCCCCTCCCCCACTGGTTCAAGTCCCAGGGAGTACAGTACTGGGATTTCTCCTTTGTGGCCCGCAATTTGACTCACTGTTCTTGAGTTTGCAGATGTAGCTGTACTGGACTCGGTGAATTCTCTGCTGCTGCTGCCGGTGGCAATATGGTGCCACTGCTACGCCCTCGGCCGTGAGGCTGGCTTATTTCTTCTTGGTTTTGAGTTCCACTGAGTCCCTGCAGCGTGTGCTGAGCTCAGCCACTGGGAGCTTTAGATGCTCCCTGCGCTGAAAAATCCCGCCTGGCTTTTCCGCAGCGGCTCACCTCGGCTTGCTGTAGCCGTCCGGTGAACTCGCCGCTGCCGCCGGCAGTATGGCGCTGCTGCCGCATCCTCAGGCGTGAGGCCGGTGTATCTCCTCTGTGGCTCTGAGCTCTGTTCTCAGTCCACTTTCTCTCTGGAGCCTGGTGATTTTTTTGTTTCTCTGGTGATGGTGTTTTCTGGCTATGAAAGGCGCTGATTTTGTGGTAATGGAGATTGGTTGTTAGCGGGGCTCTTAAGCCCCGCTTTTCTCGGTCGCCATCTTCCCAGAAGTCACTCTCAATTAATTTTTATAAGGGTGTCAATACCATTCAATGGGAAAAGGACAGTCTTTTGGACAAGTTGTGCTAGGAAAACTGGATATTCACATGCAGAAGAATGAGAATATGACCTTCACATCATACCTATACAGACATTAAGTCAAAATGGATCAATGACCCTAATTCAAGAGATGAAAATTGAAAACCTCATAGAGAAATATAGAGGAAAATATCATATCTCCGAATTTGCCAATGATTTCTTAAATATTGCATCAAAAGCAAGACAGTAAAAGAAAAAAGATAAATTGGATTTATTATATTGAAATCTCTAACACATCAAAGGACATTATTAAACCCATTTTGTTCCATCATTCTAGATGTAGAATACCAACAATAACTTGTATTGAACAACATACCACTTTATGGTAACTTTGAAATAGTATGTGAATATTTACTTATTATGCTTGCAGAATTGGGAATTTGGAACTTCATGGGTTTAAAAAGAGTAAAAAGACAACCCACAGAATAAAAGAGAATATTTGAAAATCATATATCTCATCCAGGTTTAATAGAAAAAAAATAGAAAATGGACTTGAATAAATATTTTCCAAAGGAAAACACAAAAGACAAATAATAAGTACAAAGAAAGTTTAATATCTTTAGTCATTAGAAAAATGCAAATCAAAACCAAAACAAAATACGATTTTATATGCTGTGAGCTTGCTATTGTTAGAAAAAGACTAAAAAGAGAAAATAAGAGTTTATGAGGATATGGAGAAGCTGAAACCCTTGTATATGGGTAATAGGAATGTAAACTGGTAGAGTCACTATGAAAAACAGTCTGGGGGTTTCTCAAAAAGTTTAAACATAATTACCATTTGATCTAGCAATTCCACATCTAAGAATATACTCAACATAACTGAAAATGGGGATTCAATAGATGAATGGGTTTTAAACCCACGAAGAGAAATAAAGCTGTAATACCTGCTGCAACATGGCTGCCTTTGGAAACATGACGTTCAGTGAAAGAAGCCACCCATAAAGAATAAACCACGTGCAATTCCACTTCTATGAACTATCTAGAATGGGCAAAGTCAAAGACACAAAATGTAGATTAGGGGTGGCCAGAGGCTAGAGGGAGAGAGGACTAGCAAATTAGTGTTCAGAGAATACAGCGTTATTGTTTGGAGTGGTGAAAATTTTGGAAATAGGATAGCACAGCAGTGTAAGTGTAATTAATGTTTATTGAATTGTATACTTAGAAATGATCAAAATGGAACATTGTATGTTTTACATATTTTACATGTATGTGAAATTTTTAATTCTGTGTCCTGATCAGCCAGACATGAACATGGCAAAAATGATGTGTATGTGTGAGTTGCCCAGTCTCCCCCCCCCCCGCCCCTGAGCCCAGCGGGTGGGCCTGCTCCTAACTCTTCCTTGCTGGGAGGAGAGGGATGGAGGCTTATGGGAAAGTTGCAATGTGGGTGAGCGGGATAGAAACATGTTTTCTGGAGGACACAGAGGTCGAGCCTGCAGCAGCTACTGGCAGGAGGACACTTTAGGATGAAGTCCAGACATTTAAAAGGTCATTGGGCCCCTTTAAGGATATCTGTGATGAACATCCTCATCATTCTCCAAAGACGAAGAAGCAGGATTTCTCTTTCTCTGATTATAGTACAGTGTAAGGACAGAGCTACAAGGGATGTCTGCCTTTGTACAAGTATCTGTGCAACAGACAAATGGTCTTTTTTCTTTAGCAGGAGGCAGTGAGTCCCACCCCACATCAGAATTATTCTCCACCAGTGAACTGTTGGACAGATGTCTATCTGTAGGTATCAGAGACAAGGACGTCCTGCCAAAGCAACAATAAAAAAAAAAAAAGTCCCCCTAGGAAACTTGTAAAGCAAAACTCACTTGGCAGACACCACTTTGCTCTAAGGCACGTGTGTGTGTGTGTGTGTGTGTGTGTGTGTGTGTGTGTGTGTGTGTCACTGGGGTTGAACCCAGGGACATTCTACCTCTGAGCTACACCCCAGCCTTATTTTTTTTATTATTCTTTATTTTGAAACAAGGTCCCACTAAGTTGCGGAGGGCCTCACTACTCTGAGGCTGGCTTCCAACCTGTGATCCTCCTGCCTCAGCCTCCCAAGTACTGAGATTACAAGTGTGTGCCATCACATCCGACTTGAGGCACACTTCTGAATAATAAAAGTCCACAAAGTTAAGCCTGGAAAGGTGGTGAGGTGTTGCAGGCTTGTAATCCCAGTACTTGGGAGGCTGAGACAGGAGGATCACGGGTTCTCAGCCAGCCTCAGTTACTTTGTAAGGCTCTCCACAACTTAGTGAGACCCTGTTTCAAAATTTAAAAAAATATATATATATATATATATATATATATATATATATACATATACATATATATATATGTGTGTGTGTGTGTATATATATATATATATATATATATATATATATATATATATTAGAACTGGTTCTAACTCAGAGGTAAAATGCCCCTGAGTTCAATCCTCAGTACTATTTTTTTAAAAAGTCCACCAATTCAAGCGGTGACTCTGCAGCTCTGCACCCACCTTGCCCCTCAAAACACACACACACACACACACACACACACACACACACCATTCTTGATTCAGACTTTGCACATGCGCGTTCCTGTGGACTGGCCGAGTTCTCCCCTTGGTCTATACTCCTCTCTGTTCATCTAAATCCTACCCAGTGCCAGATCCATCTGTTATGCAAAGCCCTTTTCAGACCCCAGTGTGTAACAGTGTCTCCCTTAATCATTTTTTTCTCCGCCTCATATTTGGCCCTTAGTAATACTCTGATTCCTTTTGTTCTGTTGATGGCAGAATTGTCTAATCCCTGTCCACAGTCACAATTTCCTTGCCAAGAAGGCCCATGTCAAGAATTCACAGGGTGTTCAAATCCAGGAATAAAAAGAGTAAAAATCTGTGCATTTGTTTTGAGTTGCTCTACAAGATATTTTCCATTCTTAGCCCAATTACCACCAATACCTCAAACATGGCTTTTTAATTTCTTCCTCCTAGTTCCTCATTTTCAATTGTGTGACATGAAGTCATGCCACCTACTGCGGTAATTTTGCAAAGTGATTTAGCAACTGAAGGCATTATGGTAACATGGCAGTCCCTAGAGGTCACCTCTTCAACAGCCAGTGTTAAAGTTTGGGTTTGAAATGTTCCCCCAAAGGCTTGTGTGTTGGAAGTATGTCCCTGGTGCAGAAAGGTTCAGAGGTAGGGTACGGCGGGGGTAGGTGGGTCACAGAGGATGTGGCCTCAGGGACTCTATACATCCCTGGATGCTTCCTGTCTATTTCTCTTCTCTCTCTCCCTCTGCCTCCTTCTCTCCCTCTCTCTTTCTCTCCATGAACTGTGAGCAGTTTTCCTCCACCATAATCCTGCCACCACTCCACCATATTTCTGCCTTGAAGCCAGCCAACCATGGACTGAACCTCTGACACCTCTAAAACCATGAGCCCAAATAAACCTTCCCTCCTCTAAATGGTTTGTTTCTGATCTTTGGGCATGGGATGAAGACACTAACTAAAACAACAAGCTTCCTAGCAGGGTCTCAGTCTCACCCAGGTGGCGATGGGCTCAGGATAAATGAGATCATGGCAGGTCTAATTCAACTTTGCCTAGAAGGCCAGTGAAAGTCAGGGGACTAGATTCTGGTATAAGATATAAAAGAAAGTAGGATGGGAAAAGATATATATTTTTTCCTTATAGAAAGAAGTCAGGCAGAGGAGAAAAGCCTTCTCTCTTCTTTTCCTTTCTACTTGGGAATCTACCATGTGAAGAACATGCCTTTGGATGGCCTTGCAGCCATCCTGGGGCCAGGAGAAAAAAGTAGTTCTCAACCAGGATGGCAGAGAGCAAAGATAGAAGGAATGGGCATCTTTGATGACATCCTTGAGCCACTGAGGCTTGCAACAGAGCCATACTTGCTATTATGTAAAGAAAATATGTATTAAAATTAGTTGTGTATGGCCCTGGTGTTGGTCTTACCATACACCAGATCTTCAGAGCAGCCCAGGAGGACCAGGCTAACAAAGGCAAGTCCAATTTTTAACTTTCTTGCCTCTGTTCCCCTTCCCAGCTCCAGCTCAGAATACTGGAAGAGCCAACCTTGGACAGGACAGATGTGAAGTCAGACAGACCCTGACTCTATTATGCTTCTGACAAGATCAGCTATTTTACAAGCTCATTACAATTCTCAGAACTTATTAAATTGCTGGGAACGTTTTGAGATCTCAGACTCAACAAACTTGAGTCTTCTTCTGACTTATCAAACCTGTTGCATAAAGGACATTTGTGATAAGCACTAGGAATTGGAACCATCTGGCTGCTAAAACTACAGAATGGGAAGTGTGGAGTAGAATGTGGAGGAGTGTCTACAAGGAGGGCATCGTGCGTGGTCTTGGTCTTACTTTTATTTGATTTTTTAATGCCTTCTCTTGCTTTTGCTTAGATACTGCAATAACCAGGAACCATGTTCTTTATTTTTAACAGATTTTTCTCCTGATTACCGTGATGATCTGAAGTTCTAAGGAGCCTAAAACTGCTTAGTCTCAAACAGTTTTTTGTTTGGAACATAAAACTGAGGACCTGACTTGGCACATCAAGAATTATTTAACGATAATTTAAAAACCCATAATTTTGATATCTTCCTTGACCTGCCCATAAACAGCCCAGGCTGTGCACACTAATAGCCAGACTTTGATAGGTTTATGCCTTTGCCTACATGAGAGAAGTATTTTTCTTTTCCAAGTACTAAACAACCGGCAGCTTGTGAAAGACAATGCCCTAACTCCCATGTGAGCCAAAAGGGTTTTTTTTTTCAATAGTTCACAAATCAAAGTCCTTTAAATTATATTTAATAGTGGGAAATTTTAAGGTTTTTAATGGAACTTTGAGCTTTTCACATTCCTTTGGAAAAAGATTCAAAGCTTTGTCATATTGATGAGGAACATGGGGTAGAAACTAAAACGATTTGCTTTTACTTAACTCTATGGCTATTTTAGATGTATTTGAGGAGTTTGGGGGTAAGGGAGTAGAGAAAGGTGCTTTGGGGTAATTCACATGGCAAGGATCATGCGCGATTAAAATAAAGATTCTGTTCAGTAAGGGCAAATACAAATGCCCGAGCAATACTGTGTTCAGAAAAACTTGTATTTTTATAAAAGCAAATTCAAATGACAAAATGAGATGCAAATTTTTACCTATGAACTTTTGGATGAATTAGGCTTGGTGTGCTGGCCCATGGCTGCAATCCTAGAAATTCTGGAGATTGAGGCGGGAGGATCACAAGTCTGAGACCAGCCTGGGCCCCTTAGGTCAGATCCTGTCTCAAAATGAGTAAAAGAAAAAGTGCTGAACATGTAGCTCAGTAGAGCACTTGGGTTCAGTTCTCAGTACTAAAAATAAAGGAGGAAACACACACACACACACACACACACACACACACACACACGTATACATATACATATATATTAACTATATGCATAATATATATATACCTCCAATGGCCAACATAAGATTGGAGTATACAGACCTTTGGGAGTCTAACTTGGCATATTCTGCAAGAAATTTGGTCATCCCGATTGGGAATTGTTGAAAGATTCATACTTTTGTGACCCAGGAGTTCCATTTCCAGGAATCTTTATGTAGCAGACCCCTACTGAGGTGGCAACTTCCCTCACGGGGCCTCCCTGGTGGACCTGTGTGCACGAATCTTTAGGTGCCAACCAAGCCAGAGTCGACGTCACCCAAGTAGACTCTAACGCTTGATTATCCTCAAAGTTCTACCTATAGAGATACTCCTAGCTCCTTCCAGTAACCTCCATTTCTATGTAACTAGCCACAGATGTGAAAATCCCTGTGTTAGTCAGCTTTTCATCACTTAACAAAATACCTGAGAAAGTCACCTTAGAAAGGAAAGACTTGTTTGGACTCGTGGTTTCTAGCTCATGGTTGGTTGGCTCCATCGCTTTGGGTCTGAGAGGAAGCAGAAGGGTATGGCAGAGGGGAGATGTTCAGGTCATGGCAATCAGGGAGAAGAAGAGAGCAAGGGGCCAGGGACCAGACCTACCTACCTCTGAGGGTATGTCCCCAGTGATTCACCCCTTCTAGCTAGGCCCCACCTCTTGGAGTCTCCAGAATCACCCAATAATCCTCAGATAGGAACCCATTAGCAGAGGAATCCATCAATGAGGTTGGAGCCTCATGATGCTACCACTTCCCAGAACCCCACCGCAGAACCTCACTGTATGGGGAACGAAGCCTTCCACACAGGGAGATCCAGACCATGTCAATACCTTTAATACACTCATACTTCTTCACCAAGTGTTTCCATATTAGAAATTGAAACTAAACAGAAATTTGAGCACAAAGAATACGAGAACTATTTATAATAATTTTTAAAAAAGTTTAAGTGTAGCCGGGCATAGTGGTGCATGCTTGTAACCCCCACGCTTGGGAGGCAGAGACAGGAGGATCGCACAGGTTCAAAGCCAGCCTCGCTGGCTTAAGAGACCCTGTTTCCAAATTTAAAAAAAAAATGAAAAAGGTCTGGGAATGTAGCCCAGAGGTAGAAGGGTTCCATCTCCAGTACCACCAAGAAAAAAAAAAAAAAGTTTAAGTGTAGAGCTGGGCATGGTGGTGCATATGTGTAATCCCAGTATTTGAGAGGCTGAGACAGGAGGATTGTGTAGGTTTAAAGCCAGTCACAGCTACATAGTGAGGGTCTCAGCAACTTAGTGAGACCCTGTTTCCAAATAAAATATAAAATAGGTCTGGGAGTATAGCCCAGAGATAGAAAACCCCTAGGTTCCATCCCTAGTACCACACACACAAAAAAAAGTTTAAGTGCTTAACAATTTGGAAATGACTAAACTGTGGTTTTCAGCCATATAAACTAAAAAAATATTGAAGCCATTCAAAACGAAAGACATTTTAATGGCATGGAAAAGTGCTTATGCTATACAATGTCAAATGAAAAGCACAATTACACCAAATTACAAATACAGCATGATGTCAACCACATGTTATCCATCCACGCATAGACCCAAAAATGAATGGGGAAAACAAAACAGCAACACGTAGCTATCTATAGTAGAAAGTTTTGGGTTATTTTTATTTTCTTAAAATCCTTTCTTCAATTTTTGAATTTCCACCAGGCTTCACATGAACGCCACCTGGAGCACTTTTTACCTATGTATGTATCTGTTTTTACTTTCGTGCTGACTTGACTTTTCTATAGTCAAAGATGAGCAAAGTTTGCTATGTCCTCATTAAAAAGCATTCCTGTGCCTGCAGGTTCCTGTTGTCTTGATCGCATCTCCTCCTACAGCAGGCCTGCTTGCCTACAGCCTGCAGCTGGGTCCCACTTCGGACCTAGGGCCAATCCTAGTGATAGCTCGGGTCCCCCCCTTCCTCACAGCGGACACAGGAGGTGGAAGCCAGAAGCGGAGATATTGTGAGAATCCAGGTGCCTCGAGACTCCAGGCATCGCGAGGCAGACTCCAGGGATCGCGAGACTACAGATGTCACGAGAGAATCGGCATGCCTATAAAACATCGGCACTTCAGATCCACCACATGACTCAGCCAGCCGACCAGGACTAAGGGCAACTTTCTGGATGCATGTCTTGTCAGTCCGTTCCCCCACGGCCTGCTGACTCCCCTAAGGTGCCGGGTTCTGGTTAAAGCAGCTTTTCTGATATCTCAGCTGGTGTTTACCTCCTTTGCAACTCCCTAACTCTATTTTCAACGTTTCACCTAGCTTTAGAAGGAAGGGTTGAACTGGGCTCCATTCAGTATCTAAGTACTGAGCAGTCATCCTTGCTACTATCCTTCCAGACAAGGCTCAGCTCCAGTAAGTCGCTTGGCCAAACATCTGACTCTTTTGCCTTGGGCAAGGAGAAGCACCATACCCTTCTTAGGCTGCCACTTGGCCTGCCTCTTCCTTTCTTTTTCACTTTCTCTATCCCATAGCTTATGATCCACTGATAAACTTTCCAGGTGGTGCTTACATGTCAGATTGCTTGATAAGACACTGGGAACCTTAGTGATTTTTTTTTTTTTTTTTTTTTTTTTTTTTTGGTGGTGCTGGGGTTCCTAAGAAGCCCTTCTACCACCAGGCTACACTCCCAGACCTATTTTATATTTTTATTTGGAAACAGGGTCTCTTAAGCCAGTGAGGCTGGCTTCGAACCTGCGTGATACTCCTGTCTCTGCCCCCCAAGTGCAGGGATTACAAGTGTGTGCCACTATGCCCTGAGCAATCTTTCTTGGATGGGGAGAAGGTAAACCTGGAACTCCCATTTTTAAAGCTTCCAAGGTGATTTCAATGGGAAACCTGGGTCTGATTCACTGGTTTAGGCTTTCTGTAGATTAAGGCTGTATGGTTAAAGTTTGTTGAATATGATGGGAACTAATGGAATGATTTCAGTTATGAAAACAATGGCCCTGTTCTCAAATCCTTCTGAAGAAGGATGCATTTTGTTTATCCCTGACACCAAATCCTATGGAGCAGGGGCCACAAATGTATTAAAGAAAGAATATCCTTCATCAAAAGGATTTGAGAATTTGAAAGCTCAATTTTTTTAAACACTGCAGGGAAAATCACACAGATCTCTGTCCTGGCTTCTCACCCTTTTAATGGCATCTCTGTCCTTTTAATCTACCTCCTCTTCATTCCATTTCCTCTCCTTTATTCTTTTTGCCACTGACACCAGCGGACCCTTGTTTCCCCTCTGAGCTCGGGGACGGCCTGGCTACCACTTGTGTCTATGGTTGTGGTGGTCATCAGCGATCAGGTCACCATGATTCTGAGTATGTGTTGGTGTCCTCGATCCTTGGAGCCAGCCTGCCTGGGTGCCCACCTCTACCACTGTCTAACAGCATGATCTTGGATGTGTTACCCAACCTCCCTGGGCTTCAATTTCCTCATCTGTAAATAGGAATGACAATTATGATACCTACCACACTAAATGTTTGTAAAGATTAAAGTAACTAATATTTAGGAATGTCTTAGATGAGTTCCTGGCACAAAATAAGCATCCTATATATCTGCTATTATTATTTTTATAAACACAATTCTAATATTAAATAAAGTACAACTCCTTAAAAAACTCTTCCAGGCCGGCCCTACTTTGGTTATTTCCTACCTTCCAGCCTAATCCTTTACTACTTTACTCCACACACCCGAATCCACCACTCTACTTTATTCATCTGTAATTTCCGCCTCTTGGCCTTTGCTTACTCTTTGTTGCTTGGGATGCCCTTATCCCCAGTTCTGGCTATGGAAAGTCTGTGAATTCTTCAAGTCCAGCTCATAGGCAAACTTATTCTTGACCCCTTTACTGATGCCCCAACTCGGAATTACTTTCTCCCTCCCAGGCGAGGTATTTGACCTTCGCTTTCAACACTTAACAATTAGGCCTTATATTAGAAGAGGCATCAGTGGCCTCCGTCTTTCTCCTACCTTCCCTACAACTCCAGATTGTTCAGGAGACTCCAAGCTCCTAAAGGACACATTCTTGTCCTCTACGTTTTTCTAAAACACTTTTTTAAAATTTATATCTCATGACCTTGCATATAGCAAAATGTCCGTAACAGAGGAAGTTTTGCTATAGTTTGCTGAAGGGAATTATTATATGTGTATAGATGCTTTCATATCTATTCCAAGCTGAAACAGACACTGGGTAATTATCTGTGAACTATAAATAGGGTGTGAAATTGGACACTCAGGACAGAATAATCTCTCTGAAGATCCCAGTGGTCTGACCTGGGTGTCTACACCAATGAGAGTAATGCTACAAATCTAAGATATCCATTGCTCTGTGCCTATCTGTTCAGAACTTTCTAGCAGCAGGCAATATAAAAACTGAGTCAAACAGATTTAGACAGTGGAGGAAATGTGGTGCCACCTAGCAATGAAGTAGAAAGGTCCGTCAAGGTTTGCTCCCCTACCTTGGCAATGCCATCAAAGACCCAATTCCATCCACCATTTCCTCTTTGTTGTCCACATGCCATGTTGAACTTGAAGGCTGGCTTCCCCCAGGGTTCCACAATAGCTTCCAGAAGCTGCTGGGTAATACATGCATGATTCCTTACTCATGTCCCCTGGCAGGGCCACTGTATTGTTCACCTCTGGGATACATCATGCACTAAATTGAATTGCACACAATACAAATGGTGGCCCTCAATTTATGCAGAATGACTGAATCCCTTCAAGTGGTATCCATAGAAGAGATAAGACACATTTGACCAGAATCCTGCAGGAAACATCTTGTGACATTTATGTATCCCATCCCTCTGCCGTTCAGTGCCAAAGAGTGGGATCAGTGGGAATGATCCTGTCAGGCTCCACTTGGGAGAATCCGAGTTACTGTGAAAACCAGAAAGATAGGCAGAGTGACTCAGCTAGTAGAGAGTAGGAAAGACAGAGTTTACATATATGTTCATACACACACACACACACACACACACACACACACACACACACGAAATTTTCATTATTCAACAAATATTTGCCCACTAAGTTACAATGAACACTGTGTTCAGTCTCTACCTCCAAGGAGCTAAATAGTCCTTTCTGGTTTTCTCCTTCCCTTTATTACCAAGTCATAGTGGCTGAACCCTTCTATTATCCTTTGACGTGACCTCTTCAGAATGTGTTTCCAGTAAGTACCTTTACTTCTCCTTTCAGGCACCTTATTACATCACAGTTAAGCCATCAGCACACATTTAGAGATATGGTGTGGGCTGGTAAGAAAGCTATACCTGTGCCCCATGGGCATCTTCCCAAGGTGGCTACGGCCATGCCAGCCATAAAGATAAGATTGCTCACACTGACCAGAGACTGCCTTGAGCTTTCTTTGAGACTCTGGAGGACAAGCAGATTTTTAACCACTCAGTGCTCTCAGAACTATTCCAATCCTTCTACCCATGTCCCAACTTATTTAGAAAGACATATTTGGCCTCTTTTTAAGTGAATGATGTATTTATATTAGATCCCAGATAGTTTGAGGCAGAATTTTAAATTATTTTTCCATGTATAGCAATATACGTATTTTATGTACATATTCATGTATGTGTGTGTGTGTGTGTGTGTGTGTGTGTGTGTGTGTATATATATATATATATATATATATATATATATATATATATATATGTCATATATGTACTAGAGATTAAACTCAGGGGCATTCTACTTCTGAGCTCCACCCTCAGCCCTATTTTATTTTTTGTTTGAAAACAGGGTCTCACTAAGTTGCTGAGGCTGGCTTCAAACCCTTGATTCTTCTGTCTCCGCCTCCCAAGTACTGGAATCACAGGCGTGCACCACTACATCTGGCTGGATAGTGATATTTTTGACCTCCCAACAAAGTCCATACTTCCGGTTTTACTGAAGTTAAATTGTTCAGAGGAGGTTAAGGAGACCTAAAGTCTGGGCTGTGTCATTTGTGGGCTATTTTACTCTGAACAAGTCATTTCACCTCTCCAGACAGAGCTCAAGTTCATTAATCAGCAAGGGGATGCAGAAAATCCTTCTAGGGGCCTGTTAGGAGCCAGATTCCCTGCTAGGTGCTCAGGATAGAACCATAAATGCAATTTCCCCGCCCAAAAGGGAATCCCAGTAATTGTGAACCTTTTTCCAGGTGACAAAGGTCTGCGAGCCTCTACAGAGGTTCCTCATCAGGAACAGATCGCTATGAGCCCAGAGCCTGTCCCCCACCTGCCACCAGCATCTCCCTCCTCTTCCATTCACAGCAAGGACTGCATGATCAGGGCGCAAACTGCATTCTGCCAAGACACGCAGACCTCCGACTTTCAGCAATTCATCATTTAGTTTATAGATTAGTAGGTTATAAATATCCTATCCAAAATAAGTCATATATCCTCCTTTCCTCAAAGTAGAGTCCCAGAAGAACAGGTGTGCTTTATCTCCCTTTCATATAAACATCAGAGCCTGACCCTGTAAGTTCAGTTTTTAAAAAAAGAACCCATTGGTGGGTGGTAAAATTCCTTTTGGACTCTGGCTGTTTGTGGAGTTGTTCTCGGAGTGATGGGTGATCATCTGGACAGCAGGGGAAAATTAATCATATTGGTGGTTCAGCTGCAGCTATAAACCAAGCAGAGATAATGGTGCCTGTGGCTGGGAGGCACAGGGGAAGGAGGTATGGGACTAGAGCTGGAGAAGCAGAGGCAAAGCTCAGCATGGAATGGAATTATTTTCTCTGAGCCCCAACTTCCCCACCTGTAAAATGAGTGTCCCTGCTTCTCAGAGTTGCTATAAAGATTACAAGAGACAATGTGTTATGAAATGTATGCTACAGATATTATCATTCTCTGTATTTCAGGATTTTAAAAACATTTTTTTCTTAAAATAAAGATGCGAAAAACTTTCCGCAGTGTAACTACAAATCAATTGGAATCACAGAGTTTTAATCCTGAATTGCACCATGACAACCATTCAGCTCACTGTTTTATGGAAACCAAGGACCCAAAAGGTTGAGAGCCAGGTGCCATGTGGCACTTGGGAGATAACAGAGGAATTCTCCTGAGATAGAACAGGAGGATCACAGGTTTGAGGCCTGCCCCAGGAACTTAGGGAGATCCTGTTTCAAAGTAAACAAACAAAAATAATTAGGGCTGGGATGTAGCTCAGAAGTAGAACACTCCTGGGTTCAATCTCCAGTATCATACATACACACATATACATACACAGTTGAATGATTCACCCAAGAGAACAATATTAAATGTTATAACTTAAAAAAGAGTAAAAAACAAAATTACTAAAAATTACTTTGAAAATAGAAGTTAATTGTCTCATAATAAATTCAGAGGATGGGCTATTTTAGAAACTAAACATTGTTGGGACACAAATCTTTTCCTCTTTTTGGAATGATGGTTGCTCACAGCCCAAGTACCCCATCCTCATATAACAATATCCAAAGGGAGGAAGAGACACACATGCATGCACACACATGACATGAACACACACATGGACACACAGTGTATTTCCCAGAGGCCCCCACTAGACTTTCCCTGCCCATTAGTCAGAGTGTGGTTACATGCTCATCACTGAATGATTACTGACAAAAAGAGAATGTGGAATGCCATCATGTATGCTTAGATACTTCACAATTTTATCCTGGGACCATCTTTCCTGAGCACATTGATGACCCAAGACTAAATAAAATCAGATTTTTAGCACTAAGGAAAGTGGGGAGTAGCCATTGGGTAGACATGTCAATTTCTTCAGGGTTTGGGATATTTTGCATTATCCCTGAATATTTTGGTCTATTCTTCATTCCCCAAATAAAAAGAAATGCTAGGCTAAACTCTAATAAAAATAAATCCTGAATAAGAAAACAAAATTCTCTATTAATTCCAAGCATTTTTTCTTATTAGTTCCTACTATATATGAGGAACTATTATTGGTGTGATTAGTACTGGGATAAATATTCAACTAGTAGAAAAGTCAAAGTAAATAAAATTAAATGTGTAATCTGTAAAAAAGTATGATACTTTAAAAACAATATTTATGCAAACTTTATAAGGTTATTAGTAAGGCCTATCATAAAAGAGGGGAAAAAAAGAAAAAAGTGTTGGCACTGGAGATTGACCCTATAGATATTCTACCTCTAAGGTATACCCTCCTCCTCCCTATTTTATTATTTATTTTGAAACAGGGTCTCACTAAGTTCCTGAAGCCGCCTTAAACTTGTGATCCTCCTGTCTCAGCCTCCCAAGCACTGAGATTATGAGCATGCAGCGCCACTCCTGGCTTAAAAGAAAAATTTAAGCTGCAAAACTGCTTTCAAGTTTCTACACATCTAAAAAAAATAACAAAATATATTGGATATATTAAAAAAAATAAGCCAGGCATGGTAACACACGCTTGTAATCCCAGCATCTGGGAGACTAAGACCTAACAAAGCAAATCATTTGCTCATTAGGATTGTGGAGGCGCTGTTTAGTGATGCCTTCATGTGAAAGTCCTTTTCTACTTTTTCCTCCTGAGGATCGCGATTCTCAGACAGCTTCAGCTACTTAGTGAGGCCCTTTGCAACTCAGTGAGACCCTGTTTTAAAATAAAGAATAAAAAATAGGGTTGAGTTCCATTCCCAGTACTGCAAAAATAAAAAATAAAAATAAATAAAAAATAAAAAAACAAACTAGGAATGATATTTGAAATATGTTTGAGCCAGGCGTGGTGGTGCACACCTGTCATCCCAGGCTTGGGAGGCTGAGACAGGAGGATCACAAGTTTGAGAACAACCTGAGCAAGTAGTGAGATTCTTATCAACCTAGCAAGAGTATATTTCAAAATAAAAATAAAATACGGCTGCGAATGTTTCTTGAAGGTGGAATGCCTCTAGGTTCAATCAACATAACACCCAAAATAAATGGATAGATAGATGAGAGGTGATAGATAGATAGATAGATAGAGAGAGAGATAGATAGAAAGAAAATTTGGGGGATTATTTAATTCTTTAATGCATAAAAGCTTTATAAATTAGTAAGAAAAAAGAAAGCCTAAAAGAATGGTCAAGCATTTCAGAACATATGAATCATAAGGTAAGAAAAATAAATAGCCAAGGAATATATTAAAAATGCCCAGCCTCATGCATATTTAAACAGTATGATACCATTTGAACATATTAAACTGGCAAATGATAGTAACAAGTGTGCATGAGAGTGTGAAGGGGCATTTCTGCACACTATTAGTGGGAGCATGAACTGGTTCCAATTTTTGCAAATGCAATACGATGATATGCAATAAAACCTTAACAAAAGACATACCTTCATATCCAGTGAGTCTACTTCTAATCATTTATCCTAAAGAAATAATCAAGGTTATAAACAGGTGTTCTGAATCACAGCGCTAACTCCTGTTAGTTTTAATGACATTTTAAACTCAGGCTTGTGTGGATTCCAAGTACAGACATCAAATTTAGTTGTAAATTGAGTTTGACTTAATTCTGCAGCCTGTTAGAATTTTATAGACTCATACAACAAGAAGACCTAACAAAGCAAATCATTTGGTCGTTAGGATTGTGGAGGCGCTGTTTAGCTGTGCCTTCATGTGAAAGTCCTTTTCTGCTTTTTCCTCCTGACCACTTTCCACTCTTTCCTCTTGCATCTTCACATAAACCCTGCATGGTTGATAGTCTTGATAGCCTTCTCATTTGAGAGATGAGGAAATGGAGGCTGAACAAGGTTAGGCAGTCTCAGGTCGTGACTTGAACCCAGTCATCCTGCCTCACACTATCTCCACTACCTTGGCAAGAGTGAAGAGTACATCATGGGTGAGCAGAACAAAAGACAGCAAAGGCCAGATGACCACAGACCCACAGGGGGCCTCAGGATGGGCTGCTAGATCAAGTGTAGAAAATTATTACCAGCATAAGTACTTTTTCTTCTGATTCAAGTCTATGTGCCTTAAAGGGACTCGACTGCTACTTTCCTGGGAATGAGCATAATAGCCATAGGCCTGCTTGATTTCCCATCTGGGCCCAGGAAACATGATTAACTTCTCCCACCAAAAAAGTTTAAGGGTGCCATGAGAGGCAAAAGTCAAGTTGTGTCTTGAATTCATTATAAGGCTTGTTCCATATTTTGGTGTCACATTTATCTGCACCGTTTGCAAGGAGCTGTGATACATGGAGAGTTGCTTTGCTATCTCATTTATGTTACGGGAGTCCCAGGCCAGAGGCCTGGCTCCAGGAGGTCCCAAAAGACCAGGTCCATCCACTCACCCCAGAAGATCCAAGCAGCAGAGAAGTGAGAAGAGGCAACAGGAAAGAGATTTACTTAAGTGTGGCCTCGCTGGGAAGAAGAGGTCTCGAGCCCTAAGGTCTGTCTCTGAGGTACTGGCCATTGCTTCAAGATGATACAGGGGAAGACCTAGGGCAGTGGGAAGAGATGGGTCAGACTACATCCTGGTTGACCATCATCTCAGGTCTGGTTATATGGAGTCCTGCTGGTACCAAGGGGGTTGCTAGTGCTTAAAGGGCAGTGTCAGCTCTGGTCAGTGGGGGAGAGGATGGCCTTGTCGTTCCTGGAATTTAAGATAGACTGGGGAGAAAAAATGACCCAAAGGGACTGGAGAGGCAGAATGGGGTTTGTTAGGACAGTGAGTCGGCTCTCCCTTAAATCTTCAACTTTAAAAGAGTTGCTGTTGCATTTAAACCTCCAAACAGTTCTTTTGCAAGGTATAAACTTCCCCAGTTTTATGGACAAGAAAACTGAGGTTCAGAGAAGGTGACTGCCTGAGCTAAAATTTAAACCCAGCTCTCTTTGGTTAATACATACATCCGTCTTTATACCAAAGGCCCTAGGGTGGTGGTGGTGGTAGAGCCTGCAGCCTCCTGCAGAAAGTTCCCCGATCATGGCTCAGACCCATAAGCATGTGGATTTGTTCTAGAAGCACAGACAGAGGAGGGTGTCAAGTCAAGTATAGAGATGGTACTGCAGACACATTTTCAGAAGTCATCTCTCTGAGCATGGTGGTATACACCTGTAACCCCAGTTCTTAGGAATACTTAGGAGACAAAAGGATTACCAGTTTGAGACCAGTGTCAGCAAAGTAGCAAAACTCAGCAATCTAACAAGACCCTGTTCAAAATGAAAAAAAAAGGGGGGGGGGCTGAGGGTATAGCTCAGAGGCAGTATACACCTGGGCTTAATCCCCAGTACCAAAAAACCCAACAACAACAAAAACCCACAACAAAAGCCCCACTTTTTTTGACATTATATACATATGGGGAAGCACCAATGCCAATACCAATCTCTATATCATGTTTTGGAAGATAGGAGTGGGGAGGGAGCCAGACAAAAGCTCACTAATTGCTGTGTACATGTACGTCACTGTCACTAGAAACTGCCTTTTTTTTTTTTTAATACTAGGAATTGAACCCAAAAGCATTCTACCTCCAAGGTTTTTTAGTACTGGGAATTGAACCCAGAAGCATTCTACTTCCAAGTTATACCCCTAGTCTGATTTTTTTTTTTTTTTTTTGGAAACAGGGTCTCACTAAGTTAAGGAGGGCCTCCCTAAATTGCTGAGGCTGGCTTTGAACTTGCCACCCCCTGTCTCAGCCTCCCAAGTACTGGGACTACAAACATGAAAAAGGTGTTTAAAAAAAGTCATCTGATTTGAATTGCATTGCAGACAGCAGAGAGATATGAGCACAGACACCCCCCCACACACCCACACCCACACATATGCTCTCCCAGAGCCCAGGCTAGCAAGACATACGCTCTCCCAGAGCCCAGGCTAGCAAGGGCTGAAGCACCAGACTAAGTTAATAGACACCAGCCTTGGCTACATTGACTCCAAGGCCACAAACATCTGACAACATACACACAAACATCTGACGACATACACGCCAAGCACCTAAGGCAAAAATCAGGAGCCACAGGAATCAAAAGAGAGAAGTGAGTTTTACAGAAAGATGTTCAAAACTATCCACGGACCCCTTGATAGTGGCCGGGTCTTTCAGTAATCAAGGTCGATGTTTGTGACTGAAAAGCTTGTTTCCACCAATCTTTAACTTGATGTGTTAGGAAACCGGATAGGTGACTTCTTTTCTTTAACTTTTCATAAAGTCTCAATAAATCAGGTTCAAACCGCCTTGTAAAGTTCCAGGCAATCCACATATCACTCCCCACTCCCCACCTTGGCGTGGTGCCCCCTCCACCTCCGGAAACCACATAAACATATCAACAGAAGCCAGTTCCTCTCAAGGACAGGCTGCCACATTCTTCAGATTACTAAATCTTCATGAAAAGCCACCATTGTCCTGGCTGGGCATTCCTGCCACCCAGCTTGACCCAGTCTCCAACAGAATCGCCCATTTCTGTCTGGCCAGAGGGGGCTCTCAGCCTGCAGGGGGTGGGGTGGGGTGGGGGACAGGTCACTAATTCATCTTAGTGGGGTGCTAACTTTGAAGCGCACTGAAGGCTGCTTAAATGTTAACATTTCAGAGGGGAAAGCACAAACACCCAGCTTTCAAGCCATCAAATTTTTCTTGTAAGAGATAACTACTTCTGACTCAGAAGACAAATATTAAAAATAAAAATACCCAATCCAAACAAAAACCAGACCAGCTCTCCACCATCTCTACGATCTTGGTGGTCTCCAGGTGAAAGAAAAGTAGCACGTGTGTGAGTGTGGGTAAGTACAGCCCAGCACAGGTTTTCTTTACAAAAAAAAAAAAAGGGGGTTTTTTCTCCCCCTTTTGAAGGTTAGTTAAGTTATACAAATTCATCTGACCAAAGCAAACCTCATTTATAAGTGATGAAACATGGTTTTACGAAAGATAAATAGAAAGAGATTTCATTAGCATGAACCACAAGAAAAAAAAATCTCCTAATCCTGGATTCAGTAGGAGGGAAATTGTTTTAAAGAATAAACAGTAGGGTTGATGTTCTGGCCCCACTGCATGTTTTAGAAGATATTTGTTAGTTCTTTCTTCCATGCACCTTTTCTTACTAAAAATTGTAGGATAGTATTACAAAGAAAGACCTACAGAGATGTTCTCTGTTTGTAATCAGTGTTAAGATTTTAGTTGTTAAAACCGAGTCTAAGTTTGAAAGAGGAAGTCCCAAGGTCCAGGTTTTGCATTTTTCCTTCTGCCAAGATCTCTTGATTGGAAAGTACTTCTATCACTCATGAATTTGTTTCTCTGCTTTCGGGCAAAGTTAGAGAAATGTTAGTGGGACCAAAGGGTCCTTCTAATTCCCCTTCCAAGGAGAAGTATAGATGGCTCACATACTGGTTCCATTCCTAGTTTTTTGAAAAACCTCCAAACTGATCTCCATAGTGGCTGTACTCATTTACCATTCCTCCATATCTTTCCAAAAGACCAAAAGTCGGAATCTTATAGCAATACATGTACAGCCATGCTTATAGCCGCACAATTCACAATAACCAAATTATGGAGCCAACCCCAGGTGATGGTCAACAGATGAATGGATGAAAAACACGTGATTATGTACACACTGTAATAGTGAAATTGAGGTAGGGAGTCGCGAAGGAGGCAAATACCAACCAGGTTATGAAAAGCAGCTTTAATCGGCCTAATAAACCGGCACCTTCGGGGAGTCTTCCGGCTGTGGGGGAAGGGACTGACAAGCCACTTGGTCAGCAGAGTTGGCCAGTAGTCCTGGTCGGTCAGCAGAGTCACATGGTGGAGTGGAAGTACAATGTTTTAAGCGGGAGAGGGTTTAGGGGGGACTAGCAGTGTGGGAATGCTGATTCTCTCACAGAGTCTCACAATGCCTGGACTCTGTCTTGTGATGTTTGGAGTCTCGAGGCACCTGGACTCTCGCGATATTTACGCTTCTGGTTTCTGGGGATCTGCCTCCTGTCCCCGCTGCGGGGTCCTGTGGGGGAAGGGAGGAATTCTACTCAGGCATAAAAAAAGAACAAAATTATGTCACTTGCCAGAAAATGAATGAAATTGGCAAATATTATGCTGGGATCAGCCAGTCTCAGAAGGTCTAGAGTAATATGTTTTCTCTCATATGTGGAAGTTGGATGGAAATTGTAAACATAAGGAACTTTAACTCACATGGAGAGAGACCTGTGGAGTAGTAGAGGGGACTGGAGGAGAGAGCTAAGGAGGAGAAGAGAGAGGACTGCAGAGAGAGCACAGACAACGCTGTGGCAATATGTGCAGGTATTACTACCAATTTCACTAGCATGCACCAGGAAGAAGGGATGGGAGGAAGGGAAATACAAAAAAGCTGCATGCATGTATATGTTTATCACATTGCACTTCACTGTGATATATAATTGAAATGCACTAATAAATTTTTAAAAATTTTCCCCTTCCACAATAAATCTTGTCACCTAAAAGGTCCCTGATAACTCTTCTTGGTTTCAATCACTGCTCTCCTGTGTTTGATTAACAAGAACCAAGACAGAAAGCCAGGGAAAGAGCTAACTTCAGACCCATCCCGGAGTAGAAAAATCCAGGGTGGCGATGGAGTGGCCTGTGCCAAAAGGACCGTGTGCAAGAGAAGAGGCTCTGTGGGTGCTTCCTTTTTGCTGCCTTGACTCAAGACAGAGGCCTCTTTCTCCATAAAAGAAACCCCTTTTGACCCACATCAGAGAAAAGGTGTCTTTAGAATATGAGAGGTTGTTTTTTCCTCTGTTCTTTACCAAAGAATGAAGTTTCTGCTGTTTCGTTGAGCCCAAGTTCATTCGTTGGAGCAGGCGACACCAGGATAACCCCCCCAGGGAGGTCTGGTAACCAAACCACCAGAGGATTTAGAATGGGTTGGAGTTTAGAAACTGAACAGACTGTGGGCAGATTGCTATTACAAGTGGATTTATTAGCTTAATTTATAGCCATGGGTTTTCCTGCACTCTCACTCACTACAGCTAACTGGGAAGCTAAAAATGTGGAGGAGTCTGACCCACAGCAGAGGGTCTGATACCACCCAAAAGGGACTGTAATGCTAGGCACAGTGGTGCATGCCTGTAATTCCAGTATTCAGGAGGCTGAGACAGGAGGACCACAGGTTCAAGGCTAGCCTCGGTAACTTAGAGAGACACTCAGCAACTTAGAAAGACCTTGTTTCAAATAGAAGATAAAATGTGCTGGGGAGGTAGCTGGGAGGAAAATCCCCTGATTCAACCTCCAGTACAAAAAAAAAAAAAAAAAGGATTGTGAGGCTGGAGGCTTAGCAACTTAGTAAGACACTGGTTCAAAATAAAAAATAACGTAGGGCTGGGGGTAGAACATCCTTGGGTTCAATGTTTTCTCTATAGCAACAGCACAGGGATGTAGATTTTAGAACCCATTCTAGTGTTCTAGTCCCCTGCTGCCCGGTCAATCATCAATGTAGTAGATACAAAGCAAAGTACAAAGTTTTTATTTTTCTTATTCTCCTCTTAAAATTTACATGATTGACCAGAAAAAATTCTGCCTTTACCCTCTGTCTTTACTTTCCAAGACCATTTGATGGGGGGGGGGGATAAAAACTCCAACCAAACAACCAAATAAAACCAACCGTGGGTTGGTACACTTTTCGAATGCAGAAATCATAAAGGCATCCAAGCATCTTCAAATCTGCTGGCCTGCCTTTCCTCGGCCCTTCTACCTAACGGCTGTCCTGTTTCCCTCAGTTCAGCCAGTAGAATAAACCCTGCATTGGACATTTCTGGCCAGGTGTGAGGTGTTCACATGAAGCTGAGAGACATAGCAAAAATTAACTTAAGAGAAACATACTTTGGCAGAAGTCATTGTAATAGATGTTTCCTTGAGTGGGTTGTTTGGGTCTCTTGGGAGTGAGCTCATGTTACCCTGCCTTGCAAACTTGACTTATATACTTATCTCTACTGGAGGCTTCCTGAGATTTATTTTTACCTTGGTATTCCTAGAATGCTTGTAAAGTCCTTCCATTAGGTAGGAGATGAATAAATATTTATAGGAGAAAAGGAGGGAAGGAAGGAAAGGAGGGAAGAAAGAAGGAAGGGAGGAGAAGGGAAGGGGAATTTTTTTTTTTTTTTTTAGAAAAGAGAGAAATATGGGAGCCTGAGACAGGAGGATCTAAGGATCTAAGGTCCGAGGTCAGCCTCAGCAACTTAGTAAGACACTGGTTCAAAATAAAAAATAACGTAGGGCTGGGGGTAGAACATCCTTGGGTTCAATTCCCAGTACCAAGAAAAGAAAAAAGAAAAAAAGAAGAAGAAAGGAAGGAAGAGAGAACTGGACCTAGCATTTCAATTTTCCACTCTATTCTTATTGGTGGGTTGGTCCATTTCTTGTTTACTTACTTTAAAAAGGAAGAGCTTTTAATTTGAAGGTCTCTAAACTAATAGTCCAACTCAAACATACCGTTATTTCTTCTGCCAGGTAAATAAATTTTGAAAAATGCTGACAAGCTTGGTTTGCCACGTCCACAAGGAAACTCTCCGCTAAACAGGTATTTCCAGGAACTGCCAGCCCCAGAGCTGTGTCCCTCAGGGCCAACCACACATAAGTGTATTTAGTAGGAAGAGGTCTGGGGAGCGAAGTTGTGACCCTGGCTCTGTCTGACATCTCCTGACCCACTCATCCACCCCTGCATTTTTATGTGCAGATATTTAAATTGCATATTGTTTCTCAGAGACTTGAAATGAATTCCACAGAGTCCTCCTTTCAAAGTCTTATTGGGTCTGGTGAGGAACGATGGCAGGATCAGGGTCTGCCGTTATTTATTGTTTAATTTAATTTCCTGATCTGCTCTCACCTCTCCCCACTCACATGGTCCCAGGGTAAATAGGTGACCCTTATTCGGAAAGTGACACTTTATTTATTCATCATTTATTTATCTTGCTCTTAGCACAAAGAGACCATTCTAAAGCTCTACCACTTTGCTGCCTGAAGCAAATATGGTTTTGCTTTGTCCCTGGTAAAGCTCACTGCACATGATACTGGGAAGGACAGTGGTAAGTCTTAGAAACAATATTGGACCTTATGGTAGGCTAACAAGTTTGTAGAATGAGTAATGCTGTATTAATATTATTGCATATACTATATACATATTAATCTATGGAAACTTCAATTTCATCTAAAAGAAAAGGAAGGATCTAGGTAGGGTAAGGCACTAGGAAAATCACTAGGCAGCAGATATTTGGAATAGGGAGCCCGGTTACTATCGTATAGTGCAGAGTACTTTGCGTTCTAAAGAATGTTTCCATACACAATCTCCTGGAACCCTCAGGAGTCCCTGAGGGAATAAGCAGAGCAGGGAGCTCCTCCGGCCTGGGTGTCATTGTCCCCTTCCAACAGAGGACAGGACTGAGTCCCAAGCTACCTGCCAATCAGTGCAGCAGGAGAGCTGACAGCCATCCCCGGCCCCATCTGTCAGCCAACACCTTGTGCCACCCTGAGGCTCCAGGGAGCATCAACTCCAAAGCTTGACTTTTAGAAATGAAAAAACAAAGGCACAGGCTGTTTCATAAAAACATAAAAATATATATCATCAAATTTAGTCATCATATATAATATAAAATCATATGTATAACCAAGTCTGATGATTATATAATCAGTAAATGTAGTTCTACACATTTATATCAGTATACATAAACATTGTCCACACACAAATCTTTTTGAGCCTTATGAAAGTTCATCCATGTGGGACTTTATTTACTTATTTTTGGTCCTGAGGATTGAACCTAGGGGCATTCTATCTCCAAGCTAAACCCCAAGACCTTTGGATTTTATTTATTTCCATTTAGATATAGCATTTATTGGTGATACTAGGGGTCAAACCCAGAGGAATTCTACTTCTGAGCCACATCCTCCAGACTATTTTATTTATTTTTGAATTTTGAAACAGGGTCTCACTAAGTTGCTGAGCCTGGCGGAGAACCCGCAATCCTCCTGTCTCAGGCTCCCAAGTACTGAGATTACAGGCATGTGCTACAACGCCCAGTACTTTTATGGCTTTAATGGACATGATACACTAACTCCACACGTGTATCTCCCTTTGTTAGTAGTCCAGCACATAGTCTCAGACTCAGCAGCATCCATTTATCCTGGCATTCTGCCCTCTTTTATCTTGAACTTTCACCCTTAGCACTATGCCTGTCCACTTCCACACTTTCCTGACCTCAACACAAGCGCGCGCGTGTGCGTGCGCACGCGCACACACACACACACACACACACACACACACACACTCTCACTACAGCAGCCTCTGTGCCTTTGCTCTTCCTAGTTCGTCCACCCTGTAAGATTCACGCTGAATCTCTGCAGGCCCCCTTCCTCTGTGTCCTGTGTGTTCTCTAACCTCGCCCTGACAGGCTTCATTCGCATTGCCTGTTTACATCCCCCAGGGCAATAAGCCGGAATGCCATTGGCTAAGGATTACCGCTAGTCCTCAGCGAATAAGCGCCCGTGGTCGCGAGGGAGCCTGAGAAAGAGGCTGCCATTGGTACTTCTTTGGCCAAATGCTGCACAGAAGAACTCTGCACCGGTACCCTCCACTTGGTCATGTCTTCCCCCTTGGTAAAATTCTACCCTTGTTTTTTATTTTCCTTGCATTTTCACTATAACTCATGCCACCAATCCTCAGCCCTCTGATCTGACAATCTGTGACAATAGGGAGAATTTGTGCTTTAAAGCTTGCAATCACCTAAGTTGCCTTTACTGGCAATTTGGTGAGTAAAATCTGCTTTTACTTAAGAAGCTGAAAGTCAAGAACTCGATTTGTTAGGCTCAATCAATATCTTCCTTGAAAACACTCAATAAACTGATGCATTTAATAAATACGACATAAATAGGTTCCAGTTGTGCCTTATTTGAGGCGTAATACTTTCAACAAGTACATTTCTGAAAACAATAAATGAAATGGAAATTGTAAAACATTTGATAAGCTTCTTCCAAGATTAGTAACGGTTTTCTCTCCTGTCCCCAAATAAACTCTCACAAACATCTTGTACCTTATGGATACTTTTTGAAGCCTTGTGGATTTTCGAACACTTATTCCTCTTCCACTGTTGAGACACCGCTGTCGCCAGTCCTGCTAAGGCCACTAATCTGTGGTAAGGTTCCTGGCTGCCATCTCCAGGACACTGATGTGTGTTCTCACCATGGCTCACACCGCACCTGCTGCCCCAGCCACCTCGGGGTGCAACCGCACCTGCCAGAGCTGGTCCCAGCTGCTACCACTCCCAAAGAGTCCTTCCAGGTCTACCGGGGCCTGGAGGTAACAGGGTCTCTCTGGAGTGAGGTGGGAAGCGTTGCTTTCCCCACACAGGACAGCCTGGCCCCATGCCTCCAGAGTTTTGACTCCCAGTCTCTTCTGTCCCAGGACTTAGACATGATTTCCTGGAGGGATGACTCCTTGAAGGACGAGGCTACTTTTTGTTTACTTTTGTGGTACTGGATTGAACCCAGGGACATTTTACTTCTGAGCTAAACCCCTAGCTTTTTCTATTCTTTTTAAATTTTTATTTATTTATTTATTTGCTTATTTATTTATTTATTTATTTATTTATTTATTTATTTATTTATGCATACAAGCGATTGAACCCAGAGGCATACTACTGGGATTACAAGCATGGGCCACCATGCCTGGCTTCTATTCCCTTTTGTTTTTGTTTTTGTTTTTTGTGGTACTGGGGTTCCTGGAAACCCTTCTACCTCCGGGCTACACTCCCAGACCTATTTTATATTTTTTATTTGGAAAGAGGGTCTCTTAAGCCAGCGAGGCTGGCTTCAAACCAGCGCAATCCTCCTGTCTCTGCCTCCCAAGCTCGGAGATTACAAGTGAGCCACCACGCCTGGCCTCTATTCTTTATTTTATTTTTTATTTTTAAAAACATGGAACGCTTCATGAATTTGTGTGTCATCCTTGCGCAGGGGCCATGCTAATCTTCTCTGTATTGTTCCATCTTTAGTATATGTGCTGCAGAAGTGAGCACGATATTCTTTATTTTAAAATTAAAACAGGTCAGCTGGGTGTGGTGGTGCACGCTTGTAATCCTAGCACTTGTGAGGCTGAGACAGGAAGATCGCACAGGTTTGAAGCCAGCCTCAGCTACTTAGTGAGGCTCTCAGCAACTTACTTAGACCCTGTTTCCAGATAAATTATAAAATAGGGCTGGGGTATAGCCCGGAGGTAGGAAGCCTCTGGGTTCCACCCCGCAGTACCACAAAAAAAATTAAATTAAAATTAAAACAGGTCCTTACTAAGTTGCTGAGGCTGGCCTCGAACTTGTGATCCTCCTGTTTCAGCCTCTTAAGTATTAGAATTACAGGTGTGTGGCCACCATATCCAGCTAGAACCAGGCTTGTTTTATTTATTTATTTATTTATTTATTTATTTATTTATTTATTTATTTGCTGGCTTTGTGTGTGTGGTATTGGGGATTGAACTCAGGGACATTCTATCTCTGAGCTATACCCTAGCCTGATTTTTATTTCTTATTTAGAAACAGAGTCTTGCTAGGTTGATGAGGGCCTCACTACTTGCTGAGACTATCCTTAAACCTGTGAGCCTCCTGTCTCAGAATCCCAACTACTGGATTACAGACATTTGCCACCCCACCCAGCCTTAGAACTAGGCTTTTGGATAGCCACACTTGTCCTACCTCATTCTCCCCTTAAAATAAATTCTTACAAAAGAAATGTTTCCTATTCCCCATGCACATAGTCCTATTAAAGGCACAGATATTCAGCCTGGGATAAGAAATGCCACACATATTTTGGTCTACTTCAGGTGAAAAATGAACTTGAATATTTAGTTAGGCACTGCAAATATGGTCTTAATTTTAACATGTCATAAGCAGAGTCTCAGAATACATACTTGGCTTATATTAAGATCTCTTGCAAAAAGGACCATTTCCTATAAGATAGAATATATATATGAACTTGGAGCTGGGTATGATTCTGTACACCTGCAGTCACAGTACTTGTGAAGCTGAGACAGGTGAATTGTAGGTTTGAGACCAGCCTCAGCAACTTAATGAGACCCTGTTTCAACATAAAAAAAAAAGGGCTGGGAGTATAGCTCAGAGGTAGAATACCCCTGATTTCAATGTTAAATCTCCAATATATATGGAATATTTTTGAAACATCGAGCATGTGGCTCTGGAGGAAAAGCAGAAGCTGACATCGAAAATCTGAACATAGCCGGGATTTGATCCAGATGATCTCAGCTATCACGGGACTTCCTTAATGGCTGTCTTCATGTATCTGTCTTGTCACTCTCCACTCAACTCTGATGTGGAGACACCAGTTTGGTACCTTTGATTATAGACAGAACACTACTGGAAAACTGGGAATTTGGAAAAGATCAACACTGGCGAGTGAATTAATGACCACAGAGACCAAATATAAGGAAACATTTAAGGAGATAAATGTCTATATTTATGTGAAATATATTTAGCGTAAACTCACATATGAAATGTATATATGGGCATGTGTATATAATAGCTACTGATAAACAAATATTTCGTTTTTACATATGAGATCTATTATGTGTTATTCTGTGAAAGACTAGACATCAAGGGCTAGAAGGGACTGAAACAAACCATCTAATCTGTTCGCCTCCACTGGGGCAGGTCCTTTACACCATCCATCAAATCCTAGAAGATGCACTTCGGCAGTTCTCCAGCTTGGAAAAATGCTGGTATAGCTGCATAAACTATCAACTTCCTGTACATTTACCCTACCCATTAACATCTCTTTGATGTTCTACAGGCAAGCACATCTACAGCTAAATATAAACGTTTATTGATATCCTATGTATAAACTGGGTACGGTGAGGATTTTAAAGCAACTGTCGACTCAACAGCCCACCAGGCTCCAGAGAGGAGCGGCGGACAGTGAGCCGAAGTGAGTCGCTGCGGATCAGCCGGAAGGAATTTGGCAGATTTCTCGGCGCAGGGAGCATCTAAAGCTCACAGGGGCTGGGCTTGCCACACCTTTCAGGGACTCAGAGCGGAACTCAAAACCAGAGAAGAAATACGCCAGTCTCATGGCCGAGGGCGTGGCAGCAGCACCATATTGCCACTGGCGGCAGCAGCAGCGAATTCACCGAGTCCACTACAACTCCATCTGCGTATTCAACAACAGTGAGTCAAATTGCAGGCCCCAGAGGAGAAATCCCAGTACTGACTCCCAGGGACTTGACCCAGTGGGGGAGTGGTGGTGGCAGAGATATCACACCATAGGAGAACGCCCAACATGGCACCCCCCCATGGTCTAAAGCAACCTCGATTGACTCCCTGGATCAGAGACTCTGCAATAAAACCCAGTAAAGGAGTAGTGGGGACTGAGATACCACAGACTCGAGATCCAGAGCACCTTAAGTGAAGTCGTAGTGACCCAAGGGAAGAACCCAGAGAAGGCACAAACATCCGAAATCATGGGAAAGAGGAATAACACTGGAGCAATGAATGCCCACAACCCCACAACATCAGAACCTGATAAAACAGAAATTCAGAGATTTCTAGAAGATCAAATCAGGAAAATAACTGTAGAAATAATAGAGGTGTTTCGAAAAGAATTCAGAGAGAGTCAAAAAGAGATAAAGGATGCAATTAATGAAGTAAAGGCCTCAATTCAAAGTACAAACAACTGACTAGACCACATGGAGAATAGAATCTCGATCTTAGAAGATCATTCAAAAAATGAACGCATAGTTTCTAATTTAGAAAAAAAATCCGACAGCAGGAATCTGACATTGAAGAAATATGGGCCCATTTTAAGAGAGCTAACCTAAGAATAATTGGAATAGAGGAGGGAAAAGAAGGTGAAACCAAAGGGATAAGTAATATCTTCAAAGAAATAATAGCAGAAAATTTTCCAAACATAGAGCAAGAGGTCGATACACAGGTCCAGGAAACTTATAAAATTCCCTTTAGACAGGATCAGAGAAAAGGATCCCCACGCCACATAATTGTCAAAATGACCAATGTGGAAGCCAAGCAGAGAATCTTAAAGGCAACAAAAACAAAGGGCCAAGTGACATTCAGAGGCAAACCAATTAGAATCACTCCAGACTTCCCAAACCAAGTCTTGAAAGCCAGAAGGGCTTGGAGTAACATATTCCAAACTCTGAAAGAAAACAACTTCCAGCCAAAAATTTCCTACCCAGCAAAACTTTCTATCAAATTAGATGGGGAAATAAGAAAGTTCCACGACAAAGAGAAACTGAAGGAATTTATGTCTTCAAAACCAGCACTAGAGAAAATACTCAAAGAGATTAACTACAAAGAAGAAATAGGTAACACACACCAGAACCAGAGAAACAAGATTTTCCATCCAACAGACAACTAAGATTGGTTATCTGTGGAGATTCAGTATTTATGTTAGTCTTATACCTATCTCTAAATTGTATTGTTTGCCTTTATTGTTGCTAATTTTTAGCATTTCTAGTTGGAATACTAATATACCTTCAGACAAATGAAACTGTTATGTGAGATTATCAATGTTAATATTGGATAAATTGCTATAATACTAGATGTCAACCACTAGGCCAAGCATAGGAAGGAGGGATGGGGAGGGAACGGGGTAGGGATTGGGTAGGGGCCAACTGAGCTATGTATGCATGTATGTCTACAAAAGTATTATTTTTATCCCATTATGATGTATGAATACAGTACACCAATAAAATAAATAAATAAAAATTAAAAAAATAAAGCAACTGACAATAGCTTAATGAATACTTTACTTACTTCTTTATCTATACATACATATATGTGTACATATATCATTACTTGGAAAGCACTTTCATGTGTGTTCATTTAACAGACTTATTTATTATTATTTATTATTATTATTATTATTATTATTATTATTATTATTTGTGGGTATGGGATGGAACCCAGAGGCATTTGACCTCCAAGCTACACCCCCTGCCCAATGTTTTATTCTTTATTTTGAAACAGGGTCTCACTGAGTTGCGAAGGGCCTAAGTAGCTGAGGCTGTCTGTGAACCACGATCCTCTGGTCTCAGCTTCCCAAATGCTGGGATTACAAGCATGCGCCACCACCCCTGGCTTAAATAACAGACTTATAACAGCCTCTTTAAATACAGTAAAAAGAAAATCTAAGAGTAGGTTAGTTATTTTCCTAACTACTCAGAGTGGTTAAATTGATCATAGATTCATATCTTATATCCAAGTTGACAATAGTACAGGTTTACTATATCACAACTTGCTGTGATTATTACAACTTCCCATAACCTTTATCTTCCATCTCTACAAGAAACTGACAATCTCATGGCAGGTCAGACATAATCAAAGACTGACTAGACAAGTTTTAAAGAGTGATAAGTGTTCAGAAGAAGGAGAGACCATTGCTTCCAAATCAGTTGATGGAGATGACTTGGTGGAGAAAGTAAAATTTGATTTGGATTTTGAAAATCTGGTAGTATCTTGAAAGATTAAGATGGGATAAAGGGCATTCCATGCTAAGTTTTCAGGATTGGAAAGGATACAGAGTGCTTTGCAATGGCATAGCAATTGGTTTTGGCCGAGATTTAAGCATTCAGAGAAGCATAGTAGAAAATAAGCATCACGTTTATAATTAAGGGCACATTATGGAGGATCTTGAATACCAGAAAAGGGTGTTTGGTCCCCCATGGAAGGCCTTGGAGCATATTTTTGGAACTATGGGGAGCATTGGTTAGAGGAAGAAGAGGACAGGTACAGGGAGATCAGGGAAGGGTCTATTTTTAAGTACAAGTGAGAAAAATACAAAAGTACTCTAGATTAATGGCAGTGGAAACCAAGAAGAGGTAAGAGGAAACCAGTTCAAGAAGTAACACCCTCAAGAGAATTCCTTAACTAATTGGGCAGAGAATAAGAGAAGATCTCAGGCTTTTGTGCCTGAAAGATTGAGAGAAAACTGAAAATAGCAGAAAGCTTTGGTTTGGAAAGGAAGGGTAAGCTTACTTTTGAATAACTGAGGTTGAAGGTCATAGCAGGAGTGTTGCACAGTATAATATCCAGCAGAGAGTGGAAAATGAAGCCAGTTCATGGAAGAGAGGTCAGAACATAAAATAGAAATTTGGGGACTATTTGCCTAAACAGTACTAATGGGGTGTAGGATTGAATGAGGAGGCTATAGGGGAAAAGTACAAAAATGGGAGGAAAAAAAACAAAGGGAAAGGAAATAGAAGAGTGGTTGAAATGACCTTTGAAAAACTGTCTTATTTAATCAATGTAGATAAAGAGCAGAAAGAGGACCGAGGGACAGTGAGCAAGAGCAGTGGGGAGCAGGAAACAATTTTGCAAGAAATCTAAGAGGAAAGAGCAGGACTTTCAGGTTGCCCAAGCAGAATGAAGTCCTTTCCAGATACATCTTAAAATCAACAAAATGATACTTATAAAACAACAAATTCACAAAATTCTGCAACAGAAACCAGTGCAGAGAAGAGTATAGCCCCTATGCCAGAAACTTCCAAAAAGTATTGGCTGGTGAAAGAGACAAAATATCCAGCAATGGAGTGGGTACAGTTCACCATGGCAAGCAACTAACTCTACCTCCATCCCTGGGAGCCACAGAGGCATTCTGACTCAATCTAGGGACATCACTGATATTCTAAAATTGAGAAGGAAGCTAACTCCCTAAAGATGAAGTCATAGAAAATATGGGAACAATTGGGTGTGGTAGCACATCCTGTAAATCCCAATACTTGTGAGGTTGAGACAGGATGATCGCAGGTTTGAGATCAGCCTCAGAAACCTAGTGAGACTTCATCAACTAAGTGAGACCCTGTTTCAGAAACCTAAAAGGGCTGGGGTGTAGTTCAATTCCCAGTATCACTCACACACAGAAAGAAGAAAGAAAGAAAGAAAGAAAGAAAGAAAGAAAGAAAGAAAGAAAGAAAGAAAGAAAGAAAGAGGAAAATATGGGAACACAGTGGAAACAAACTGGTTTATATCTCTTTAATGGCATTGTAGGCTCCAAAACTAAACATGAAATTGAAGGACAAATTAAAAAGGTGAGGGTATCCACCTAGAGGATTTAAGCACAAATCTTCAACTTAGTGAAGAAAGTTTGAATGCATTGACTATGCAGTTAACAAATTTCAGGAATGACTACTGAGCCCTGAATACTCTTAGCAAAGTTGGCATGGCAGTTCAGGGGCTTCTTTCCTGCACTGCCATGCCTGCATACTATAGAAAAAGTGGAAAGTGGAAAGAGCATTTTTTAAAAAGGCTCTAAAATTGTTGTTTGCCAGGCAAACAAATGGGTCTCAGATGAGAAGGGAGACAAGAAGACACCTACTCTGTGATAGGATGAATAATAGATCTAGACCTCAGGATAATGGACTAGGTGATAATTAGCAGGGTAGCAACTAGACACACACAACACACTCTCCTCTAGGAGGCAGAAGATAAAGAAACCAACTCACATAAGAAACAAGTGCAAGTCAGAAGGAATTTCTCCATAAGTGCATTGAGCTACAGTAAAAGATAAATTAGGAAGAAGATAAATTCAGTAACTGCCTACTCCCCATTGTCAAGATGATTAAACAGGAGAATAAATAGGAAAGTTATGAGCTTAGAAAATGAATTGAGGGAGAAATCACATATCTATGATTAAATTTGGAAATACAGAAAAACAGACTAGACTCACTTAATTATGAACTTGCCACTATGTAGGAAAGCGAGTGAAGGGGAAGACAGCCCCACAGAGATTAAGGCCATCAAAGAGAAGTTAACTAACAGAGAGAGTAAAATTAATATAACATAATAATAATTACTTGGGAGGCTGAGACAAGAGGATTGACAGTTCAAAATAGCCTCAGCAACTTAGTGAACTTAGATTCTGTTTCAAAATAAAAAAATAAAAGGGCTGGGGGTGTAGCTTGGAGGAAGAATGCCTTTCAATCCAATCCCTATTACTACAAGCAACACACACACACACACACACACACACACACACACACACACGAACTCGACAAATGGGATGGAAAAAGTGACAAATGATATAATACGAGCAAATTTTTCTGGAATGAGGAAAAGAATCCAGTCTACAGATAACACTCAGTTGTTCTCTATCCAAATAAACTAGCCTTAATTTCTGCTGTGGGCAACTAGGAACTCTGTCAAAAGTTGAATCTAAACATCACAATATTAGATGGATAACTAACTGTCACTAGGTTGCCCAATGTTCTCAAACATCTTTTTTCTCAACTATCAAATGAAAAAAATGCTTTCCACTTTAGTGCAGTTATGATTAGTTAGCAAGCCAGATATATAAAATACATGATATGTAGTAGGTGCTGGATAAAGTTAGTTCTATAAAAGCAAAAATAAAGCACCCAAAATATTTATCTGGTCTCATTTAAAATAATTGTTGAATCTATATTCCACAGGTCATATTAACCATTATAGTAATGGTTAATTCTCATTAACCTCCACACTTTTGTGTGGAGGTAGATGGGGTAGGCTTGACCTTCAAGATTTGAGTAAGGAAGGCATAAATGCTAACTTTAGAAAGGAACCGGGTTGAGATGCTACTTTCTGTCTTAGGAGTTAAAGGACTACAATGCACCAATTTAAAAATGTTTTAAAAAGAGTTAAAAGAGCTGGGGATGGTAGTTCATGACTGTAATCCCAGTACTTGGAAATCCAAGACAAAAGAATTTCAGGTTCATTGTCAACCTCAGCAGTTGAGCAAGAATTTCCTCAACCTGTTGAGACCCTGTTTCAAAATAAAAAATAAAAAGACCTGGGAGTTTAGCTCAGAGGTAGAAACTGGGTTCAATTTCCCCTTTCACACACATTCACACAAAAATAGAGAAGACCTAAGCTTGTTTATACAATAATAAAAAGGAAATAATAAAGAGTAATTTGGACAGAAAGGGACTTAACAAAAGTGCTTTAAAGATATCAAGGTCCTGGATTAGAATTATCTTTGGTTGTAAAAATAAGGAAGCCAGTCAGAGAATTTACACACCAGTTACTATCAGACATAAAAAACAAGAAGTATTGCGCAGGTGAGGGAAAGTTCCTGTTTAAGTTAAATCTACACATACTCTGTACCTTGTCATCATAAACTTGAATTGTTTATTGAAAAAGGCGAGGAACTCTCCTGTGATTTTTCTGCCCTCCACCACAAAAGTTTTATGGTTATCTCCCATGAAATGTAAACCCTGACTCAAAGCTATGGTAACTGCAAGTCTTGGTTGTTGTAAAAATTATAGTTGGACACATTATATTTACTATAAAAGTAAGTTTTGCTAGAATATTTTTGATATAGAAAACGGAGAATCTACTCTCATAGCTTATGTTGTATACTCGTTTTGTGTTAGGGGTTGTAACGCTGCGGACTTACTGGTTGTGTTCTCCCACACACTACCATCTATGCAGCCGCCCCTTTGGACCTACTTTGCACTCACAAACTTATTTTTTAGTGAAATTTTTGTCTCTGATAGGGTTGCTTCCCCTTTTATTTATCTTCCTCCCCTCAGGACAGCAATTTAGAAGAGTTGTGGGGATGACAGGCAGATTGAAAGGGTCAGGAAGAAAACAGCAGAGAAGAAATGGAGTCAGGGAACACAGCTTCCACTTCAAAAGGCTGGCGGGTGAGTGACAGGACACCGGGGAAAGACTCAGGAGAAAAAAAGGTTAAGGAAAACATACACTTCTTTTTTTAAATAAGAAAGGTTGTGTTTGTTTATAAAATGAAGAGTAGGAATTCATGAGGAAGGAGTATTGGAAAACTCAAGGGAGGAGGAATAAGAGTAATGAAACAAAATCTTGGGGGAAAAAACTAAGAAACCATTAAGAAAAATACAGGAGCAAGGGGACTGGTATTTGGAAAGAGGAGGGACACTTCTTCCTTTGAGATTAAAGAGAAGGAGCAGATGACGGAAATCTAGGGACATGCGAGCTCATATTCAAAGTGTCCTTAACATCTTCAATTTGAAAATCAATATACAATAGCTCAGAACAGAGCTACATATTGCTGCCCTTAATGATCAGATTGCCCCCTCCCCAGCCCAGATGGTATGATCTGGCTAAACACATTAACTTGTCCAAGGAAAGTGACAACCAGGCTAAGAAACAAAGAGAGCACTGTCCAAGGAGGTCCCCTTGCCTATAGATGTCACATTTTTCATTGGCCAAATGGAGTGGGGCTGACCAGGGTACCTTGGACTCTTGCCATTCAGTGGTTCAATCATGTGACTGGGTTATTGTGACCTGGTTTTCTTCCAGTTTGTGTCTTTCTACTGGGAGGTCATGAGTACTCTGGTCACCACGACCATTCTTTTCTCTTGTGAATGTATTAACTAGTAACTAGTTTTTGTTTTGTTTTGTTTTGCTTTTGGTACTGGGATTGAACCCAGTTTGGTCTACCTCCGAGCTACACTCCCAGCCTATTTTATTTTTTTATTTTGAAACAAGGACTTGCTAGTTTACAGAGTCTCACAAAATTGCTGAGGCTGGTCTCAAACCTGTGATTCTCCTATCTCAGCTTTCCGAGTATTGAGATTACAGAAGTGCACTAGCATGCCTGGCTGTGACCAGTTTCATTTATCTATCAACTGAACTCAGCTTACCTGAGCCCACCTCTGAAAGCTGGATCACTAGGGAGCTGATGATGGGTTGTTGAACCTGCAGGGCTGAGGCTATACCATAGATGGAATTCACTAGGGACCTATCCATTGAGGCTTTCTGGGAGACAACGAGCTAGCTTTCCCTGGCGAGAATACACATCTACATAGCCATTTCCATTTGAGATCAAAATACACACACACACACACACACACACACACACACACACACACACCAGATTGGAGGAGGCTGTCATGTTTCATCCATCTTGCATGCATTGGATATAAACATCCTTTCCAGACTTTTTGAATGGTGGGAAGGTGGAGCCCTTCATGTCAAGGGCGAACGCCGTGTGCTTGGTACGGCAATTCCAGCGCTGGAGTTGAGTCCATGTCATTGTGTGTAGAGTCTGGTGAGCTCAAAGTCAGAAGTCTGCTTCCTCTCATCTTTTTTCTTTTTCTTTTGGTAAAACTCTGGCTGATGGCTCTGAATCCAGCACTTGGGGCTCTGTAAGCCAGTTAGCACTTAGCAAGAAAGAAGAGCCAGCCCTTCAAAATGCCCACCTAGCTGTGCTACTGAAAAGGCTTCCAACCACAAGGCAGGAGCCTCAGGACCTTGTGAAAAACACAAGGTCCCACCAGGCAGCTGGAATACCTCGAGGACAGGCTCCAATTTTAATCTGGAGTGCTGAGGTCTGTGTGTCCAGTGGCTCTCCCAAGTCCTTCACATGGCTAGAAGCTAAACATGGACTTTAGCATTTTCCAAAAATGTGTATCCATCTGAACCTCCTCACATTTTCTCCACCTTTACCCTTCCCACTGGAGTTTTATGTGTGTTGTGAAGTCAGGAATGGGAGGAAAGGAGTATTTTTTAAAATTAATAACTATGACCACCAGGCATGGTGGCACATGCTTGTAATCCCAGAATTTGGGAGGCTGAGACAGGAGGATCATGGTTCACGGATAGCCTTAGCTACTTAGGCCCTTTGCAATTCAGTGAGACCCTGTTTCAAAATAAAGAATAAAAAATAGGGCTGGGGGTATAGCTTGGAGGTACAATGACCCTGGGTTCCATCTCCAGTGACCCCCCCCAAAAAAAAAAAAAACTATGGCCCGTCTACCCACAATTTGCTCTAGCTATAGAATAAGAAAAGGGAGAGATGTGAGCAGGTTAATGGACATGCTTGAGTTGTCAAAGATGGGGCTTGCTGGAGGGGTTCAAAGAATGAGTATGACTTATATTGGTATATAAGAAGCAGATCAGGGGCTATGAGTTACCAGAAACTGGATTCCAGGGAAATAAGAAGGGAGCCTGGTCTGAGGGACCTGACCCTGGGGGAGGCAGAGTAGTGAGAAAGCCAGATGGAGAGGAGCCAGGGGCAGAAATGTATGTATGTATGAATGCAAATGTCTGTGTGACCAGTGAACCTGAGACCCAGGGCCAAGGCTGATACAGGCCTTCCACTGGATAGAAAGTCTGTGTTTCATAATTCCTTGGTTTCATGTGATCCATGAACATGACAAAAAGTGTCAGTTTAAATAAAATGACAATATAAAGAAATTTTAAATGTTTTAATCAATTTGGAATGGGTTGCGTGGTCCTTAGAGATCAGGCCCAGGAAGGGGGTGAAGAGGCACCTATGAGTTGGGTAGGTGGGTGTCCCTCCCACCTCTTTACAAAGGCTGGCTGTTACCCAGAGATTGAGGCTCCTTGTCAAGGACCACGCTTGCCTATGACTGGCAGGGATTCAGACTACTTCAGGGCTCATCCACGCTAAGCCTTTGGGTGACCACAACCAATACTCACTTGGGCCTCCAGAGCCCAGAGTTCTGTTCATCTTAACTGAGAGTACCATGCGTTTAGCACGATGGCTATAAGTCAAACTGTACAGGAATGAACTCTGGTTCCTGCTCTGTTACTTACAATAATCAACCCACAATAGCTTAGATAGTAAGAAGTTAGAAGGCAAGGCAGTTCCATAGTTATCCACAGATGAATGATGTGGTCAGGAAACTGGATTTATTTCAGCTCTCCATTCTGTCATCTCTAATTTATTAGATCATTGTTCTTAAAACTTGTTGCCTCGTGGTCCTTAGATGGCTATTGTTGCCCAAGTGTCCTTTTTTTTTATTTTGGTGGTAATGGGGTGGAACCTAGAGGCTTTCTACCTCCAGGCTATCCTCCCAGACCTATTTTATATTTTATTTGGAAACAGGGTCTCACTAAGTTGCTGAGAGCCTCACTAAGTAGCTGAGGCTGGCTTTGAACCTGTGTGATCCTCCTGTCTCAGCCTCCCAAGCATGTGGATTACAAGCATACACCACCACACCTGGCTCCCAAGTGTCCATTTTTAATGGCAGGAATGCCACATCTCAGCTCCATGTGACCTCTTGACCTTCAGCAGGGGAGCCCAGGATTGTCCCCATGGTAGAAAAAGGGACTCCAAGAAGAAAGCACACACCTCCAGTTTTCTTGAGCACTGGACAACACACACAGTCAATTCTACCCTGCCTGTTGGCCAGAGACAGTAGGAGTCTAGCCCCAATTCTAGGGGCAGAGTGAACAGACACACCCTCTACAGGAGGAGTGGTAAAGTCATGTCATAAAGAATGTTTGTACAGGTAAGAAAGGACACAGGCCATTTCTGCTCTCTATCCATCACAGCAACCACTAGAGTCTGCATGGGCTCATATTAGATGTACAACTTGGATAGCTTATTTAATCTTTCATTTTCAAGTTTCCCATATGCAAAATGGGAGCAATAATAAAATCTAACTCATAAGCCATTATAAGGGTTATATATGTATAGATCTATGCCCAAGAGCTTACAATAATTTGCATTTGATAAGTTGTTGTGTACTAACCAATGTTAGTCCCCATGTCTAGTGGTCAAACACAGCAACCCTGGGCTGAATGATTATAGAGTAATGACTAATCAGAAATCCATGCTAGAGACAGAGAGCATACATTTTTGCTGTCATGTTTCCTAAGATTCCGTTTCTGATTCACCATGCTGTTCACAGATGGAAGATATGAGTTGACCACATGATCCTTGTTTTATTTAACTGATACTGTTTGCTAACTAGGATCTCACTCTGCTCTTTCTTCCCACTCAGGAGACTCCTGCGCTGTCAATGCACATGCTACTGGATTAGGATGACACACTCTTCTTTCAAGTAATTTTTTAAATCATTTTTTTTACTCTGTAAATTTTGGGGCTCTCCAGGGGTACAGCCTGGTCTGGCTGGTGTGGGTTTGCGCACTGCCTTCAGGGTGTGCTTGAGGGAGGGAGTAGGGGAAGGGGAGAGCACCATGGCTGGGAGCCTTCAGGACCTCTGCTCCCCTAACAGGGCCGTATCCTGGAGCAGAGTGGGGTGAGCCCAGGCCAGGATAACTGCCTACTTAATTCCCTTCTCCCACTAAGTCCAGACAAGTGAGAACACAGATCAATCCACCGCCCATGTTGGATGAGACAGATTTCATTTGACCTTGATCTTCTATGCCTGAGCTGGGCATTGTACTGTGCATGCCTTTAGTTAATCCCAATGCTTGGGAGGCTGAGACAGGAGAATTGCAAGTTCAAGGACAACCTCAGCAACTTAGTGAGACCCTGCTTCAAAATAAAAAGGGCTGGGGATATAAGCTCAGGGGTAGAATGTCCCTGGATTCAATCCTCAGCACAAAAAAAGCACACACACACACACACACACACACACACACACACACACACACGATAGAAATATATGTACGTTAACAAATACATGCACAAACATAAAACCAAAACAACTTCCATGAAACATTTAGTGTTTTCTCTTCTATTGTCTTATCTTTTCCATTTGTATTTCTATTTTTGAAATGTTCCTCATAATTCAACTAATTGAGAAATATTCATTAAATAATTGCCTGGAAAATACTGACTTATATGGCAAAATCCTCCTCTTCTCCAGAAGTTTTTCTACTTTTTAGGCCCACCAAAGGGATGCTACCAGAAAGCTCTGTGTCTGAAGCAGGGTGCAGGATGCTTAGGAGGGAAAATGCCTGGCTTCCAGATTCGGTGGGGGAGGGATGGGAGAAGTTCTATCATCCTAACCAAGGAAAAGTTAGGAAATAAGAAGTGGGCAGGGGCTGCTGTCTATTTCACCAGGTCTCTGATCTTATGGGTGAATGAAGATATTTTTAAGAGGTTTTTATAAAGTAGATGATGGTACCTCTTTCAACAAGTCATTCTACAGCACATGTGACTGCACTTTGAACAAACGCATTGCGACTCTATCCCAAACCTTGCATTTGTGCAAAGGAGATAAAGCCACCTCTCTGAGCAGAGGCAGCCCTGCCCCAGGGTGCACGGCCTCATGAGCAAACTATGGGCTGTAACTCAGCCCCCTCTTCCAGATGCACTTACATAGTGCATAACCCATTCCACCATCCTCGGTGGCCTCGCTAGGTCTACGCTAATTCATAGTTATCTCTTCTCAGAATGCCTCTCATGGCACTGCCTTCAAATCCACGCTTCCACACGGTAGCAAAGTCCTCGAATGTTCAAGCCAAATTTGAAATGGGAAGCGATTGTTTTGATCTCAAATGTAGTGGCCTTGGAAATATGCCACACGAGTTTGCTATTCCTAGGAGAATAACTGACAGAGGGCCCACCTGCCGCCCCTGTCCCAGACACCTTCCAACCCAGGACGGAGCGTGGTGGGCTATGAACGCAGGTGCGGACTGCGAGTTCCCCTTCCTTCCCTCTCTCCCCCCATGGTGCCATACCTGCGATATAGTCTGAACGCCCTTCCTGCCTCTCCTTGAACGTCTAATCCTGTCTTAGAGTCTGTCTCAGCAGATCCAGGCAGGTCTGATGGAAGAGCTGACTGGTCACTCATTCAGTTCATATTTGGGGCAAGAGCTGGAAGTGGCTATAAAGTAAGCAGAGATGTACTTCCTCCTCCTCCTCCTTCTTCTTCATCTTCTTCGTCTTCATCTTCTTCTTCACAAGTCTGAGGATGGAACCTCGGAGTATTCGACCTCCCAGCTACACCCCCAACCCTAGTTTTTATTCTTTATTTTGAAACCAGGTCTCCCTGAGTTGCAAAGGGCCTCACTAAGTAGCTGAGGCTGTCCACAAACCCTGATCCTCCAGTCTCAGCCTCCCAAATGCTGGGATTACAAATGTGTACCACCACACCTGGCGATGCACTTTCTTCTGTATTGCCCAAAGGGGCTTGGTGGCTATCAGCCGAGTATTGGATGAGCATAAAGGGTCCTGAAAGGAAACCATGTCGCCCGCCTTCTGTGGTTCAAGGTCATAGCCAGGGCCTTTGGGGGCACCTCCAAGTCACCCCTTGTCCTCACTCTGCTCTGCTTCCCACTTCTTCACACCTGCAGAGTCACAGGGAGAATTGCTGTGACTGTCATTGCCCATCCTGGGAGTGCCAATGTCCCCCATGCCACAGGGTGCACTCCACAGTGCCCTGAAGCTTCTAATCCCCCTGGAAGCTGGATGGGGCCAAGTTCCATGGACAGATGGGGGAAAGCTACAGGAGAAGATTCCTCTCCAACACCACATCACAGTCTTTCTTTCATCTGCCAGAAGCCCCTCTTGGGACTGGACAAGGTAAGTTGCATCAGATTGGATTCTGCCACTCATCCTTTTAATTTACACAGAATTCAAAATGAGTCCAGGGGACTGGTAGGGACCAATGCTTTTCACCTCAGCTAGGTTCTCTATTCCCATCCTCGGCAAACTCCCTTGACCTCTCCAGGTAACAAAGAAGTCTACGGGCGCCATGACAGTGCAGTGTGTATTAACAATGCTTTCCTAGTCTCAGTACTGTGCCTTGCCTGTTGTTCACACACACACACACACACACACACACACACTTGCCTGTGCTTTCCCCTCATTCTTCCTGCCTCCTGGTCCATCCCTATGGCCCTGCATGGCATAGTGAGTGGTGAGCACCCCTCTTGGGGACTGTGAGTGATGAATCATCTTTTTTATCTTTTTTCTGTGATTGTGTGGTGCTAAGGATTGAGCCCAGGGACATTCTGAGTTACATCCCAGCCCTATTTTATGTTTTACTTTGAAACAGGATCTCACTACATTGCTGAAAACTTCACTTAATTACGGAGGCTGGCCGGAAGTCTGCTATTCTCCTGTGTCAGCCTCCCAAGTACTGCGATTCCAGGTGTGTGTCACTGCACCCAGCTGACAAACCATCTTTTCAGTGCAGTCATTTCCCGATCCGTTGGCCTCACCATCCCCTAACAATAACAACAAAAAAAAAAAAAAAAAAAAAAAGCCAACATTTCAAAATGAATGGATACTGGGAGATTCCAATGTGGAGGTCTCTGTACCAGTAATAGCCCACCTCAAGCTTTCTGGTAGGTATTTGAATAGCCATCTTTCATTTACAAAGCAAACACCTCATAAACACCTTCTCAAAGGATTCAGTTCTATTAACAAATGCCTTCATTTCAGACGTAAAATTTGGAAATATATGAGCAATGGCAATGTTATTTAAAGAAAGGGATTCTTTCTGTTTGTCTGTGAAACTCTGTGGGTAGGATGAGGAGCACAGGCTCTCTACTGTGGGTTTTAAGGAGGTCTCAAAACACCAATAAAAACTGCAGTCATGACCTCTAAGACTTCCTGAGCTCTCTTCCTATGTCCCGGGCCCCAGCGTAGGCAATTTTCACACATTAACTCATTTAATCCTCATGTCAACACTGTTTTTTTAATGCAAGATAGTGGCCACTATTTTCTCAATTTCACAGACAATCTGAAATTAACAGGCTGGAAGTTTATCTGTCATATAATATAGGGCTGCAAATAACTTAAAAGACCAATGCTCTATTTAACAGGCGAAGTAAATATCTCTAGGTGTGCCTGCTTCACTTGCAGGGTTTGGTACTTTTGAGCACACTTCCCAAATAAGGCATACACACCCCGACTTGTTGGTGGTCAGTTGTGATTCCTGTGACCTTAGCCCAGCCACATCTCTTAAGGGAAGTGGAACCTACCATAATCATCTCAAACCTCATAATCCATCATGGAGACTTTGAAAGCACTGAAGGGAAAAGTGTTACTATAACTAAACATACCTAGTGTGTATCACGAGGCTGGCCTAAATATTTCCCATTTAGGCTATTTTGAGAACTGGCTTCTAGCCCAGTTCCGACAACCATGCCCAAGATTAAGTGAAAGACCTTGTGAGTGTGGGAAATGAAAACATGATTTTCCCCCAAAGGGATGTTAGTTAGAGGCTTACTCTCTTATGTGCGTGAGAGCCCCTTTTGAGTGTTTAAGAAATACAGATTCTGTAACTGTCTCACTTACTGGAAAAAAATGTGTGTCCTATTAGGTTTCTAGAGGACAATGGCGTGTGAGCTGTAAGCAGCCTTCCCTTAGAAGAGCCTGCAGAAGCCAGGCCGGGAGCCCCTTCTCAGACCACCTCTTCCAGAGACCGCTTCGCTCTTGGCAAAGGCGCAAACACTTTGCTCTGCTCAACCCTGGCTGCGTTAATGAGCCACAGGTCCTAGACAGCAGCAGTTACCCCAGCGCTGTCTTGCAGCCAGCTCAAGGGGCACCAGGAGCTCAGTCCTGGCCGCAGTCCCACTGTGTTTTTGGATGGCAGCCCTGAGTAGCATAATTCCATCTTTGGGCATAGCTCGTCTTGGGGCCAAACCCATTGGCTGATGACAGCCTGATGCATTCATTTGGCTGGGATGTTCTGAGCAAAATAGTAATCAAATTTCGATGAATGGGATGAGTCCGCGGTCTTCTCCCCACTGCGCTCTGCTCCTGCAAGACGTTGAGCACCGGAGGAAGGAGGAAGCTCAGGATAGGACATTTTCCAAGACTGAACAGCTGGCTTAGATCTATTAAATTGCAGCTTTAAATTAATACATTTTATACTTTCCCCATAAATTAAGAAAAACCAAAATGTACTGAAGAACTGGAAAGGAGATTTTTGAGTTCTTTTAAATCGTGCCCAAAGGTTTCTAATTCTAATTTTGAAGAAGGAAAGAATCGTGGTCTAAAGTCACTAACCATGTATGCCAAGCAAACCCAATGGAATCTTTAGCTTTATATTTATGTTCTGGATTATTTCAATTAGAATTATTTATCCTAACATTTCAAATCGAGTTACAACTTTGATTTCCATCTGCAGCCACTCCACAACCCCACCAGCAGAAGCATGCTATCATGTATTGGCATTATCCAATGTGCTTTCACACTGTGGGGCCACTGATAAACAGGTTCCTCTCAGCATCAGCTTCATTGTTTTATCTATGAATTACTTAGGCCAGGAAAATGCCAGTGTGTTTTCGGTCAGTCTCTACTTCCTACCCAAACCTTCATCTGTCTCCTTAAGATCAGGGATTCAGCAAAGAGGCAAATGTGAAGAAAACACAGAAGATACTTAAGTTCCTCAGAGGCCGTGTGTACCTGGAAGAGGCCTCATCGGATCCACAACTCTTTCCTGAAGCTCAACTCTGAGGTCCACGCAGACTGGGAACAATATTGGGAAGGGTGCTGGTCACTATACATTGTAAACTTCTTTTCAGTCTGCTTTATTCTTTGTTTTGTTGTTTGCAATACTTGGGATTAAGCCAGGGCCTTGCACATGTTTAGGCAAGTGCTCTACCACTGAGCTACATCCCCAGCCACCTTTTCATCTATTTTAAGATAGGTTGTTGCTAAATTGCCAAGGGTGGCCTCAAACTTATGATTCTCCTGCCTCAGCTTCCTGAATCACTGGGATTACAGACTTGCTTTACTAGGTTTTTGTTTTTTAAGTATACAGACATGGCTAGAATTTGAACCTGCATTGCCTGGATCAGACCATGAATAGCTAACTGCCTTAACTGTGAAGATGTGCCAGACCCCAAGACCGTCGTCTGTTTCCACCCCAAGAAAAAGCTGTGCTTCCTTCCAGGGAGCAGCCCAACATGATTTGGCAATGACTTTCTCTGCATTTTTTTGGCAGGAAATATGGAAAAGAATATAGATAGAAAATAATCTGTGTGCATGCATGTGCACGCACGTGTGTGTGTGTGTGTGTGTGTGTGTGTGTGTGTGTGTGTGTATAGTGGGATTTTTTTTCTCAAATAATTTTTCTATCTTTGAGCTTCCCAGGGAGAGGAGAGTGGTGCTAATCATTCTATTTGTTTGCTAGGTTTTTGGATTCCTCTACAAATTGGAGTTTCAAGGCCAATCTCCAGCAAATAAGCTTTTCTTAAAACTTACAGTGACAGTGAGAGTTGAAGCCTGAAAACAGCCTTGGGCATGTCTCTGAAGGAGGATCCTCCTCCCTACAACTCCAGTTCCATAACTGTTCATCTGAGGGTGTGGTGAATGGGCACCACAAGCAAAGCTGGTTCAGCCCAAAATAAGAAGACTAAGGGGAGGAAATAGAATACTGGCCTAGAGGTAAATTTAGATGAAGATTAGCAGTTGCCTGTCTCCTTTGATGAAGGGCTTAACTAACAGCAAGAGGAACTGAGGATCCATCTTAGGGAAAACTTCCTGACTCCCCTAAGTACTGGCAAAGTCTCACCAAACAGGATCGCCTAGCATTCCTCTCCAAAGACTTTTTTTAGTGTGATGTTGTTTATGTCAGTTTTCTTTTTGTTGCTGTGAGTCATCCTAAATATTAGAAGTTCTAGGTTGTTAAGTTTTCTCCATAACCCAAGTAATGCCTATTTATTGTAGAAAAATGGAAAATACTAATAAGCAACAAGAAGACATTATCTGTAATTTCCACCGTCCAGAGATAACTACTTCTTATCACACTGGGGCACACGCTTTCAGACATTTTTCTCCAGGGGAGTGGTTAAGGAACAACTGCTACAGTCATACAATGTAGCTACTAAGAATGATAGACAAGGCGCACCAACGCTGGGCCTTGGCCTGTGTGTTCGTCCAAAATCTGCTCTTTGGTTTCATCTCTGACCTTGGCCCTGGTAGGTGAACTTGCTGAACACAAATACTCACTTCAAAATATACATAAGCATTTAAAATATAACCTGGAAGCTGGCCATGGTGGGATACATCTGTAGTCCCATTACCTGAGAGGCTGAGATTAGAAGAATTGCAATTTCAAGGCCAGCCTCTCAGCAATTTAGCAAGACTCTCAACAGCTCAGTGAGACTCTCTTTCAAAATAAAAAAATAAAACAGGGTTAGCGGTGTTGCTTGGAGGTAGAATGTCCTTGGGTGAAAGCTCTAGTACCAAATTAATTAATTAATTAATTACTTAAATGAATGTAACTTGGAGTGAAAGTATCCTGATGTTCTTTACATTGAAATTCTAACAGGGTACAAATATTGGAAATATAAATATAAATATATATACATGTATATTTGAGACTTATATAAATGAGAATTATCACAAAAGTTGCTCTAAAATGTTTTTAGAAACTATCAAAAGGTCAAATAAAGTATGAGGCTAGTTTGCTGATATTAAACTCTTAATACAGTATCAATAGAGAATGCATTAGCTACCTAATTCAGGGAAATCATAATATCTGTTTTGAACCAAAGTATGTTTATACAACTTTACATCATAGTATAAGGCAGACTAGTATTCAACTATTTAATTATATTTGGCCATGAGTTTTTAAAGAAAAAGTTTTGTTATAGAGCTTTTCACCTTTTTTGAGAATGATTTTAAATTATCATGTATACTCCACTACCTTAAAATCTCATAAGGAGCCCAGCATGGTGGCGCACGTTTGTAATCCCCGCGCTTGCCAGCCTCGCTGGCTTAAGAGACCCTGTTTCCAAGTTAAAAAAATAAAATAAAATAGGTCTGGGAGTGTAGCCCGGAGGTGGAAGGGTTTCCAGGAACCCCAGTACCACCAAAGTAAAAAACAAATCTCATAAGGAGGAAAAAGGCCTTAAATCATGCACCATCATATCAATAACCATCTTTTAGTCAGAAATAATAAGAAATAAAATAGTAGCAATCACAGAACAAACTGTTAGAGAAAAAAATTGACATATCTAACACACATTTTTCTTTCTAATCTAATTGTAAAATTGCCAACTTCACAAGAGCTCTCTACAAAGACAGTTCTTTAAAGTTTCTGACCTTTTGAAAGTTATCACTTTAAATGAAAAACTCATTAACATTATCTCTATAGTGACTTTTTTGGCAGTGAAAGGTAAATGATTCCTGAGGTTTGAGTTGAAGTTACTTTTAGGAAACACGTTGCTCAAAGCCTTTCTTGAATTATGTTTTGTTGTACACAAATGGTGACGTTAGTAAATATGCCAGTTCAAAGTGACTTCCCCTTTGGTGTGGAAATATGCAGAATATGGCTTCAGGAACCAGCTGACATTCTAGAAACCACTGCACAGCTCTCAGACTACAGTGGCAAAATCTGAAATTTCCACTCTTAGATATTAACAATGAAATTATAACAATTTTAACATCTGCATAAAAGTTTAGACTTACTTTTATTCTCCAGCTGTCCTTTCAATGAGTGTGATATTTAGCGAGTGTCTCTTTTTCAACAGAATACCTATTTTTAATCCCCAGCCATTTGCATTTTGGTCAGAACTATAATAAGTGTGTCCTGAAAGTAGAAGCATTATGTCTAAGACAGAGAAATGGGTACCTGCTAGGATGCTTTCAATTGCAGATAATAGACATCCTTTCCCAAACTGGCCTTTAAAAAGTACCAAGGGAAAGAGAAGGTACTGATTGCCTCATACCCTGAAAAGTTTGAAAAAGTGGATGCTTGCTTCAGACAAGGTTTGGTCCAGGGTGTTTTCAAGGATGTGCAGATGACCTGGCTTTTCTCCATTTTTCAGCTCTACTTCTCAGCTCCAGTAGCCCCATTCCCAGGCTCCCCGCTTACGAACTACAGTGGCTGCCAACCACCTCTGAAGCCACTGGCTTTCACATTCCCATCCTCAAAAGAAGCAGGCTAGTGTTTGTCCCAGCAGCTTCCAGCAACAATCACAAAGCACACCCTGGTAAGAGTTGGCTTGATGCTGTGTCCTCCTCCAAACCTGTCACTGTAACCAAGAGGATACCCTACGGTTATTTGCTTAAATCAGCCAGCTTTCTCCCCAGAGAGAGAAAAATATCAATTCCACCCTAGCCCACATGGGGAAGTGGTGGTTTCCTAAAACACGTAAGAGATGCCATTAGCAAGGACTAGATGAAATTGATGTTGGTAGGCAGACAATAAATGTTAACCACAATGTAAAATCATGTTTAACACTGAGAAGTAAAATGTGATCATGAATGACATATAGACCATGATTCCAATTTTTATGAATAAATTTCAATGTAAGCATGTTCCAGTCTCATTTCTTTGACCTTTCCCCTCTTACTGGTTTTTGGGTTGTTTTCACCATTTCACTATTAGGATAAGTACTTCAATTAACTGGTTGCATATAAATTATTATACATGATATAACATTAAAAGACTGGGCATGATGGCACATACCCGTACTCTATGTATCTGTAGAGGAGGCTGAAGCAGGAGGATCACAAGTTTGAAGCCAGCCTGGGCAACTTAGTAAGAGCCTATTTTAAAGTAAAAAGGACAGGGGATGTAACTCAGAGGCAGAATGCTCCTGGAATCAATCCTAGAACAAAAATGATAATTTTGGAATAAATTCCTAAAGACTAAAATTGTTGAGTCAAAAAAATATACACAATTTGAGGTTTTACACATTTTTTTAAAATGTCCTTCAAAGAAGCTATACTTCCAGTAAGTATTTAGCAATATCAGCTTTTCATCATGTACATCATCAACAAATAATATCATTCTCCAATTCAATGGGGGGGAATCTCATTATTCAAATGAATAACTTTTTAGAGCACTAGTGATGGTGAAATTATTCTCACATCACGTACCCACTGATACTTAATTTTTTTATCTCTTAGTATTTGGTCATCTGTTGATAAAGCCTGGCTCATTTCTCAATTGGCTAATCATCTTTGTATACTAAAGATAATAAAATTTTGTGTCATGTCTCATATTTTTTCCTCACTTTTAATTTTCCCTCTGACTTTAATTTGTTGTGTGTGTGTGTATACTATATATATATATATTTATATATATACAATATACATATACACTATATATATATATATATATATACACAATATGTACTGTTCTGATTTTGGTGCAATCAAAAGTATAAAGCACTTCTTTTTAGAAATAACCATCCTAAGTCCAGTTATCTCAATTAGTAATATTTTATTCAGCATATATATTGTTTCATATTTTACTTCTAAACCTTTAAGTCACCCAGAATTACTTTGCTGTAATAAGCAGGGTCATCCCTTTTTACTTTTTTTTTTAAGTGGCTTAAATAGGATTCCTAATGTGGGTGTAGTTTAACAGGTCGGTTAAAATCTGCAGTTCTGGAGCCAAACTGCTGGCTTTGTACATTTGAAAGTTAGACAACTTTTCCAAGTCTAAACTACAAAATAGGGATGAAAATAATGGTATCCGCTTTGAAGGGTGGCTTTGAAGGTGAAATGTGTTGATGCTCAAGAAGAATTAAAATATTTCCCAAAGCATGGCAAATGTCAGCCCTTATCTTTATTACTATTTATTGACCTATCATTTATCTTCTTGAGATATTACCTTTTCTGAATTCTTAAATATTTATCTATATGTGATCTGTTTCCAGAATTTGTTTTCTTCTATTCACCAGTCTGTTTACTTTTACCTCACTGTTATTTTTAAAAGAGTTCATATAAATGTCTAGAATCAATGGAATGAACTTGTGACTTCTTCAGATGCCTTGATTTCTTGCCTTTAAAAATACTGGAAGTCATTTCTTTCCCTATGTATTTCATGTCTCTTTCCCCCCAATTAGATCTCCCCATCAACTCTCTGGCTATCATTTGGCGGTCCTTCATCTCACCCAGTCTTGGCTCTGTCACTAACTAGCCATATAACCTTGGGCAAGTGATCTGAACACTTTGCCTCAGTTGCTTTATTTGCAAAATAGGGATAATTACAGCTATGATCTCACAGGGCTGCAACGGGGACTATTGAGATTACAAATATAAAACACTTAGCACAATGAATATAATCCCCATATAACTTAGTTTTTATTTTTATTATAAATTTTTTAATATCATAAGAACAAAATTCTCTCCCTCGTCAAAAGGCCTGGCAACTAGTAACATGAGGAATCAAGATACAAAGAAAATAGAGAAAAGGTATTGGTATTTTCCCAAAAAGTTAAAACTTTTCCACATTAACAAATAACAACACTCAGTATTACATCTTGTACAGAGCAGATGCTCAAAACATTGTTGAACTGGTAAATATTTATATAAATCATACTCTTCCTGTCTGTGTAGCACTGATGATTTCATATGAAGTGAATTACTGGAATAAAAGCTTCATTAATAATGTTTCTCAATAAATGAAAATTAATAAATAGTATTAAAATTCTCATTTAAGCTTTCTGGTACATCTTTCTTCCTGTGATCACCACATATTTACACACATGCTAAAGAGAAAGATGCTTAAAAGAAGGGAAAAGCTCGGGGACCAGCAGCCCACCAGAGCAAGCATTCTATTTTATTGATGTCTGTGTTTTCTGGGAATATGTTCTACCACAGAGAAATTGTCCTCTTTAATATCTTTAATACCACATGTAACCTGCATTCAAATGTGCGTGTACACACACACACACATGCACGCACACATACACACACCACAAACAGGCATTTTTTGACATTTTAAACTATTCCATATTGGCTCAATTTCAGTTAATCATATTAAAATGTCAAAAGAATTAAGTATTAAATATACAATCTGGTCCTTCTTGAACTTATTTGCTTGTTCTTCAAATGAAAAAGAAAAAAAGATATGGCAGGGAGCAGCTGACTGCCTCCTTCCTTTCAGCTGATAGTCTGATTATATCTTCTTGCTTGTACTAGGGCCATATTTTTTTTACTGTACATAAAATAATGAGATGCCAGAGGATCTCAAATCTACATAAAAGAGGCTGTAGCCATGTGTGCTACACGTGAGTTTTAAACCCTGAGGTTTAAAACTCTAGGGTGAGGCTCTGGGCGGAGACAATTTAGAGTGTCTCAGCACCGAGCCATCATGGGGATACCAGTAGCTTTTGCGATGTTATGCCAAGGAATTATTGGGAACCAAAACATTAAAATCACTCCCGTGTGAGTGAGAAACTTGATCTCCTTAACTTTTGAAGGGAAACGCTCCCTTTACAATTCCACCATCTTTAATACCAGTAATTGCACACTGGATCGAAGCACTGATGAGGAATGGAATTGGAAACCTGGAGATAATTTAAGAATGGCTTAGGTAACTAGACCCAGTCTTTGAAGAACAACTCTGTGGGGGAGGTCTTAAATGATCTTAAATCTTGACCGCAATTCCTTGGACACAACCACAGAAGATTAAAAAAAAAAAAAAAAAGGAAAGAAAGAAACCAAAAAACACCACTATGTTTACATGGCATCTGATGAGCCAGCTATGTCATCTTGAATTGATTTTTACAGCCATTTTCACAAGTGATTTAAGTCACTAATTAATTGGCAAATGTTCAATCCCCATCGAGTTGAGTTATCTAGGTCAAGAAAAATAAACATGTCAGTGTAGCCAGCAAAGAAGAAATTAGAGAAGTCTTTTATTGCTCTGTGAGATATATTTCTTTGCTGTGGCACATGGAAAATCCCACTTATCATGGTCAACTCAATTTAAAAGTAGGTGGATTTTCTATTTAGTAAACTTATATTATTTAAGACAAACTTCTGAAGTCCTAGGACATTCTAAAGGTTTTAGGACACAAAATTGATGAAAGAGAGAGGGAAGAAAAAGGAAGGAAGGAAGGAAGGAAGGAAGGAAGGAAGGAAGGAAGGAAGGAAAGGTAAGGAAGAAAGGCACATAAGAGCCATCTAAAGAATAAATCCAAGGCTAAAATAATAAAATACATTTGTTTTCTTCAAATTCATTCATCTGTTCACTCATTCATTCAACACTCTTTATTAAATGCCAGCTACTGTTCTAGGATTGGGAATGAATTGATGATTCCAGGAAACAAACATTCTTCTATGTCCTCTCTGGTGCTTCTAGTCTAGTGGAGGAGATTGCCGATAACTAGAAAATCTTACAAAAAATGCAAAGTCCATCACCAAATCTAATTGCCTACAGATGACTGGAAAGCAAAATGGAGGAAGTGAAATAGGCTGAGAGGTCAGGGAAAGCTTCTTTTTGAGGGGAAATTCTAAAGAGGATTAACTAAGTAGGGAGATGGAGAAATGATCCAGGTATGGTAGGAGAAAGCAAAGAGAGCAGGGTGTTAAAAAAAAAAGAAAGAAAGAAAACCCGAGTAGAACACTGAGGAGCAGGATAGAGCTGCACGTATCAAGCTTTGCCTGCACCTTAGGAGGAATGGGAAAACATCAAAAGAGTTTGAGGAGGAGGGTGAAGACTGCAGTTTGTAAGCACCAGTCTGGATGCAGTGTGGCACCTGGTCTAGAATGAGCCCGGGGGAGGGGGGTGATGGGAAATCAGCTAGACTATCAGGAATAAGCTATGTTGTTATCTGGCAATGGTGATAGTCTAGCTCCTGATGGTGTCTGTGGAGATAGATCAAACTGAAGAGCTACCCAGATTTAAATTGGATTTTTTTTGGGGGGGTGGTACTGGAGGTGGAACCCAGAGGCTTTCTACCTCCGGACTATAGTCCCAGACCTATTTTATATTTTATTTGGAAACAGGGTCTCACTAAGTTGCTGAGAACCTCACTAAGTAGCTGAGGCTGGCTTCGAACCTGCGCGATCCTCCTGTCTCAGCCTCCCAAGCGCGGGGATTACAAGCGTGTGCCACCACGCCCGGCTTGAATTGGATTTAAAGATGGAAAAGGACATATGGAACAGGCTAATGCATAAAAATAACTTTGGGTTGGGGGAGGAAGGGTTAACACAACAACAATACAAGGCCAAATACTTCTCGTGACTCAAGCAACTGGCATGGGAAGTCTAAATCCAGAATTGTGAGAGGTTTAAGTTGCTCTGATGTCTCACAAATACAAAGCGAAGAAACTGTGGAGTTCTTTTCTTTGATTTTTGGTTAAGATATAGAAAGAAATAAAGATGATCACTTTTATTATAACAAAAGACAATAATAGCTAAGCTAAAAATTATATTTTAAAAAAGCCATTGAAGAACATAGGATGAACACACACACACACACACACACACACACACACACACACACACACAGTCTAAATAAAGTAATTCCAGAGGTGAATATGCCCATCAAAGAAGAGCAGAAGGTGGTGACACATTCATATTTGGGACAAACTGCGCAGCCTGAGGCGGGTGGAATAGTAACTTTTTAGGGAAGAATTTGTTAGGATGAGGAAACATCAGCTGAATGTTTAACAACAGCATGGGCTAACATGAAATATTGGAATCTGGAAGAGTCCCAAACACGAAAATAAATTTCTCAGAACAATTCTTCCCCTGGGAATTTTGCCAAAACAGCAGCAGTTGAGGAAGAACTAGAAGGCAGAGAGAAATCTCCCCGTCGTCCCGTGTGCTGCCTGAAGCTCCAGAGCTCTTCTAGATTTCAGTGTGGAGGGGAAAGCGAACCAGCCCAAGCTGCAGCCAAGTACCTTCTGGTTCAAATCCAGAAAAGACCATAGAGCTCAGTCCTTCACATGTGAAGCAAGAATTAGGGGGCTATCCACTCAGAATGGCTGTTACCAGAAACCAAACAATAACACAGGCTGATGAGGATATGGAGACAAAGGAGCCCTTAGATACCATGGTGGGGGGGGGGGGTGTAAACTGGTACCTCCGCTACGGGAAACAATATGGAGATTCTGCGAAACACTGAAAGTGAATTTACCCAGTGATCCATCTCTACCACTCCTGGGTGTACACCTGAAGGAAAGAAAGTCAGCATGCAAAATAGATACCTGCATATTCGTGTTTACTGTAGCACTAGTCACAAGAGCCAGGTAAAGAATCAGCCAAAGTGCCCATCCACAGACAAATGATGAAAAATTGTGGTATATATACACAAAGGAATATTATTCAGCCAAAAATAAGAATTAAAATCATGTTGTTTGCAGAAAAAAATAGGTGGAATTAGAGGACATCATGTTAAGAGAAATAAGACAGACACAGAAAACATATGCATGTATGTAAATGTCACAGCAAAACCATTGTTTGGTCACACAATTGACACGTGTTAATAATTATAATAAAATAGAGGTTTAGTTGTAATGGGGGTTGGGGGGCACTCGAAGACCAAAGAGGGTAGTAGGGAAAGTGGATGCCCTCAAAGTATAATGAAAGCATGCATAGAAACGACACCATGAAACCCACTGATTTGTACAATTGTGTGTTAATAATTATAATTTGAAAGAAGAATTTGGGGGTTAGACTGAAACTCCTAACCCTCTAAAGAGAAATGCTCATAATTTTACTGGCAAGAAGTAAATTGAAATCAATTAAAGTTACAATCCAGTCTCCATTCAGCTGGCTCAGGTTAGGATCTCCATAAACATCTCCCTACCAAGCTTCTGTACAGAGGAAAGGGAAGGCCCTTTCTTGGAAAAACAAAATGAAAATGTGCAGTCTAATTTAGTCCCTGCTGGTAACTTATTTAAAATAAGGAAAGAAGAATGAACATGTGACCCACAGACCAATCCAGAAAAGTTAATAAAGGCAGACCCTCTGATGACTATGTATCAAAATCAGTAAGTGAGGCCTTTAAATATTTTAAATATGTTAAAGAATTTAGAAATAAAGATGAACATGAAAAAATGGAGAGGGATTTCATCAGAAAAAGTATAGCTCTAAAGGATACCCAAAGAAAAATTATAGAATAGAAAAATACATTATCCGAGACCAAAAAGAGAGAAAGAGAGAGAGGGAAAGCAACAAATAAGCTTTTAGAAGCAGACTGGAAACAAAAGAAAGACCAGGAGTGCAAAGATAGGTCAATATAGAGTAGCTAAAATGAGGAATAGGATGAAATTAATAAAAATACTGGATATAGTGTCAAAGAAGTAGTTTAGTAGCAAATGATCTAACATACGTGTAGTTGGAGCTCTCAGAGAATATTCTTTCTTCAAAATGTAGTTTGATTAGAAACCAATAATAAAATGTTAAATATAAATCCCACAAATGCCAGGCGTGGTGGCGCAGGCTTATAATCCCCGTGCTTGGGAGGCTAAGACAGGAGGATCGCGCAGGTTCGAAGCCAGCCGTGCTGGCGTTAAGAGACCCTGTTTCAAAATATAAAAAAATAGGTCTGGGAGTGTAGCCCGGAGGTAGAAGGCCCCTGGGTTCCATTCTCAGTACCACCACCAAAAAAAAAAAAATCCCACAAATATTTAGAAATTAAGCCATACTTATAAATTAGCCTTAAATTAAAGAAGAAATGACAGTAGAATTTACTAAATATTTTATACTGAATGATAATAAAACTAGAACATATAAAAACTTGTGGGATGCCGCTGAAGAAGTGCTTAGAGGAAAAGTGATAGCTTTAAATGCATATATCAGAAATTTAAAAATGATGTAAAACCAAGAACAAAAGGCATAAAGATTGGTTAAGAAGAAACACAACTGTTTGCAAAACTGCAACAGAAGAAATAAAAATGTTTTCTATATAATTATGTATATAGAAAATCTAAAGGAAACAACAAAGAAAACTCTAGCATACAGAATACTAAATGAATTTTTAGCAAAATCATAAAACACAATGGCAATATGTAAAAATAAACTATATTCTACACTTTAGCAAGGAAAGTAAAAAAAATTTTTTGGTGGTACTGGGGGTAGATCCCAGAGGCTTTCTACCTTTGGGCTATACTCCCAGACCTATTTTATATTTTTTTTATTTACTTAGTGAGAGCCTCACTAAGTAGCGGAGGCTGGCTTCGAACCTGCGCGATACTCCTATCTCAGCCTCCCAAGCGCGGGGATTACAAGCATGCGCCACCACGCCCGGCATAAGGAAAGTAAAATTTTGAAATACTACCTATAATGGTGTCAAAATGTATCAAAAACTGAGAATAGTTTTTTAAAATATATATGCAAGTTTTTTGTACCTGTAAACTACAGAAACATTGCTGATAAAAGTTCCAAAGACCTAAATAAGTAGATAGATATATTATGTTAAAGATTTGAAGGATTCATGATTGTTAAGATATTTATTCTCTACAAATTAATATATAGAGTCAACATAATTTCAATCCAAACTCTAGCATGTCTCCTTGTAAATTTTAAGTTTTATTAAGTTGCATTGAAATAATCTATTGACATGAGGAAAAGCAAGTCATCAGTGAAAAAGAATAGAATTCATTAAAGACTCACATACATATGATCAATTGATTGTCCACAAAATCCAATGTAATTCAATGGGAAATAACAAAGGTGCTGTAACAAATAGACATCCATATGAAAAAGAAAAACGCTAATGTTTATCTCTTACACTATAGCATGCAAATATAAATTTGGATACAATCATGGATCTAAATGTAAAACAGAATAAAAATTCTAAAATTTCTAGAAAGAAACAAGAATGAATATATTCATGGCTGGCATAGCTGAAGTTGTTTAGCCAGCATGAAGAAAGCACTATGAGAAAACATTATATTCAATGTCATTAAAGTTAAAAGCTTCTGCTGACCAAAGATGCCATTACAAAACTGAAAAAAGACAAGCCGAATTCCATGAGAAAATATGCACAGTACAAATACACGAAAAGAGTTTCATTTCCAGTGCACAAACACTTCCATAATTCATTACATCTTAAAAGATAATCCAATTGCAAGGGGGCAGATAATTTAAACAGATATTTCCCAAGAAAGATAGAGGCATCACTAATAAACACACAAAAGTAATTAACATTATGTATCAACAGAGAAACAGACATTAAAACCGTAATGAAATATCATCTGGCTAAATTAAAGACTGACCATGTTGAACGTTGTTGAGGATGGAGAGCAACTGGAACTCCCATACATCACTAGTGAGATACACTTGTTCACTTTGGGAAAAGATCTAGCAGGTTTTTATACATATCCTACTTCATGACCCAGCAATCTCACTCCTAGAAATATACTTTAGGGAAATAAAAGCATACGCTTACAAAAAGACTTGTGTAAAAACATACATAGTCACATTATTCACAATAGCCACATGCTGTCAAAAACATATCTATCAAGAGAAGAACAAGTCAGTTGTGGTACATTCATATGGTGTATATGGAGCACTTATGTTTTTATGAAGGGTTCCATTAAAGCCAAAGAGGGACTTAACCTCCAAATTATACCTCTCATGATGTGCAATATGCAAGCATAACTTTTGCAGCCCACCAGCATGGCACGACACACCCAGGGAATCAGGGGCAACACACAGGAACCAAGCACAAGGTGCAATGCCCATGCATGAAGGGGCCAGCATGTGTGCAAGGCCTGCTGACCAGTAGCACCTTGACAACCACATCCAGTCCCCAGCAGTCTGAGCATTATGATTGTCAGAACCTGAGACTGGAAACCTGCAGCTTCTTCTGCCAGGGAGCTTTGCCACCTGGCCACTCCAACACAGATAATGAGGCTGAATGCTGACCCACAGCTCTGCTGGAAACCATCTGGCAATCCGCAGCTTCAGCTCTGGTTGAGCCCTGGATAGTGTCAGGCCTGAAGACCCAGACCAGACTCACAATTGGCCTGGAACTGAGACCCCAACAGCCAGCTGAGCTCCGTGGTAAATGAACTATCCAACCTGCTTTCCAGGTTATACTAAGCGCGCTCTCTCTCTCTCTCTCTCTCTCTGCCCTAAAATAGCATAAATTGTTTGAAGTTTGTGTGGAGTGTTAACAAATAACCTGCGTTGTTCATGATTGCAATAAACTTCCTTGATGTTTTGTCTTTTTACCATGGTCTAAGTATGCTGAGAACATGATAGAATTCTAGTTGGCAATAGGAAAAAAAAGCTAAAAATGGAGACAACAACGTGAACGTATTACTAAGAGACAAAAGTCAGAATAAAAAGAAAGCGTGCATACAGATTCTGCTTATATTAAGTTCAATGACTAGTGAAACCAAAGCACAGACATAGAAATTAGAGTAGAGGTTGCCCGCAGGGGAGGGGGCTGAGAGAACGGACTAAAATGTGGTACCGCTGACCTTTGGGGACCATAAAAATGAATGATAAAATAATAGCACATACACATTTGTCAAAACTTCCAACTGTGCTCCTAGATATATGTGTCTTGCTACAATAAATTATATCTCAATAAAGAAATGAGAGAAAACCTTTAGGAAAGCAAGAAGACTTCACCATATAGAAGGAAAAAAAACTCTTAAACTAAATTGTAGATTCTATTCTCTGTGCAGAATGTTGAATGGATTATAAATGGGCTTCACTAAAACACTACGAACCAAAATAAACATAAAATCAAACTATCAAAGTTTTACTCTAAAAAATAGACACCAGCAAGATTCCTCAAGAATTAAATAACCCGAGAGACCCAAAGGTATTTGTTTTCCATCAGAGCAAGCCCAAGGGGAATTAACATTTTGAACAGAGTGAAACCTAGTTTCAGTGGTCATCCTCCAAGATAAGGATGGGAACTTCAAGCTCCAGAACCTGCAAAATAAAACAAAAGCCCTGACTTCAACACCTGTGACCGCAAGCTGCTCTGTGGCATGGCCGGGGCTCTACTCCCCGACTCTCTGGGCCTCAGTGTGCTCAACAGTAAAATGGAGAAAGGATAGACAGGAAATACCAAGAAGATAACATGCACAGGCAGCCCTCAGTGAGTGGTTGCCCTGCTGATTACAGATGGGGAGGAGGTTGCTTGAGCAGAGGTGGTGAAAGTCGGTGGGAGCTAAACATCAGGAGGGAGGTATCAGTGTTGACGACCAACTGAGCTGTGTCACCTTTGGGAAATGTAACCTCAGAGGCTGTTTGTTGTTTTAACAGAACCATTGTCTCCTTCCTCATTGATGGCTCCAGAGTTCTCATTCTAAAATGTGCCCTCGCATCCACTCAATGAATAAGCCAACAGCTCAGAAGAACTACCTGAATTTGCCCTGGTCCAGATGTGGTTTAGTATATAGCTTTTAAGGACAATGTAAAAAACGGTACCACTGAACCACTTCAAATTCCATTATTTCAGAAGAACATGATCATCGTAGCAATGGTTTGACTTCTGATCACTTTCTAAACCCCAGTTTAGCACCACAGGGCTTTTGCATTGTAGGGGCTTATTTTTACCTGCTATGGACTTGGTTCTCTATATAAAAAGCACACATCCTTTCTTAACTTTTTTTCTTTTTATGTGGATCATATTGAAAATGGCATACATTCACACAGTGCTTGGTGCCCTCCTCACTTTCCCTTTCCTCTCCTTCCAACAATGAGTGTTCAGGTTGACCACGCTACACTCACATTTATACACAGATTTGAATGTAGCTCCTCCAGTTAATCAACCTCAGCCTTCTTCCTGTCCTCCCCTGCCTTTCTAGCTTTGCTGAGGTTTCCCCTCCATTATCTGGAGTCCCTCTGTTATTCCTAATGCTCCCTAGTTTGGGCATATTAGAGAAAACATATGTCCCTGCTCTTTCTGTGCTTGGTTGATCTCACTTAACATAATGTTCTCCAGGTCTTTCCATCTTCTTGAGATGACACAATTTTGTTCTTCTTTATTGCTGAGTAGAATTCCATTGTGTATATTTTCCATAGTTTTGCATTCCATTCATCTGTTGATGGAGACCTAGGTTGGTTTCATATTTTGGCTATTGTGAATTGTGCTGCTATGAAGATGGGTATGCATATGTTACTGTAGTTCTCTGATTTCAACCCTTTTGGAAAGATACCCAGGAGTGGTATAGCCAGATCATTTGGTTAATCCATTTCCAGTTTTCTAAGGAATCTCTACACTTATCTTCATAGCAGCTGAACTAGTTTGCACTCCCACCAACAGTTAAAAGAGTTCCTATTTCCCCACATCCTCACCAGCATTTGTTGCTATTTGACTTCTTTATGCTTGCCACTCTGATTGGGGTTAGATGGAATCTCAGCACAGTTTTGATTTGCATCTCCCTGATGGCTAATGATGTTGAACATTTTTTTCATGTATCTTTTGGCCATTTGTATCTCTTCTTTTGTGAAGTTGCCGTTCAATTCAGTTGCCCATTTCATTTATTTATTTATTTGCTTATTTATTTATTTATTTATTTATTTATTTATTTATTTATTGGGTCTGGGGATGGAATCTAGAGACATTCAACCTCTGAGATATACACCCAGCCCTTTTTTAAAAAAAATTATTCTTTATTTTGAAATAGGGTCTCACTAAGTTGCAGAGGGCCTCACTAAGTAGCTGAGGCTGTCCGCAAACCATGATCCTTCTCTCTCAGCATTCTGAATGCTGGGATTACAAGCATGTGCCACCACACCCAGCAAGTTGCCCACTTCTCGATTGTATTATTTTTTTTGCTAGTGTAGAGTCTTATGAGATCTTTGTATATTCTGGATATTAGCCATCCATCAGAGTGGTGGCTAGTAAAGATCTTCTCCCATTCTGTAGGCTTTCTCTTTAGGTTCTTGATGGTTTCCTTTTATGAGCAGAAACTGTTTAGTTTGATGCCATCCCACTTGTTAAGTTTTGCTTTAATTTCCTGTGCTTTAGAGGTCTTGTTTAGAAAGTTACTGCCTGAACCTGTATGTTGGAGTGTTGAGCCTATGCCCTCCTCTAATAGTTTCACAGTCTCTGGTCTAATTTCCAAGTTTTTGATCCATCTAGAGTTGATTCCTGTGCATGGTGAGAGGTAAGGATTTAGTTCTTTCTTTCTACAAACGAATAGACAGTTCTTCCAGCACCATTTGTTGAAAGGGCTGTCTTTTCTCCAGTGTGTGAATTTGGCCCCTTTGTCAAAGCTCAATTGAAGCTAGGTGTGTGGGTTTGTTTCTGTATCTTCTATTCTGTTCCACTGGTCTGTATGCCTGTTGTTGTGCCAATGACATGCTGTTTTTACTTCTATTGCTCTGTAGTATAATTTGAAGTCAGGGATTGTGATACCTCCTGCCTGGTTTTTATTGCTGAGAATTGTTTTGGCTCTTCTGGGTCTTTTTTTTCTCCATGTAAAATTCATGACTATTTTTTCTAGGACTATGAAGAATGTCACTGGTATTTTGATATAATTGCATTGAATCTGTAGATCACTTTTGGCAGAATGGCCATTTTGATGATATTTATTGTGCCTATCCATGAGCAAGGGAGACCTTTTCCATCTTCCAAGGTCTTTTTAAATTTCTTTCTTCAATGTTTTATAGTTTTCATTGTGGAGGTCTTTTACATCTTTGGTTAGGTTTATTTCTAGGTATTTTTTTGGTTTCAAGGTTATTGTAAATGAAATTCTTTTCTTTATTTCTTTCATTGTGGGTTCATTGTTATCATAAAGAAAAACAACCATTTCTTTAGATTGATTTTGTATCCTGCAACTTTGCTGAATTGGTTCATCAGCTCCAGTAGTCTTTTGGTTGAGTTCTTTGAGTCTTCTAGATAAAGGATCGTGCCATCTGCAAACAAGGATAGTTTTAATTCTTCTTTTCTTATTTGAATTCCTTTGATATATTTCTCTTGTCTTATTGCTGTGACAAGAGACTCGAGGACTATATTGAAAAGGAATGGTGATAGTGGGCATCCTTGTCTTGTTCCTGAATTTAGAGGAAATTCTTGTAGGTTTTTTCCATTCACTATGATGGTGGCTTTGGTTTTATTGTATATTGCCTTAATGATGTTGAAATTTATTTCTTCTATTCCAATTTTCTGCAGGGTTTTTAACATAAATGGGTGTTGGATTTTGTCAAATGCTTTTTCAGCATCTATTGATATGATCATGTGGTTTTCATCCCCAGTTCTATTTATATGATGCATAACATGTATTGATTTGCATATGTTAAACCAGTCTTGCTTTTCTGGGATGAAAACAACCTGGTCGTGGTGTACAATTTCTTGTACAATTGGTGTACAATTGTACACCACTGGTGTACAATTCTCTTGATATGGTTTTGAATGCATATAGCTAGTATTTTGTTCAGAATTTTTGCATCTATGTTCATCAAGGATATTGACCTACAATTTTCTTTTCCTGAGGTATCTTTATTTGGTTTTGGTATCAATGTGATACTGGCCTCATAGAAGGAGTTTGGGAGAATTCCATCTCTTTTGATTTCCCGGAATAAGTTGTAAAGTATTGGGATTAGTTCTTCACTGAAGGTTTTGTAGAATTCAGCTGGAAACACATCAGGGCCTGGGCTTTTCTTTGATGGCAGAATATTTATTCTGTTTCTATTTCTTTGCTTGCTGTTGGTTGGTTTAGGCTTGCTATGTCTTCTTGGTTCAATTTAGGGAGGTTATATGTGCTTAGAAATATATCGATTTGTGCTCACTTCGGCAGCACATATACTAAAATTGGAACAGTACAGAGAAGATTAGCATGGCCCCTGTGCAAGGATGGCACACAAATTTGTGAAGTATTCCATATTTTTAAAAAAAGAAATATATCGATTTATTCCATGTTTTCCAGTCTATTGGAGTATAAATTTTCAAAATAGTTTCTGATACTTTTAATTTCTTCATTGTCTGTGGTGATGTCTCCTTTTTCATTTCTGATTTTAATGATTTGAATTGATTCTTTCTTTTGGTTAGGTTGGCCAGGGTTTTGTCAATCTCATCAATCTTTTCAAAGAACCAGCTTTTTGTTTTGTTGATTCTTTGAATTGATTTTTTATTCTCTATTTCATTTATTTCTGCTCTGATTTTAATTATTTACTGGCTTCTGTTGGCTTTGGGATTAGACTGTTGCAGTTTTTCTAGGTCCTCAAGATGTGTCATTAGGTTATTTACTTGGTGACTCTATGTTCTTCTTATGTGGATGCTATAAACTTTCCTCTTAATATCGCCTTCAAAGTGTCCCATAGATTTTGGTATGTTGTGTTTCTATTTTCATTTAATTATAGAAATTTCTTTATTTCTCCCCTTATTTCTGATCTTACCCACTCATCACTCAATAGTATGTCATTAAAGCTCCATGTGTTTAAATAGGGTTTTTTTTGGTCTTGTCGTCGATTTCTACTTTCATTCCATTGTGATCTGAAAAGATGCAGGGAATTAAATTATGTCTTTTAAATTTGCTGATGCTTGCTTTGTGGCCCAGAAGGTGATCTATTTTGGAGAAGATTCCATAGGCTGTTGAGAAGAATATGTATTTTGCTGTTCCTGGTTGAAATATTCTGTATACTTCTATTAGGTCCATTTGATTTATAGTTTCCTTTAGTTCTAAAGAGTCTTTACTCATCTTTTGCCTTGAAGATTGATCTAGTGGCATGAGTGGTGAGTTAAAGTCTCCCAATATTATTGTATTTGGGCCTATTTGAGATCTGATGACTTGAAGGTTTTGTTTTACAAATGTGGGGACACCCACATTTGGGGCATAAACATTTACTATCATTATATCTTCTTGGTGAATTGTTTATTTTAATAAAAGGAACTGCCCTACATTGTCTCTTCTGATGTGCTTTAGCTTAAAGTATGCTTTGTTAGATATCAGCATTGCTACCCCTGCCTGTTTTGGGTCTCTATTAGCATAATATATCTTTTTCCATCCTTTACTTTCAGCCTATGAATGTCTTTGGCTATAAGGTGAGTTTCTTGCAAGCAGCATATATTTAGATTATGTTTGTTTATCCACATTGCTAGTCTATGTCATTTAATTGGTGAGTTAAGTTCTTTGACATTCAGGGTTATTATTGAAATATGATTTTTGTTCCCTGCCATTTTGTGTTCTATCTTCTGTTTGTTATAATGTTCTTCTTTGCTTAGTTGCCCCGCCGATCAACTTCATCTCTTCTCTGGTTCTGAAATTTTCTTCTTTTTTCTTCTTTTTCTTTTTTTTTTTTTTGTGTGTGTGGTACTAGGGGTGGAACCCAGGGGCTTTTCTACCTCCGGGCTATATTCCCAGATCTATTTTTTTTTATACTTTATTTGGAAACAGAATCTCACTACATTGCTGAGAACCTCACTAACTAGCTGAGTCTGGCTTCAAACTTGTGAGATCCTTCTGTCTCAGCCTCCCAACCTCTGGGATTACAAGTGTGCACCACCACACCCGGATTCTTTTTTCTTCTTTAGGATTTATTTCTTTAAGTATTTTCTCTAGTGTTGGCTTTGTATTCATGAATTTTTTGAGATTCTACTTATATTGAAACACTTGCTTCTCCATCAGTTTAGAATAATAACCTTGCTGGATATAGCAGTTTTGGATGGAAGTTGTTTTCTTCCAGGGTTTGGATTACATCATACCAGTCTCTCCTGACATTGATGACTTGGGTTGTAAAGTCTTGAGTGATTTTTATTGTTTTCCCCCTGTAAGTCAGCCATTCTTTTGTTCTCACTCCTTTTAAGATTATTTCCTCAGCCTCTATGTTGATCATTTTGATTATTACATGGCACAGGGAGGTTTTTATTTGATCGTTTCTTATTGGTGCTCTGTATGTCTCCTGAATGTGTATGTCCAAGTCTCTTTTCTGAAATTATTTCTCTGAAGAGATTATGAATTTCCTTGGTCTGTATGTCTATCCCTTCTTCCATGCCTTTTATCCATAAGTTAGGATTTTTTATGTTGTCCCACAGTTGTTGGATGTTTAGGTTTTGTTGCTGTCATGACTTCTGTATGCTGTTGACTGTGCTTTCAGTTGTGAATGAACTGTCTTCTACCAGTGATATTCTATTTTTCATTTCATCTAATCTTCCGGAATTTCCTTCTATTGCTGTCTTCATTTCATTTATTGATTCTTTCATTTCATTCTAGACCTCTTTTTGATTATTTTTTATTGTCTCCATTTTCTCTTTCATTTTCTGTATACTTGCTGTGAGGCCTTTCATCATATTGAAGATCAGGATTTGGAATTCTCCTTCTTGCATTACTTGTAGATCAGTATTTGTGATTTCCCTCACTTCCTCGCTATTCCTAATTCTCATATTTTCAGGGTTCTCAGGCTTGTTTTTCTGATGTATTGGCATTGTGTGTGTGTGTGTGTGTGTGTGTGTGTGTGTGTGTATGATTCTGTGGGTAATCTGTCTGATCCAATCTTAGCAGTCAGAATTTAGAGTTGTTGTTATGCCGGGCGTGGTGGCGCACGCTTGTAATCCCCGCACTTGGGAGGCAGAGACAGGAGGATCTCGCAGGTTCGAAGCCAGCCACGCGTGCAAGCCTAGGAGACCCTGTTTCTAAATAAAAATGTAAAAATAGGTCAGGGAGTGTAGCCCGGAAGTAGAAGGGCTTCCAGGAACCCCAGTACCACCAAAAAAAAAAAAAAGAATTTAGAGTTGTTACCAGATTTGTGCACTGGTAAGCAGTGTTTTGTTTTTTTTGTTTTTTTGTTTTTTTTCAGTGATGAGCGTTGGGTAAGGGGAAAGAAGCTGGGGTGATGTGGACAGGAGTTAGGTGAAGTACAGGATATGATTAAGTTAAGGATTTAAGTGTAATAAATTAGTATCTGGTTGAGAATGAGAGAAGGTTAGATAATAGGATTCTTGTAGTTAGTAGAGTATTTAAGTATGGAGAAATAAAATAGCTTGAATATAAAACAAGAAGATATAGTAAGGGAAAAACAGTTTGGAAAGAAGAGAGTAGATAGGCTAGAGTAAGGAAGTTTGTAAAGGTTATGGGGGGAATGAGCAAAAAAACATGTATAAAGTAACAAAACAAGTTATAAAAACTAACACTTATAAATCAAAGACAAAAAAACAACCAAATGAAAAAGGTATAAGAAAAAAAGAACAAAAATTTTAAAAAGAATAAAAAGAACTAATGACAGTGTGAGAGAAAAAAAAAATCAAAAAACAAAAAAATCCCCAAAACAGTAGTCCTGCTAATTTACATATATAGTGCCCAGGCCCATATAATATATGTTCACTGTGGTAGTTTCTGAAGTATATTCGAATGTCTCTCATTTGCTCTGTAACCTATTGTCAGCTTTTGAACCCACTTTATAAGTGTTTGAGCTCCCCACTCTCTGGCCCTGGCTCTTCACTCTCTACCCTGGGCTCTCTTATCTCAGGCCTTGTGCCCTGCACCTTCCCACCCTGGGCCTGGGCCTCTGTACCCACACCCAGAGGGTGACCAGTGTAGTCTGTGACCCTGTGCAGGCACTGTGCCTTGAGTACTATGCCTTTTCTGTGTCTCTGGAGGTTCTAATTGGACTACCTCTAGGATGGGCCAGCAGGTTTTAGCCCACAGGGGTCCCAACTGCTCTGGGTGGTCTTCCACCTCCACCAAGTACCAAGTAATGCAAGCGGTTACCTTGCTTTTCTTTGGTCCCAGTCTCTGGAGGGCACCATGGTGTTGCCTCTAGTGAGCACACACAGGCTTCTGGATCTTTTATTGCATTCCTGAAGCATGGTGCTGGTCAGTTACGATGTTGGAGCTCTGCCACCAAGTTCTTGGATTATTTATTGGGATTTCTTGGGGATGCAACACCAGAGCTGTCACCAGCAATCATGATTCAATTGGCAGACGAGATGGTTTTGGCCACCATATCAGGTCAGTTGTGTGCTCAGGTGTTTTGAGTTGGAGCTCGCATTTGAAGTACTGGATTTCCTTCCACTGTGGTTCCTGTTTGTTTTGGTTTGTGAGTATATTCTGCTGCTTTGTTTATTTTGTTTGTCAAGACACTGTCTTCACAGTAGTTGAACTTTATTTGTTCCAGCTACTGAGATGCACTGCGTCCCACAGTCACCATTTTGAATCTCCTCTCTTTTCTTTTTTCTTTTTTGTTTGTTACTGAAGATTGAACCAGGGGCATCCTATTTCTGAGGTACACCCCCAGCCCTTTTTATTTTCTGTCTTGCCTAGGTTGCTCAGTACGTTGCTGAGGCTGTTCTTGAACCTGTGATCCTCCTTTCTCAGCCTTCCAAGAACTGGGATTATAGGTGCACACCATCACACCCAGTAGCATTCTTTCTTATGTTTACATCTGGTTTGCCTCAGAAATCTGAAGACAATTCCATTAGAGATTCCATATAATCTGGGCTCAGTCTAGGATTTATCTGTTTTTATACTGTGATGATCGTTTCACTTCAGAGAATCTCAGTATTGAAAGTGATCATTTTAGAAGAGGAAGGAATCTTCACATGCCAACTCCTTCACAACTCCACTTGCTACCATCCCTGCATCACTGAGAGAAAGAATTCAAATGGAAAGCACATGCACACAGGGTAAGATAAGAGCTTTAGGGAAGTGGTGGCACAGTATATAAGATGGCTGTGATAAAAGAAAGGGAAGAGGGAGTTACATCCCAGAGAAAATGTTTGGAAGGGGCTACTTTCTAGAGTGGAAAATGGCATGGGGCTTTTCACTTTGAGGCCCATCCCTCTGGACACTGTCTTCTTCACCCATACTTATTTGCGATGGTCATTGTCTTTTTCATGCTGTGCCTCAGTGCTTCTGTGCTTTTCTCTCCCTGTTGAAACTTTCCTATGGTTTGGAGGGGTCTAGCCTTCTGATACACCTGCAGGGGGGTTAGCCTTCCAATATACCTGCAGTTCTCTAACTACAGCTATTTCCATTCTAAAAGGTCTCCTACTTAACTTCTCCCCATCCAGTGCTTCAGGTCCTTCAGGTCCAAGTCCATCTCAATCCTGCCCACCTGCTTCTCTGTCTAGCTACCTAACATACCCACTGATAATCAGTCCATCATGAACCTCGTTCTCTCACCAGCCTCCTTAATGCGTGATTGGAGAGCTCAAACTGGAAAGTTATTTTTCTCATATTGAGTTAAAACTTCCCTTTCAAACATTTCCTCAGGAATCCTTATCTATTCTTCAAAGAAAAACAGAATTAACACATTTCCCTTTCACCTGACAGGTCTTCCCTCGTGTATTAGTCTGTTTTTCATTGCTATAATTAAATAGCTGGGGTCAGTATTTATAAAGTAAAAAGGTTTAGTTAGCTCATGGTTTTTGAGACTGAAAGTCCAACCATCATATCACCAGCTCTAGCAAGGGCTTCCTTAGCTACATCACTCCATGACAGAGGGACCACAAGGCCAGGAGCAGGTGCAAAAAGGGAGAGATAAGATAGTGAGAAGGGAGAGATAAGATAGTGAGACAGGAAGCCACTAGGTCTCACCTGTTAAGGATCCCATCACCTCTCAGCACCACAACCCTGGGACCCAGTATCCAATCCATAATGCTCAGAGGACAAACCATATCCAAACCATAGCATCCCACTTTCGGAGGGGCCTGCAACTTCCTTGCCTACAGCCCCCAAACACAGCTGTCCCTTGTCTTCTATTTAAGCCCTTGCTGTTTCCCTCAAAGTGCTGATTACAATTTGCAATTGTTTTGTGTATGTCTTTTGCATAAGAGAATGCTGGTTTTTGGGGAGGGGGGCACGTTGATCTGCCTTGTTGATGGCTGTTCCCTCAATACCTGGCATCATATCTGGTACATATGAGCACTCAGTCGACACAGCAAGCCCTATCTAGCCTTGACATGCACTCAGTGTGAGGAAGGAAAACCCACCTGCTTTCCTTTGTATTCACACCATCTTGATACTTCAGATCTATGGGGTTTTGTCTCACATTCATCAGTTCTCCAACTCCAGCCATGCATCCTACAATTCAATTCAATTCTGATACTAACTAGATATTAGCACAGACCCTAAAGATAAAAGACTGAGTCCCATAATTCTTGTCCTACTTGGCTACAATCAGAAGTTGGGACTCGTGTGTGTGTGTGTGTGTGTGTGTGTGTGTGTGTGTGTGTGTTACTGGGGATAGAATGCATAAACATTCTGCCTCTGAGCCTTATTATTATTATTATTATTATTATTATTATTCTGCTCAGCCCCATTTATTATTATTATTATTATTATTATTATTATTATTTCAAATTTTAAAAGAGGGTCTCACTAAGTTGTGAAGGGCCTCACTAAGTTGCTAAGGCTTGCCTTGAACCTGAAATCCTCTTGTCTTAGCCTCCCAAGTGCTAGGAGTACAGATGTGTGCCACTATGCCTGGCTAAGAAGTTGGGGATTTTTATGAAGGCTTTCTTCATCACAGGGGCACGATTGATTATTAACTCCATATCCAGCCCCTCTCCCCTCCTGCAGAAAGAAGGGAGGAGTGGCGCTGGAGTCTCCAAGCCCCTGGATTGGTGTTTCTGGTGACCAGTCACCATCTATAATCCCACCAAGAGTTGCCTCATTAGGAAAAAAACAAAGATACTCATATCAGCCAGGGAATTCCCAGTGATTTAGCAGCTCTGTGTCAGATGATCCCATCACCCAAGAAATTGCAAGCACTGCATCAGACCAGGTTCAAAACCAAACAGAACAAAAGTTCTCCTAGCAGTCCTATCTGTGAGGGCTCTAGGAACTTCATCAGGAACCCGGCAGAGGCCTATAAATATTTCTTATTATTTCACATTTAACAATACTAATGGTTAAAAAGTGTAACCAATTACTATATAAGTGCATGACTTTAGGTGTTTAAAAATAGCAAGCATTCTCTCCTTAGCTTTCTGCCACCTGAATTATATATCTTTATTCCTTCCAAGAGTGTTCAGATTATAAAGTCTCAAAGAGTGAGCAAATGACAAAGCTCTGTGAACTGGGCTGCTACAAAGTCTTCAGAAGCAGAGAGCTGGTCAGTCTGGAAATAGCACAGGCTAGAGCCAGACGTGGTGGTGCACACTTAAAATCCCAGCATTCAGGAGGTGGAGATCGGAGGATCGCGGTTCACAGACAGCCTCAGCTACCTAGCGAGGCCCTTCGCAACTCAGTGAGACCCTGTTTCAAAAATAAAAAGACTAAAAAAATAAAGCAGAGGCTTTGCCCAAAGGCACCTGAGTTCAAAATCTGTTTCACCACGAGGGCTGTGGAGCACAAGATGTCCGAATGGATGGGCCTGCAGGCAGTGTTTTACAAGTCCTCCCTCGACCCTACTTCCTTGAACAGAGTTTCCAGGCCCCTCGTCTCCCTCCCCTGGAAATATTCCAGTTTGTCAGTGTCCCTCTTAAAGTTTCCTTAATTGGCCAATAGTCACGGTACATGGGGCCCAGAGCACATGGGCCTGTTACCTTCTGTGGTCTGGAGATTAAATGACTCTCCAGGCAGCACAGGCAGCCTGAGGTCTCTCAGCAGATGTCTCAAATTGTTCACTCCAACTGAGTTTGCAGCCAATATGACTTTTTCCCCCCGTGAGCCACTAAGCCACTTAATGATGATAATATTTGAGAAATGGCCTAAACAAAGATCCCTGGCCTCAGAAGGATCCAGACCATATATTTCTTGATGATATATGCCTTCAGCACAAGTCTTGACAAGAAGAACAGGTCCCTCATTTGCAGGGGCCCCCCACAGGTGGATGAGGCCCAGTCAATTCAACCACAAAGGAATAACCCAACCACTTGTTCCTCCTGACCAAAATAAGTAAACTAGACTAATAGTCTTTCTGCCTGGCTGCATGCTCTGGCTGCAGGTTCTGAACCTTAGGCCCCAGAATCCTGGACCACCAGTAAGTTCTCCAGGTGAACCACTCCAAGGGAACCACTTCCTAGATCAGCAGTTCCAGCATCACTTGAAAATTCTGGAAACTCTGGAAATGAGGCTAAATGACAGATGCACCCTAAAGGTTCAGAGCCACAGATCTAGAACAGAGTTGACACACCCATTAAAGAGCTAGAGAGCAAACATTTCAGGCTTTGAGGGCCAAGAGGCAAAACCGAGGATATTATGTGGGTATTTATTTATTTTTATTTTTTTAATTTTTTGGTGGTACTGGGGTTCCTGGAAATCCTTCTACCTCTGGGCTACACTCCCAGACTTATATTTTTATTTGGAAACAGGGTCTTTTAAGCCAGGGAGGCTGGCTTCAAACCAGCGCGATCCTCCTGTCTCTGCCTCCGAAGCGCAGGTATTACAAGCGTGCGCCACCATGCCCGGCGGTATTTATTATTTTAAATGTAACCATTTGTTGTGGGTTGAATCATGTCCTCCAGAGAAAATACGTTGATGTGCTGATCTGCAGTACCTGAGAATGTGGCCCTGTTTGTAAATGGGGTCTCTAAAGAGGTGATCAAGGTGAAATGAGGTCCGTAGGGAGGGCCCTAATCTAATATCACCGATGCTCTTATAATAAAACGAGAAATTTAGGCCAAGTGGGACAGTACAAACCTATAATTCCTGTGCTTATGAGACTGAGACAGGAGCATCATGGGTTTGAGGCCAGTCTCAGTAACTTAACAAGAGTGGTGTTTCAAAATAAAAATAATTTAAAAAGCTGAGGGTGTAGTTCAGAGGTAGAGTGCCCCTAGATGAGTTCAATTCCTACTACAAAAAAATGAAATAAATAAAAAGAGAAATATGGACACAGAGAAAAACACAGAGGGAAGATAATGTGAAGATACAGGTGGGACATCACTGACAATCCAAGGAACACCTAAGGCCAGCAGCCACCAGAGAGGTGTGGAGCCGACTCTCCCTCGCGGCCTCGGGAAGAGCCAACCCCACAAACACCTGGACTTCAAACTTTAAGCCTCCAGCACTGCGAGTCAATAAATCTGTTGTTCAAGCCACTCGGTATGGTATTTCCAGGAACCTAATACTCCACATATAATTGTAAAACGATTCTTAGCCCAAAAGGCACATGAAACAAACAGGCAAAAGGCCAGATATGGCCTGCAGGCCAAGTCTAGACCATGCCGGCTGTATTAGCTCGCCGTTTAGCAGCCATAATCCCATAGTAGACCCGGGCTCAGGTCCCTAGTCAATGTTACCTCTAGAGGCGTCCTTTAATGTGTGTAATTTTGACCCTGGACCTTTATTTTTCTTGTAGCACGTATCAACACTTGTTTGATTCATCTCGCTCACTGTAATGGCAGGCGCATTAGAAGGGCTTTGTCAGCTTTGAACATACATCCTTAGAAACTGATACCTCGACCCTCAATCACTAATCAATGGATGAGAGAATTTAAGACAGAAAATCAAGGTTCTTCCAGTCAGAAGAGTTTTGGGTTTCATTAGTCATAGCTCCTTCTGTTGGCAGAGGTGGCAACTTAAAGCCACAGGGTCTTGGTGATTGCCCAAACTCACATAGCAGAAAACCCAGGTGCTATGGTTCAGCTGAGTCCCCCAAAGTTCATGTGCAGAAACTCAATCCCTACCACAGCAGTGTGGAGTGGTGGGAGCTTTAAGAGGTGACTGGGTGATAAGGATCCATTAATCCTCATGAATGGATTAAGGCCCTTAATGGGCATGAGTTCAGGAGAGCCCGATAAAAATGAGTTTAGCTGTCTTCTGCATTCTGACTAGGCAAGTACCCGACCACTCAACTACATCCCCAGCCCCATTTTTATTTAATTTTGAGACAGGGTCTCTCTCTAAGTTGCCCAGACTGGTGTTGAACCCGCAATCCTCCTGTCTCAGCCCCCCGAGTAGCTGGGATTACAAGTGTACACCACCATGCCTGACACACTTGCACCTCCTGGCCTCCCTGCTTTCTGCCGTGACACAACACAGCACAAAAGTCTTCACTAGACTTCACTTTGACAATGAGCTCCACAGCCTCCAGAATCATAACAAATAAGGGTTTTTCTTTCATAGAAGGAAAAAGTATCCTGTTTTAGCAACACAAACAAACACAGACACTAGGGTTAAAAATCCACATGTTCAAGCTCCCAAACTTGTCATTGCACCTCTCAACCTCTTAAAAACATTGGAGCCTATCCTGAAATATTTACATTTAAGACATAACACATTATTCATGTTTTTTTTTTATTATAGGAGGTGGTCTGCAAATAAGAAAAATATACTAGAGATGTTGGTATGGTCAGCATCTGATCAGATTACAGCCCCAAGACAGGTGAGCAACATGAGAGAAGTTTACAGTAGACATTTGTCAGAACTACCTAGTCCCCCCCCCATCCTTTTTTTTTTTTTTTTTTTTTTTTTTTTTTTTTTGCGGGTCTGGGGATGGAACCCAGAGGCTTTTGACCTCCGAGCTACACCCACTGCCCAATTTTTTATTCTTTATTTTGAAACAGGGTCTCACTGAGTTGCAAAGGGCCTCACTTAGTAGCTGAGGCTGTCCACAAACTGCGACCCTCTGGTCTCAGCCTCCCAAGTGCTGGGATTACAAGCGTGCACCACCACGCCCGGCTCCCCACCCCATCCCTTTAACAACATCTCAAATTAACTTTGGGAGATCAGCTCTTTTACATAGTGGATAGCCATGGCAGGATGCAATTCTTAGAGCCTTCTTTCCAACTACAAAAGAGAAAGATAGATTCCTATAATACTTTCCCCTGGTAGCATCAAGGGTCAATATGTAGCCTAAGCTCACACAATAGGACACTTTCTACCTCCCAAGTAACACAGGACATAGCATATTGCTCACTTATTGCTGCATTCAAACCCCACGCACTTGATAACGCACACTTGTTTGTTCATAGTTATGAAGGTCAGGATTCTGGGATGTCAAGTCTGGGTTCTCTGTTCAGGGACTTGCAAGATGTTAGCTGGCTGTGCTCTCACTGGATCCTTCGATCTCTCTTCCAAGCTAATTCCTAAATTTGGGATTCCTAGCAGGGGTAGAGCTGAGGTCCTCACTTCCTGTTTGGCTGGTGGCCAGGGGTGTTCTCAGCTCTTCACGACCATTTTCTGGTTGTTGCATATGACTCTTCCATCTTGGAAGCTCTCAAGTCCATGTAGCAGCCTCCTGAGTTTTCTGCATTCTCTGCCTTTTCCTTCCGCCATTATTTTCTGCTTTTAAAGGACTCCTGTGGTTAGATCATGCCCATTCAGTCTCAACATCTTAATATCAGCTAATCTTGGACTTTGCATCCTCAAAATCCTCTCACAGTAGCACCTAGATTAGTGTTTAGTCCTCGCTGGCCAGGGAATGGGAATCTGGGATCCTCTGTAGGATTCTGCCTGCCGCAGACAGAGCACCCCTGCAGGTCATTCTCACTGCACAGACCACAGTGGAGGTGATGCTGTGACCACTTGCTAGGAGACAGGGACAGCTGTTGTGTTTCCAGCTTCCTGCTTCCTGAGCCTACCCTGTCTCCTCAATTCCTCACTCCCCAGTTAGGTGTCCCAGCTTCTCATCAAAGCTGATGACTCCCAATAAAATGAGTAAATCTCTGCTCCCCTGATATTAAAGGGACCCTGCCTCTGTTGGTTGTAATTAAGAAACCGATTGTCAACAGTGTGTGGAGGTAGTGGGATTATAGTACTTGGGAGGCTGAAACAGGAGGATCACAGGTTTAAGGCCAGCCTCAGCAATCTATCGAGACCCGCAGCAACTTAGTAAGACTCTATTTCAAAATAAAAAAGAGTTATAGCAATTTATTGAGACCACAGCAACTTAGTGAGACTCTGTTTCAAAATAAAAAGAGATAGAACACCCTTGACACTTCAATCCCCAGTAGCAAAATAAAAAATTTTATTTTGCTAAATAAAAACAAAGAAATGTAATCATCTCAAGCTCTAAAAAAAAAAATGCCTGGCACTTCATCACAACACAGAAATTCTTATGGAATGGGGTTTGAGATGTAAGAGAGTAAGAAAGATCAGGGGACTTTTATCAAATCATATGCCACCACTCCCAAATTCCAAAAGGCTGCCTCTAAATTGTTAAGTTCTATTACACCATAAGAAGTTGACCACTGTTTTATTTAAACAAAGATAGTCAATGGTCTATATGATAAAAATAAATGAACTGCTCAATCTAAACCGTGACCTATTTTATATTTGAAATGAATGGACAAGACAGAAGCTGGAGTTATACTAGCTTAAAAGTAAAAATCTATCCACAAAAAACCTCATAGAGTTGGTTACAGTGAATTTAATTTCATGTGTTTTATTTTTTTGGTGCCTTGTGACTATATATCACACCGAGGTACAGAGTGGGGCACACCACACTTGGGGCCTTTTCTTTCTGGGTCCCACCTTCTCCCTCCCCTTCCCTATTCATGTCCTTGAGCTTGGCCTTGGTAGTTTAACAAACACACATAGCATTATTCAACCGTTACCTCTGTATGTCTCTATCCCCTCTCCCCAAACCTTCCACCACTTCATTGGAGTCTCTGCTCCTCTCTCTGAAGTCACCTTTGCTTCCTAATTTTTCTCTAGATTCCACATAGAAGAGAAAACATACAACTACTCACTTTTTGAGACTGGTTAATTTTGCTTAGCATAGTATTGTTAAGTTTCATTCCTTTTTCCTACAAATAAGATAGTTTTCTTCTTCTTTTTAAAAATTTTTATTGGCTATACATTTTAGAGGAGTACAAGATGGTAGAGGCATACATGCACACATCACTCATTTAGCCCTTCCCCAATTGCACCCCATTCCCTGCTCCCTCCCACCTTCTTATATTTGGCGTAATGACTGACTTTTATATGTTTGTGAACGTTCATCATGTACATTCAGAAATTTCCCTCTTCCCCCTCCCGTCCCCCTCAGTGGGGTTGCCTTATTTGCTCATCTATGATTTCTTCTTTCTCATCTAGAGTTCCTCCTATGACCCTTTTTCTCCCTAGCTTCCAATATTAGGGAGAGCATCCGATTTCTTACTTTTCCTGACTAATCTCACTTAGCATAATGTATTCCAGTTCCATCCATTTCCCTGTAAATTATGTAATTTTGTTCTTCTTTATGGCAGAGGAAAATAATATTATAATTTTGTGATCCATTCATCTGTTGATGGACACCTAGGCTGGTTCCATATTTGGCCATTGTGGATTGTGCTGCTATAAACACGGACATGCATGGATTGCTATAATATTCTGACTTCATTTCCTTTGGAAACATGACCAAGATACTTCTCTTGGTCATATGGTGGTTCTACTGTCAATCTTCTGAAAAACCTCATAGCTGCTGTAGTAGTTTGCAGTCTCATCAACAGTGTATTAAAGTTCCTATTTCCCCGCATCTTCACCTGCATTCATAATTGCTTCTGTTTTTGATGATTGCCATTCTGACTGGAGTTAGGCGGAATCTCGGTATAGTTTTGATTTGCATTTCTCTGATTGCTAATGATGTTTTCTATATAACTGCTGGCTATTTGTATTCTTTTAAGAAATGTCTATTGAGTTTGATGGCTCATTTTTAAATTCTTTTTAGTTGTCTAATCAAAAAAAAAAATTCTTCCTATGGTCTTAGCCAGACTACACATACTTCACACTTGTTTTGACTTTTGTACCTGAGTTTACATATAAAGTTACCTTTTGATTGACTCTGATGTATGCTGAGATTACAGGTTGGCTTTGGTAGAAGAATACAGATATGAACATATCCCTTTCTAATCCAAAATTTTCTCCAAGAACTGGTTTTGTTTTGTGGGCTAGAAATATTTGATTGCAAGGCTTGGTCTCTTACCTTCCAACCTAACTTTCCTGGATGTAGGCAAGCCCAGGAGTAAACTGCTCTGGACTGGATAGGGTAGCTGGTACTGGGAAGAGTAGCTAAGCAATCCAAAATGCACGGAAAGAAAAACAAAGCGGCCCCTCCCTGAGCCTAGACAGCAGCCTTTATGTCGAAAACAGCATTGCACCAGCCTCAGTGAACAAATCTGCATCTCTTTCCTCCTTCTTGGAACTTAGTTGGACAAAGCCCTGATAAGCCAAGAACTGGCCCAGGGCAGACAACAGTCCACTCCCACATAAACAGACCGTTCTTGTATTCAGGGAAGAACCAGGAACTATGCTTGGGGAAGAAAAAGCCCACATCCAGGGAAATGGAGAAACAGTTGCATAGACCTCCCCTTCCTCCTTTTCCACCCCTCAAGAACACGTCTTCCTCCCTGGCCCCACCTCTCTGCATGGTGTCTAACATTTAACTTCAGGATGTGGCACTCTGTGGCCTTGAGAGAGCCTTGGTTTTTAGAGGCAGGCAGGGCAAGGTGACTGAGACATTTCTTCCTCTTGGCTCTTAATGAATGCAAGAAATATTTAGGAAAGACATAGATGGAGGAGCATTTATACCCTGGAGCTCAATGGCCTGGACCTGACTTTAGCCTAACACAGTATTTGTCAGAGAAAGTGCTATAATTAAAAGTGGAAACCCCTAAATCTCAGCAACTCAACATGAAATGAGATTACTGGTCAGTTGGGTCATTGTACATGCTTGAGTCTGAAACACACTCTGCTTCAAGAAGCCATGTGGGACTCAGCATATTCTCATCTTCTGGCCCTGCCGACTCCCAGGGCCTGGGAGTCAGCAGGTCAGAGGAGAGTGAGGAGGGCCGCTCTTACCAGCAGCTCAGGAACCAACACTCAGTTCTAGTCCCACCTCTCTGAAAAAGCGGCTGGGGAATGTGGCCTGGCCGTGTCCACAGGGGGGAAGCAAAATGATGTGGTGAGAGCCGAGCCAGATGAGAAAGTGACTTACTCAACCAGTGCTTGAGCTACTTCTCCTAATATGTGGGTATGTTATTCAGGGTTTTCCAGAGACACAGAGCAGTAAGGGGCGTGTGTGCATGTGTGTGTGTGTGTGTGTGTGTGTGTGTACAGGTGATGTTCAATTTATATTGTGATTATGCCCTGCTAACCCTATAGTAAATTGAAAATATCTTAGCCAAAAAAAAAATACATTTAATACCAAACACCATAGCTTAGCCTAGCTTACCTCTGATGTATACAGAAAACTTAGGTTAACTGCTAACCTACATTTGGATATCGTGAGAGAGCACTGGACCACGGATTACTAGTCTGGAAAAGATCAAAATCTGAAATTTGAAGTATATCTATGTATAAATGTATGAGAATGTATATCATTTTCATGACATCATAAAGTAAAAAAATCATAAGTGGAACCACCATTGTAAGTCAGGAACTGTGTGTGTGTGTGTGTGTGTGTGTGTGTGTGTGTGTGTGTGGCTGGCAAGTCCAAAATCTGCAGGGCAGGCCAGCGAGCTAAAGACCCAAGAAAGAGTTAGTGTTGCAGTCACATCTGGAGGAAGAAGTCCCTCCTAGAGCCTTAGTTGCTTCTCCTAGGGCATCTCTTCTCTCCATCCACCCAACTGACTGAATGGTAATCTGCTTCAAAGTCTACAAATTAAATGTTAACTTCATTTTAAAAATATCTTCACAGCAACATCTCTACTAGTGTTTTATCAAATATCTGAGTAGCATGGCCTAACCAAGTTGACATACACAATTAACATTGCAACGGGCATAATAAATTAGTATGGTGGAGCAGCACCAAGGATGGCGCCCGGCACCTCTGTGAGATCAAGCTTCTTGTTTCTAATTGGAACCTGAACTCGGCAGCGCAGCTCCCCCACCCCATCCTGGTCCCTCTCCTCAGCTGCACCACCAAAACTGCAAGGAAGCAACTGGCCCAAAAAGGGCTTATATTTTCTTCATGTCTTGTCTGTAGATACATTCCCACTTAACACCTCACTCTTCCATCCTCACAATAACCCTAGGAAAATTCCTATTCTTATTTTAGAGCTAAGATTCAGAAATGGTGCCGCTTTCCCACCTGGTTCTTCAATCCTCTCCTATTCTCTTTTCTTCTTCTTCTTCTTCTTCTTCTTCTTCTTCTTCTTCTTCTTCTTCTTCTTCTTCTTCTTCTTCTTCTTCTTCCTCCTCCTCCTCCTCCTCCTCCTCCTCCCCTCCTCCTCCTCCTCCTCCTCCTCCTCCTCCTCCTCCTTCTTCTTCTTCTTCTTCTTCTTCTTCTTCTTTCTCTCTCTCTCTCTCTCTCTCTCTCTCTCTCTCTCTCTCTCTCTCCTTTCTCTCTCTCGTGTGTATGTGTGTGTATGTGTGTGTGTGTGCACACGTGTGTGTGTGTGTTTAACTGGGAATTTGAACTCAGAGGCATTCTACCCCTGATCCCAGACCCCTTATTTTTCTTTTGAAACAAGGTCTCAGTAAGTTGCTGAGAGTCTCACTAAATTGCTGAGTTTGCCCTTGAACATGTATCCCAACTGTTGTAGCCTCCAAGTACTGCCCACCTGATCCTCTTAACTACCACCTGTTCTGACTGCCAGATTCTGTTCCAGGGAGCACGCTGATTGCAACTCATTGGGTATTATACTCCCAGAGAAATATGAATGTAGCAAACATCAGGTAAGATTAATTGAAATATTCCTAAGAATACTACCCTTTGGGCACTCTGTCAGTTACATGGATTTTTTTGTGGATGGATGAACCAAATTCACCAAACATTAAAACATTTAAAATATTATTTCCATGGGTAAACAAGCTCCACAATTCAAGAAATAAACATGTGAGTGAACTTTTGGAATGTGACTCTGTTTATAGGGGGATTTCCTGCGAGAGAGTGCTGACACCGGCCGCCTCCGGCACAGCTGGGAGGCCTTAGGATCTGTCTTGGGTCTCCTTCCCGTCCCTGCGTTGCGGGGCTCGCCTTTCTGCAGCAGATTTGCTTTCTTCATCACTTCTTCTACTAAACAAATAGGACAGAAGCAGAAGCCAAAAGTCTGGGTATCAGATTTGGTTCTTTCATAACTAGTCGGGTGACCTCAGATGCAGCTTTTGCCTTCGGTTTCTTTGACTGTTGATTAAGGGATTTGATGGGCTCCTGATGGGCCACCTTCCAGCTACACCACTTCTCAGTCTGTTTGGGTCTCTCTTCTCCCCAAGGTCCCACTGTCCGCCGCTTAATAGTCAAGACTCACAAAGGGCTTCCTCTCATCTTGCGCGTGGATTCTGGAGTCTTAAAGAGGAGCTTCGGTGACCCCAGAAACATTGTCACACAGAGGAATACATTGCTAAGGCTGGGAGTTCAGGCACAGAGCCACTCTGTTGGAGAAACTTTGAAGACAATGGCCCCAGCCACTGACCCTTAAATCCTATGAAATGGAATACCGCACATTTCTGTACCCGCTCATGAGGGGATATGGTGCGCCCAACCACCCATGACTAGAGAGAGAATGTGTGCGGGCTGGGAGGATCTGGGCCACTGGAGCCATGCGGAGGTCAATGGAAGAAAGCCATGCCATCGTAGACGCTGCCCCTCAAAACCCAAATCCCTTAGAGGGCAGATTGCTTCAGTTGCTTGAGCTGCTGTGCTTTATAATGCATTTGGTGCGGAGCCTCCTGTCCAGCGAGAGGCACGATCCCCTCTCCCCAAGGACACTGGTGACCCCCACAGGACCTTTTCTCCCTGACCTGCAGGCTGGCTAATCATGCTCTTCTGAAATGAGACACCATGCGGCCAGAGTTGTGCATAGCAAAAGAGGCCACCCTGGCCCACTAATCCAATGAGCGGCTAGCTTGACACAGGGCACACAGCGTTCCACTCAGCCTGTAATGCCGGCATGTGTCTGGGAGCCACATTGCTGCTAAATACCCAAGACAAATCTAAGCCTGCTGAGCGGTCCACCCACTCAGGTCAACTCCGAGCAGAATAAGTCTCACAGGCCGAGTGGTCCTGCGGCCTAGGGTTAAGTCCAGTTTCTGTAACTCGTTTAACAGGTGGCCTTGGACAAGTGGCTTAAATTCCCTGAGACCTTCTGGCTTTAGAATTCTAGCAGTAGAACCAACACATTACCACAGAGTCAAAACATTCATCGTCCCTAACATTCATAGCATTATTTTCTCTCCAAAGGGAGATTAGAAAACAAAACACACATTAGACACCCTTGACACGCCAGTGTAACCATTCAGTTCTTCTCTGAGAGCCAACTCTTACTGTCCTCATTTCACAGATGAGAAAAATTAAGATTTCAGAGATGTTTAGTAACTGCTCCCAAACAAACTGGGTTTCCCCCAGTTTATAGATCTACTCCTTAACCTCCAAAATGAATATATTTGGAGATAGGATCTTTAGGAGGGAATTTAGATTAGATAGGTTAAATGAGGTCTTAAGGGCAGGACTAGGAATGATATTCTTGTAAGAAGAGGAAGAGAGAGAAGAGGAAGAAAGACAGCACTCTCTAAATCTCTTGTTTATTCCTCCTCCTTTTTCTCTCTCTGTCTCTCTCTCTCTCTCTGTCTCTCTTTTTCTCTCTCATTCTCTCTCTCTACAAAAAAGGTCTATGTGAGGACACAGCAGAGAAGGTGGTTATATTCAAGCAAAAGTCAGAGGCTTCATCAGGAGCCAAATTGGCCAGCACCTTAATCTGTGAGAAAATAAGTATCTGCTTTTTAACTGCCCCGTTTATTTATGGTATTCTGTTATAGGAGGCAAACTAAGAAAGTAACCCCAAATTGTACTGCAGTAACTAATCGAGTAGACCCCAACCCTATCAGAAGCACCTGGGAGTTCTGAAAAACAGACCCCCCCCTTAAAATCTAAATCTCTGTGGATGGGTGTGGACATTTGCATATTTATCAAAGGTCAGGACATCACCCCGCAGGCCACACTGCCTCCCCTCATTTTAACTCCCCCAGCTAAATGAGGGAAACCTTGCAGCAGGCTCTTTGTAAGGAGGAGAGTTCTGACAAAGCAATTGCTCAACACATGTGTCAGCCTCGTGGCTTCTGGATATTCATTTGGACCTGAAGTGTGAACTCGAACCTCCAATCTTCTGGACTTTAGAAATTTGAATATTGAATCTCCTCTTTCTTCCTTCCTTCCCTCCTTCTTTCCTCTTTCTTTCTTCCCTTTCTTTCCCTCCCTTCCTCTCTCTTTCTTCCTTTCTTTCTTTCTTTCTTTCTTTCTTTCTTTCTTTCTTTCTTTCTTTCTTTCTTTCTTTCTTTCTTTCTTCAGTACTGCAGATTGAACCCGGGGCCCTGCACATATTAGGCAAGTGCTCTACCACTGAGGCACATCCTCAGCCCTTTCATTTTATTTTGCTAATTGCTCAGGCTGTCCCTGAACTGCAGTCCTCCTGCCTCAGCCTCTCAAGTGCTGGATTATATGTGTGCCCCCACCTTGCCCCCCCACTTCCCATTTTTAAATGAAGATGTCACTCCAAATTTCAGTTTTAAGAATGACAGATATAAACCATTTGACTAGCAAATTACAAATTTCTGAAAGGTTAAATTCTCAGCTGTCAGTTAATTTAAGTCTAAACTTTCCTTTATTTTAGTTCCAGACTAGTATTGCTATCCACACTAAGAAAACAAACAAAAGCAGACTTTACCAGTTTACACCTTATATCGTTACGTTTATTCTTGTTTTATTTTCCTTTGGTCATAGTAGAGAACAGTTTAGGTTATTATTTATGTTATAATACACAGAGTTTATATACATAAAAGTGCTGACAGTTTCCCATCCTGTCAGGGAGAAAGAAAAGGAAAGGTACAAAACAGTATTGTATTAAAATTTCCCATCTATTTTAAATGTGGAAAAATACACACATGTGTTTGTATTCATGCATGTATATATATATATATATTTGCTTATATGTACATAAAATTTCTTAGAAGAATTCACCCAAAACAAGACAAAACAAAACAACCTAACAACACTGGCTTTCTCTAGGGAGGAAAACTAGAAGCTGGGGATTAAAACAAAAAGAAAAAATACTTTAAAAATATTTTGTATAGAGTTTTTTCCTTCTTGTCTACTAAAATATGCAAATTTTTAAATAAGCATGTCATTTAATTAATTAGAAAAATACTTTAAAAGTACTTTGTATAGAGTTTTTTTCTTCTTGTCTACTAAAGTATGCAAATGTTTAAATGAGCATGTCATTTAATTAATTTGTATGTACATTACTCAAGTAACCAGCACCCAGGTCAAAATATAGAACATTCCTAGAATCCCAGCAGATTCCCCCTACCCTCAACCAGTCAATGCCCATCCCCCAAACATGACCTTCCTTTTGACCTTTGACCTAGATCATGATAGAGTTTTTTTCTGCTATATACATCTTCTAAATAAATTTACATAGTACACAATCTTTCATGTCTGGCTTCTTTCCCTGAATATTATATTTATGAGATTTATGCTCAGCAGTTCTTTTTCATTACTGTACAGTATTCCATTGTATGAATGTGCCAAATTCATGTGTCTACCTAACGTAGATGAACATTGAGTTGTCTTTGGCTTGAGGATATTATGAATAAAAGCTGCTAGGAGTGTTCTGACAGTGTTCTAGAAGTCTTTTGGAGGAATTGCAAATATTTTTGAGGAATGGTGTGGTCGCCAGGCAAGGCTATATTTACCTTCATTAGATATTTTTAAGCAGTTTTTTCAAGTGTTTGTATCAATTTACACTCCCATCACCTGTATATGAGAGTTCCAGTTATCTGTTCAACATCTTTGCCAACATTTGTATTGAAAAGAGAATTTTACCAAGAACCTTTTACTATATCCTTCTGTACCTTTCTACTTCAAACCCTATATATAAATCCACATTTTCTATTTGTAATCAAATAATTAAAATATTACATGAAACATACCAAAAATAGTAAAAAAAAAAAAAGTTTCATTTGTCTTTCTTTAATAAAGATGAGTGGTTAGCAGACGCTCCAGATGCTAAGTACAGAAAGGGACCAGTGCAATGTAATGATGCTTCCAAGGCCTTCAAAGGAGCTACAATTTTTCAGAAAGAAGAAAAAAAATAGTTCAATGCTTAATAACAAAATAAATATACTCTAGGAAAGCTCCTCAAAAACTCTCAATCAAGAGATCCTAATATCATAAAATGCTGGTGTGCTGTATCCTCAATAAATATCATCCCTCCATATATTTGCATCTGCTTATAGCTTCATAGCCTCTATTCTCCTTATCCTTATAATGGGGACACACTGCTCCCTAAATATATTTGGCCAACATGCTCAGCACTTTCTATGTACCTGGTAGATACTAGACAGAGAAAGTCAAATAGGACACAGGGATCAAATAGGACTTCAGTGCAGGAGAGAGACAGGTGTACTGATAATTGTAGTGGTGTGACAAGTGCCAACATCTAGATATGTCCAAGGTGCCATGGGAACAAAGGGGGTGCAGCTCAACCAGATGTTTGAGGCAGAAATATTGCCCGAGAAAAGTTGGTTGATCGGGGTTGTTTTCATTTTGGTTTTGTGCAGAGCTGGGGATGGAACCCAGGGCTTCATGTGTGCTTGGAAAGTGCTCTACCACTGAACCAAACACTCAACCCTGAACTGAGCTTTGAAGGGTTAATGAGAATTGGTTGAATGGTAAAGGAGAAAGGGTGTCCCAGCAGACAGAGTAATATATGCAAAGGCCTGAAAGCATAAAAAACAGATACACTTAGTAACTTTAATATTGCCATATGATTGGGATAAAGAGTAGGTTTGCAATGAAACTAGTTAAGACAGGTAGGAAAAAGATCATTATAAGCCTTGATTTCTAAGGTCAGAACTTTTAGCTTTATCTTGGAAGCATTAGCAGGCTGTGGAGATATTTTTAAGCAGAGGAGTGATGTGATTTTTCATGATGATGAGAGGGTTTCTTTATACTGGTTACTTTCACAGAGAACCAAAAAGGAAAAAAGAAGTAAAGGAAGAAATGGGAAAAATAAGTCAATGGAAAGCAAGTAAATTGAAGAAGACAAAGAAAATGAGGAAGAAGAAAAAAAACGTAACCCATTTGTTTAAATTAATATCACATAGGAGAATATTTTCACAGCTTTGTAGTGGGCAAAGATCTCTTAAAGAAGACCCAAAAACATTCATCATAAAGTTTTAATGAACAATATTGAAATTAAAAACATCTGTTCACCAAAAGACATCGTTAAGAGAACTGAAATAGGAAGTTGAAATGCAGACCTCTACCAAGATTCATGTTCAGAAAAAAACTCTTCTAAATCAATAAGAAGTTGACAGACAATCCAATAGAAAGATGTATAGACTATTCACAAAACAAGCTGTCCAAAGAACCAATATGAAAAGGCTCTTGACTCCATCAGCCATCAGGGAAACTTAGATTAAAATCACATGAAATGCTATTATACATCTACCAGAATGGCTAAAATGAAAAAGTTCACTTGGAAGATCTACTAATATATTTCCTCTAACTTCTAATTAGATATATATCACAGAAGGTACTAGAATATTCATAGGAGCATTATTTGTAATAGCCAAACACTAGAAACCACCCTAAAACCCTTCAGAGTTGCAATGAGGAATAAACTGTAATAAGTTCAAAAAATTCAAAATGATATAGAAATGAGAATAAATGATTTATTAAAAAGTGCAAAGGTGTGAGTGAATCTCACAAATAAAATGATGCATAGAAGAAGCCAGGCAAGCAAGTACAACTTCATTTGTACAAAGTACAAAACCAGATAAAATTAATCCATGCTGTTGGAAACCAGCTTAGATTGTTCTTGGAAAGAGTGTTAGTTAAACTCAAGGAAAGCAGGTAGGATTTTCAGGCAGAAAACAAATTTAGAATTTGAGTAATATACAAGGATTTCTAGGGTTTTATGCAACAATCAAGTTGTTGGCTTGTGGGAACGTTAATAAGATGACTACATAAAGGGAGGGTTTGGGTAAGGAGAAGGGCGTGGCAAATATCAAGAAAATATTGCCTCTTCTCAATTGCCACAGAATCTAAAGTTTGCATCGGGTGCTCACTTCTTTGCGTTAACATCCTTCCTTTCTGGACAGAGTAGAAGATAGGTAGACATTTTACCTTTGGTGTAATGCACATCTATTCCCCCATCTAGAGGAAATAGTTTCATATATATATATTTAATTTTGGAAACAGGGTCTCTTAAGCCAGCAAGGCTGGCTCCGAACCAACGTGATCCTCCTGTCTCCATCTCCCGAGCACGGGGATTTCAAGCGTGCGCCACCACGCCCGGCTATAGAGGAAATAGTTTCTAAGCAGGACCTGGAACCTGCCCTCTGCAGGTGATGCTAAGAGTGTCACTGAGTAGCCAGCCTCCAAAAGATACAGAAGCCACCTGACACATGAGAAGCACCAAGGACCTTAAAAGACCATCATTCTAGTGAATTCTCACCTTAACAGAGGCCACAGGAAGTCCTGCTAATGGAGAGACCCCAGGAAAGCTTGGAAGACAGCACACATAACAGGCCCATCTAGAAGCATCCTTCTCTGCCACCCAAGACTGCTACATCAGCAACAAGGTTCTTCCAGAAGAATTGGTATGAACAGTGGACTGCAGGGTCACACCAGAGAGGGCCAGTACTGAGCTTTCAGACACCACTGTCATCCTGGCTGAATCACCCACATCCAAAGAGAGACCTCCCACTGATGACAGTGGTAGGCTTCCCCGTGGAGGGAACACAGCCTTACTCACCAGGAAATGGGGTGCCATTTGAGGCTCAGAAATCTTGCACAAACTGCTGGATGTGGTGGCGCACGCTTATAATCCACGCGCTTGGGAGGCTGAGACAGGAGGAGGATCGTGCAGATTCGAAGCCAGCCTCAGCTGGCTTAAGAGACCCTGTTTCCAAATAAAAAATATAAAATAGGTCTTGGAGTGTAGCCCCAAGGTAGAAGGCCCCTGGATTCCATCCCCAGTACCACGAAGAAGGAGGAGGAGGAGGAGTTGAGGAGGAGGAGGAGGAGGAGGAGGAGGAGGAGAAGGAGGAGGAGGAATCTTGCACAAAGTCTCCAGTCAAAAGAGATCAACCACCCAACTCCCAGCGGGGAATAAAACCAAAAACCTTCAAAGGCTGCACTAAATCAGTCTCCAAACTCTTTTGACCAACCCCCCACCTCCACCACACACAAATATGTTCATCTCAAATCCCCCATGCTATGTACTAAATCCAAGCAGCTACCTTCTATGGCTTGCATGTGGTCCATTTCCACTCAAACACACTGAGGCTCAATTTCCCAAGGTAATAGTATCAAAAGGTGGTAGGATCTTTAAGTGGTGAGGTCTAGCGGAAGTAATCAGGTCATGACCATCCTCAGAAAGGGACTAGTGCTGGACTAATGGGGTGGCTTGGGTCCCTCAGGAGTGGATTAATTCCCTCTGGCAGGTTGGTGTAAGAGAGCAAGCCCCCTCCATTTCTTATATCTTCTCTCACCTGTGGCTCCTCCCTCTTATGCGCATTCCTGCCCCCCATGCTGTCCACCACGAGGCCCTCACCAGAGCCATCGATTTCAAGTTGATGCTGGTGCCATGTCAAAACTGTGAACTAAGCAAACTCCCTGGCTTTATAAAGTACTCAGCCTCAGATACTCTTCTAGCAACACAAAACAAGGATTGCAAGACATACCATTATCTTACCAATGACATAGAAAAAATAGTTATATATTAGAATTGTAAGACTCATCCTGGTTTCAGAGATTTACCGTATAATGAAAAAAATGCATCTTAGAGTGGACAAAATGTGAAGTAAAATTTAAGCACCTATACTAACCTTTATTATGAGCAATACACTTTGATATTTAGCACTGCTTTCTTCTATTCTAATGTTCTTTCTCTCCCCCCCCAATACTGGCTATAACCCAATAGCTTTATTTCATAATGTATGAATGGATTGTAACTAATTGGAAAAATAAAACATGGTTAGGATAAGTTGTTTGGCTTATATGTAATTTTACAGAGAAACTGAACATTTTAAGTACATCGACTGGTAGAAGGACTGAATTCAAGTGGTAATCACTGCACATTACACTATTACACAGCTCTGAGCTGAGTTGTCTAGAAACCTGAGGTGGACCAGCGTGTCGACATTGCTATGGAAATAATTCAAGACGCTGTCTATGTGCTTTGCTATAATTAAGCCATGAGCCATGCCCGCCAGGGCATCTCTGAGCACAGATTCCTGCATGCCTCCTGTATGTTGTAAGGTATGTGTCCAAAATTAGATGACTGAAAGCCTCTATGAAAGGAACAATAATCTTTTCCTCTGACAACCCTGCTCAGGGAGGTAGGCTGCTATTTGTAAACCTTGGTGAGAGAAAAATGCTTCCGCTATTATTTTACAAGTCTACATATTCAGACATAATAGCCAATCATAGTGCTACAAAAATTTCACAGTTTTCAAATTTTGGAGTTGAATTCGTTCACACAAGAGCCCAGGGAGGAATCGAATGAGTGACCCTTCAGCTGCACAATGCTTGTGCCCGCTGCTATGCACTGAGCGCCATGCCAGGGAGACACGCCGTGTGTCACACAGATACCAGAGTGAGAGAGTTTCCACTGGGAGTGCAGACAAGGTGAACATCTCGTCAAAAGCATAGGAGCTCTGAACCCACGAGGGTCTCCTTTACTTCATGCTGCACATGGAATGAATACTGGTCAAGAATTATCCATCAAAATGCAAATGAAAGCCGGGCGTGGTGGTACACGCTTGGAATGCCAACATTTGGGAGGCTGAGACCGGAGGATCACAGTTCGCAGCCAGACTCAGCTACTTAGGTGAGGCCCTTTGCAACTCAGTGAGACCCTGTTTCAAAATAAAGAATAAAAAATAGGGCTGGGGTTGTAGCTCAGAGATATAATTTTCCTGGGTTTCATCCCCAGTACCGCAAAAAAACCAAAAAACAAACAAAAAAAAACCCGCAAATGAAAAACTTTGATTCCCAAAACGTTTTCAAGAGCAGATTGTCTCCAGCAGCTTTATACACACTGACAAACCACAAATGGAATTAATGGAATTGTCATGAGCTGAGTCAGGTTTATTTCTTATTTTTCCAATTTGGTGTGGGTTTTCTAACATATTACCTTGGAGAGGAAAATTGAACATCCCCTCCCCACCCCAGAACAAAACCATTAATGAAGATAGAAAATAAAGCAAGAAAATGTGATCCGAGACACCCAACCAGGTATTAAAGCTTGGAGTTTCATAAGGAGAATTTTTTTGCTTTTTTTGATCTCAAAAAATGCCACCTTTCACCAGATGTGGTATCACATGCCTGTAATCCCAGTACTTGGGAGGCTGTGACAGAAGGATCACAGGTTTATGGTTAGCCTCAGAAACTTAGTAGGCCCTCTGCAACTTAGTGAGACTCTGTTTCAAAATAAAAAGTAAAATAAGACTGAGGATGTAGGTCAGAGGTAGATTGGCCCTGAGTTCAATCCCCAGGACCACAAAAATATTAAATAAATAAATAAAATGTCACCATTCCTTGGAAGATTGGGCCCCTTACTACCTTCTTCTAGAGGCTAAGATATTCTGAATATTTGGAACCATAGCAGTGAATGGTAAGGGCTGCTAAATATTGCTGTATAGGTTGTTCACTGAACAGGGGCACCCAGCCAAGAGGATGACTGGAGGCTGAGATGCAGCCGGCACTCCTCTCGCCCAGCATGTATCATGGGGCAGGGCAGCTTCTGCCTGGAGGGAGAGGTGCCTTTTCAAGTTTGGACTGAGGCACCACATGGGTTAGTGAAGGTACCCTGTAGATGGAGATGGAATAAAATAGACATTAGATCTCTCATACTTCAGATTAATTGCAAATCACCCTCAATTCTTTTCAAATGTCAACCTGCCCCATAGAATAACGCAGAAATGAAGAAGCCTTAGCCCAGCTCTGCATGATCTCATGATGTTCAAAATACAGTTCTAAAGCCTAGGTAGAGCCTATTGATCAGAAATGTGGTTCAGAACTCCCCATATAATTTGATGAGAGCCAAGGGAGGAGGTCACAATTGAGCTACTGCAATGAGTAACATTTTTCTCATACCTTAAAGTATGCCCAAACTAGAATCACGGTCATTATAATACATGAGTCCTCCCATGACCTCCCAACTCTGAACTTGATTGTACATAAAATAAAGCCTTTCCTCCCACCTTGAAAACCTATTGGTTTCCATCACTAAGCCAGCAGATTGATCATTTTGTTAATTAGCCTATTGGGGCCTTGACACAAAAACCAAGCAGAAGAATAGAGGAGTTAGCAGAACCATAACTTCAACTCCAAGCCATCTTCAAAGAAGCATGGAACTTGAAACACGTTGCAGGTCTGAATCCAGGCCCTGCCTGCCTTCTTCACAGGACTGTGGAAATATCTGCTGCTCTACAGATCAGAGGGGCACTCTCCTCTACACCTTTCAGAAGTCCACTGATAAATTTCCTTATTCCCACATTGGATTCTAACTCTAGACCTTTGCAATCTGGAAACATACTGAGCTCTACCCTACACGCACACCCTCAGGTATGTTCTTTAATACCTTCAGCTCAGCACCATGGCTGGCTCCTCTTCATTCTTCCAATTCCCAAGTCGACATTTCCCCAGAAGGCCACCTCCGCCATTCTTTTCTCTTTCTCAGCTATTCCCATCATTCTTATTGCAACTTTGATAATATATTTATTGCTTTGCTTACTTGTGGCTCATCGGTCTCCTCTACTATATTTTAATCTCTGATGAGGACCTCCATGGGATCTGTTTTCCCTCTCTGCCAGTTCCTTGTACAAGGTAGATAGGAGCTCAATGAACATTTGTGGGATGGACAAACCTCATGGCATTTAGTTTATACCTCTCTTAGGTAGGGCAGTCATATAACTTATTATCCAAACCTGGACATTTTTGAGGATGAACAAGAATGCTAAGAATTATGTTGAGATAAAACAGGCCTAAACCAGAACATATGTTCACTGCACACTGTGTCTCCTCCTGCATTTCCAAATTTTACTTTTTTTTTTTTTTTGGTGGTACTGGGGTTCCTGGAAGCCCTTCTAATCTCCGGACTACACTCCCAGACCTATTTTTACATTTTTATTTGGAAACAGGGTCTCCTAAGCCAGCGCGCACACGGCTGGCTTCGAACCTGTGCGATCCTCCTGTCTCTGCCTCCCAAGCGCGGGGATTACAAGCGTGCGCCACCACGCCCGGCAAATTTTACATTTTTGGACATCAATTGCTGAGACATTTTCATTTTGGTAAAACCAAATTTCTTCTCTTCCAGATCAAATCTTTAACTTGATATTTCCCTAGAACTGTTTAACCCATGTCAGTAACACCAGGCTCCAGGAAGGTGGAACATTTTTCCTTTAGCATGCCTTTCCTGTGCCTTTATGACAAGCATGGCCTCACCCAGGGAGCCCAAGGGAAAGGTTGCTTCATTCTGAGGGCAGTGAATGCCAGCTTAATCATCCAATCCAAGTTTATTTCAGGACAAGCACCATTTAACAGGGCTGGCCGTGTGTTGGTCAGCTTTTTGTTGCAATGACAAAACACATGAGAAAAACAGCTGGAAGGAGGAAAGGTTTATTTTGGCTCATGTTTTTAGAGGCACCAGTCCATGGCTGACTGGCTCTGTTGCTATGGGCTTGTTTTGCAGTAGAGCAAAGCCGCCCACCTCATGGCGACCACTGGTAAGCAGAGAGCAGGAGAGAGGACGGGGGACAAGATATAGTCCTCAAAGGCATGTGCCTGAATACCTGCCCCCTTCAACTAGGTCCACAGCTCATACCACCTCCCAGTAGTCCATTCAGGTAGGAATCTGCCAAGAGATTCATCCGCTGAGAGATCCAGTCACTTTCCCAAAGCCCCACCCGTGAACAACGCTGCACTGGGGACCCTTTGGTCTAAACCATAACAGGCAAATGCCTCTACAGTGCCTCTACTTGAGCCCTGGAGTCAGGAGAGGAAGGAGGAAGAGAGAAGGCCAGCGGGGGCAGAAAAGCCTGTGGGGGTCAAACCCTTCTACTTGGGACAGGCAGAGCTGGAAGACCCCCAAAGAGGAGAGATAAAGAGGGAAGCACAGGAGGATCTGAGAGAAACACTTCTGATTTGACTTTCTGGGTCTGCTTCGACTGAAAAAGATACACTTTGAGTGTCACTCCTCCATCTGTAGAATAGATGTAATGCCACTTACTCTGACACAGATAAGATCATTGACAAAGCACCTATCACAGTGCCTGACACACAGTAGGTACTTAATGGGTGTTCCCATAATAACCATTATTTCTTAATGAATGATGCCACTTTCATTAAAAAACTAATACCTTAGTATATTTAATAATTAAAAACTACAGAGCCCTGGTTTTCAATTATATTGGTAACATCAACCACCTGTGTGACCTTGCAGATGTTATTTAACTTCTTTAAGCCTTAGCAGTCTCACTTGTTAATTGAAGGTGATCGGGCCTACTCCAGAAGATTATTCTTAAGGTTCAGGGGGTCAAGTATATAAAATGTTTAGCATAAGGCTTAGCCCATAGTATTGTATGATAATATTTTGGTGTGTAATTTGCTAGAAGTTCAGGCAGAAACAAACAGCAAGGAGTGGAAACTTTGGAGAGTCCCATAGACCAGTACAAGGGGGGACCACACCAGATTCCTCACAGTCTACTGGAGTATCTTGCCCCAAGAAACATCAAGGAGAGAGAACAAGAAGTAGATTGGGAAATGTCATCATCTGCTCGGGGGTCCCATTTGTCAAGAGGAGAGTAACAGGACACCTTCACCTAATGAGTCCAGGTGAAGAAGGAAGGAGGGGGACCGGAAATGCATTTCAATCCAGTAAATTCAATGACCTTGACTTTCTATTTGGCCTTGCCATTAAAATAATAGAAAATGGCAGATTCTTTTAGATATTATAGAAGTTACTTTTTTTTTCTTTTGGTAGTACTGGGGATGGAACCCTTCTACCTCCGGGCTACACTCCCAGACCTATTTTTTATATTTTATTTGGAAACAGGGTCTCTTAAGCCAGCAAGGCTGGCTTCGGACCTGCGCGATCCCCCTGTCTCCGCCTCCCAAGCTCCAGGATTACAAGCGTGCGCCACCACGCCCGGCTAGAAGTTACTTTTTAAATATTCAAATTTTAATAGTTCTTCTGTTTTTAATACTGACCATGTTGTATAACTCACCTTGGCCAAAAATACGCTAAAATTTCCTTCTGGTGACCATAAAGAACACACCTCCACCAATCCTTGAAAGCTTTCGTGACCCCTACTTATTAATGTTGGGTGAAACTGGGAATGTCTTTGCCTTGCAAAATTTACGTGATTGTTGTCAAAAGAACACTGCTAATTGTTTTTCTGGCCATCTGACTCATTCTATTCCATAAAATTTAAGACATGCAAACCTATTTGTGAATTCCAATCTTATTGATTCTACAGTTTACAAAAATTTCCATAGAACGCAAACTCTATCCCTTTCATATATATATATCTTGTGATAAAATATTAGAACTCCAGAATTACTGTTTATCATGGCATTTGATGATGGGAAAATCACACACACACAAATGCAGGCACACACAAACACACACACGTACAAACACACAAAAGTTTAGTTTTGAAGGACACAAAATTTTCCATTTGCTTGTAGGAAAACAATGTTTTCATTATCTACACTAGAAACCCTTTTGTTTGCCTGGGAATGAAACTAATTGAAAAGAAAAGAGTTTTTCAAAATCACATCTAATTTCTGTAAAAGGTGAAAAGATAACACTTTGGTGTTAAACAAATAACCTGCAAGAGTCCCTTGAAATCTAAAAAAAAAAAAATTACTAAATGGAGAAAAAGTAGAACTTTCATAATAACCATTGTGTCTGATGGTTTGGTCAATACTATATTTACCTAGATGTACTATTTAAGGAACTGTTTTGCAAAACAAAAAAGAATTTGTAAAACTTCTATTTAAATTTACCCTACTAAAAGGTGATTCTAATTTCTTTTTGTTATTTATTGGCACATTATCATTGTACATATATGTGGGATCCATTGTGATAAATTTATACATTAAAATTATAATGTAATTTTATCACTTTCATTACCCAGATCTTGAGTTCATAATTTTTTTTCAAGTGAAAATGTTTAATCTCTGATTAATTTCTCATTTTACAAGTAAATAATCTGGGGCCATGAAAACACTCTGGGGTAAGGTTACCAGATTTAGTAAACAAAAATACATATTAAAACACTGTATGAAACATATGCATAGCAAAAAATTATTCATGTTTGTCTAAAATTCAAATTTAACTTTGCATCCTGTATCTTATCTGACAATCCTTTTCCCAGGTCCCCCAGTTCATCTTTGAACCTCTTTCTGGTACAAATCTATACATAAAACAGTTATTCCTCTAAAATTAGATGCTTTGGGAAAACAAAGGCTACATAAGGTTGCCCCTCCCCTCAGGAGCTCAGAATCTGATGAAGAAAAAAAAAACTCTAATAAACCTGAAAGAGAAGAGAGATTATTAGTGTAATCAATTCAGTAACCTACTACCTGAACAACAGCCCTCAGCCCTGCCCACACGTTAAAGTGACTGGGGGAGCTTTAAAAAATTATCAGAGCCTTGAGATGCTGATTTAATCTGAATTCAGAATGAAGTCTGGAAAAGTGGTCTTTTTTATTATTCCAACATAATTCCAATGTGAGGCCTGGTTTTTATGAAACACTGACCTATAACAGAGAAATCTTCCCCAAGAAATCCCATGCTTCCTGTATCCCGTAGAAGTATTCAGAATGGCCACCTGGAATTTGCAGTATAATGGGTTGAAGGGAGAGCGTTTTGCTGGAACTCATTTTACCCTCCTTCTGACCTTAGTTCCTAGTCCTTTCTTAGCTGATATATTCTGTAGACTGTTTTCTGAACAATCCATACAATGTATACTGTCCATATATCCCTTTAAAATACAGAATAGAAAAGAAACTCACTATTCTAACCATCTAATCATGCAGTCTGCTCGGAATACTCTGGTTACCTGGGGTCAGATATGGTGCCTCTGCTCCGGGATGGATCCTGTGGGTTTTGTGTTGTTTGCATATCTTCCCACTGATAGAATCAGCTAATGGAGGCCCATCCAATCTAACAGCTTCCCATGGAGAGGTAAATAAAGAAGTGCTCTGAGTGCTTCATTATCATCATTATATTTAGTGCCCTGGTTAGAAAAGGGTCAAAAGCTACAACCACATCTTCCTCTGCCCAGCTATTATTATTATTACCAAAAAGACATGGTGCAACTATACAAAAGAAGGATTTCTCAACACAGTCTAAAAGGACAAGATAAAGAAACTAGGTCTCCTCTATCCTGGACCACAGCTCTCGGCTCTCGTTCCCAGCGTCACTGAAGAAGGCGAGATGGCTGTGTCCCTTCTCTGTGTCTGTTCTCAAACTATGCCATCTTTCAACACCAGCTAACTTCACATTTTTTAGGCATTTTGACTACTCCATGCCATCTAAAGACCAAAATAAATGGCATCTAACCTCCAACAGGACACATATGGCTGTGGGTCGCTCTTTCTTACAGAGGGTCCTGTTGTGTAATGCATAGTCAGGCCATTTTACATAACTATTAATCCTCCCATTCCAGAACCCATCTGGGATCAATTTAGACTATGATAGCAACACTGTTCTTTTGGAATACTCTTCCAAAAACTCTTCATTTAACATGTAGGAGACCCCCCACTTCACAAAAAAAGTGTTAAGTTGAAAAATCTGGTGCAAATAAAGAGCAAGATAGGGCCAAATCTATCCAACTGTATCTATCCAGGAATGATGAGAGGGCACATTTTTCCAATACATAAAAGAGCTAAAACAGCACTCAATAAGACTAACACCTGGAAACTGTAGACTCAAGACAAGTCATACATATGCCAGATGAATCTGAGTCATGTTAAATATTTCCTGTCTCAGTGACCAACAGGCCATGTTAAGACCAGTCCCAGCTCCTTTTGGAAGACTTGTTCTGTTCCCCACATGAAAGGCAAAGGAGGAATTCTGATCAGTGAAACAAGATTGCTAATTCTCATTGGGTCATCTCCCCATTAGTCAGAGAGCGGCCTTGCCACACTCTGCAGCAGGCTGCCACTGGGATCTCACTGTCAAACTCCAGGGTGAGTGGAAACGTACCCTAAAGCCAAATTCCACCCTTCTCTCGCAAGGTGACAGTTCCTAACAAGGCAGAGCAGACTGCAAGTGGACAGATGATTCTACTCCAGCTGCACAGCAGGCAATGTCTCCCCCCCACCCCATGACTCTTCCTGTCTTTATGTCCTGGGGAAGGACTCACCTTATCCCCATCACTAAGGGGAAATCATGGGGCTGTGCACTGCGGGTAACTACCACTCAAGCGAAGTGGTGGAAACTCACTACTAGTTTTCTTTTCAAGTTCCCAGGAAGAGTGGAGGTTTTGCGGTAACTTTTGCCACCTCCAAGCAGGATTAGGTCAACCGTTTACTTGATGATGTTTCTTGGACCTCAGCTGCAGAGTGAATATTTCAGATGCTAAAGAGAGACATCTGAACTTAGGGACAGCATTGGTCTTCTGCTCCCTGGCTTCTCTTCTCCCTCTGGTCTCTCCAATTTACACATCTGATTTAATCATCCTAAAATTTCACCTTTTCTCCCCTTCCTCCTCTTGAAAGCTATTCCCTTTCAAACTTTTAATTGGCTTTCCCCTGACCTACAGAATAAAATATAATTTCTTTAACTTCTTACTCCTGAGGAGGAGTTCCCCAGTGGGATGCTTCAGGTCACTTTGACAACCATTGGGTTAAACCAGAGGAGCAGTGGTTCTCAAACTTGGCTTCACAACATGGGCAACTGGGAGTATTTAAAGAATCCCGAAGATCACACTGTACCACTTACCAATCAGATCCTGGGGTAAGACTCTGGCATCTGTATTTTTAAGAGTATCCCAACTATTTACAATATGCAACCAAGTTTTAGATCTGCCGGTCTGAGGGCAGGGAAGTTGCAGCCTGGCTTCCATCAAGACAAGACGTTTTTGTGAACCCTGTTTGTCCTCTGCCTTCCTCTAGGTTCTGGGCCTCTTTGATTTTTTTTCTTCACCATTACAAGTTGCCTCCACCTGTTCAAACTTCACCTCCTTTTAAAACACTGCCCAAAGCCTGGAAAGGAGATCAGAGTGCATACCTTTCTATTGTCTCAAAAGAAAAATTTCCTGGAAGCCTCCCAACAGATACCTTGTAATATCCCTGAGCTGAGCCAAATCACATGACCAACCCAAAGCCAATCACTAAGAAGAAATTGAGGCGCTTTGCTGACCTCAACCCCTGGTTCTCAGCTCTGGAGGTTCATTAAATTCATCTGGGGAACTCTGAAAGCTATTGCATGCTGGGACCTATTCAGGGTTTGGGGTGAGACCTTGTTGGAATCTTTAAACTGTTCCCCAAGCGATTCAATGCGCAGGCAGACTCTAGAATCACTGGCTTTGACCAATCAATATTCTTCCCTTAGAGGTGTGATGAGGTTCAGCCTTTGGGAAAATGCATAGCCACATGATATTAAACCAAAACAAAATTTCCTAAGCAGGAGAGAAGGGCTGCTGGCCGTTCAATAGACAGCCATCTCACACGGAACACCCATCCATATGCTGGTGGGTATGGTGCATTATAAGCGCCTGGCTGCTTGTACTTCCACTGACAGCAGCGCTCTGCTCCGTGTTTTGTTTGGTTTTTGTTGTTGTTTGTGTTTTGGTGCTGAGAATTAAATCCAGGGATATTCTAGCTCTGAGCTACACCTCCATCTCTGTTTCATTGTTTATTTTTAAAGATCTCACTAAGTTTCTGAGAATCTCGCTACAGTGCTAAAGCTGGCCTTGAACCAGCCATCTTCCTGTCTTCACCTCCCAAGTACTTGTATTACAGACTTTTCTGGATTTTGTTTTTAAATTTTATATCATTGGTGCACTATAGTCTCACATCCTAATGTGGATCATGTTGACAATGACATATATTCACACAGTACTTGGTCTCTACCCACTTCCCCTTTACCCTCTCTCCCAATTCTGAGTGTCTAAGTTAACAATGTTATATTCACATATACGCACATATTTGAACGTAGCTTTTCCATTAATTAACCTCAGCCTCCTTCCTCCCCTACCCGTCCTTTCTGGCTTTGCTGAGGTTTCCCCTCCATTATCTGGAGTCCCTCTGGTACCCCTAATACTCTCTAGAGTATTAGGCATATTAGAGAAAACATATGTCCCTTCTCTTTCTTTGCTTGGCTGATCTCACTTAACATAATGTTCTCTAGGTCTTTCCATCTTCTTGTGAATGGCATGATTTTGTTCTTCTTTATTGCGGTCCCTCCACTTTTTTATATTCCTAACAAGTTCTCATCTTTACAGAGAACTTGCTCAGAGTACGTATTCAGTGGACGTTTACTTACTATCCGTTGCTTTGTCTATCTGCCTAAGATTCTCCAGTGGCATAAAATTACTTTGCCCGGGTGTCTCATTCCACTGAAACCTACCAGAAAGACGACTTCACCTCCCCCATCTTCAAAGCCACAGAGAAGACATGGCGAGGTCCCTGCCCTGCTCCTTGATTAGTGTCTCTGCCTCCTGACCCTGCCATGGTTTTATGTGACGGAAATTCCACACTCCCGGCATGAATGCGTGGCCTGACCGGGGCCATGCCAGGAGCCCGGGCAGCGGTTCTGTGTGCCTGCTTTTGTCCGGGGGGCTGCGAGGGCCAAAGCTTGTCCCTCGAAGTCAACTCAGGGAAATCAGCACTGGGGCTCTTTTGTGTGACAAGTACATTTAGATGCGTAATTGAGAAACGTCTCCCTCTCTCCCGAGAACGTGACATTTCTCTATCATGGTTAGAAGTTTTGGAAGACTGATGGAGGGAAGAGACGAGCCGCCAACTTTGAACTACAGTGGTCGAGACAGAGAGGGGAGGGCCGGTTATGACTTTGGAAACACAAACTCTCTTTTATTCAGCAAAATACTGTGCATGGCCCCTCATTTACAACTCCTACAACAGGCAGTACTGAGGATGTCTGACCCTGTGAGGCTTAGCTGGCACATTAACCTGTAGAAAAAAAGAGGTTTCCAGGCGTGGTGATACATGCCTGTAATCCCTGTTCTAGGGAGGCTGAGACAAGAGGCTTGCATGGTTGAGCCCAGCCTCAGCCATGTAGCGAGGCTCTCAGCAACCTAGTGAGACCCTGTTTCAAGACAAAAAATAAAAATGGCTGAGGATATAACTCAGAGGTATAATGCCCCTGGGTTCAATCTCCAGTACCAAAAAAGAAGAAGAAGAAGAAGAAGAAGAAGAAGAAGAAGAAGAAGAAGAAGAAGAAGAAGAAGAAGAAGAAGAAGAAGAAGAAGAAGAAGAAGAACAACAACAACAACAACAACAACAACAACAACAACAACAACAACAACATGAAGAAGAAGAAGGTGAAGAAGAAGAAAAAAGAAAAGAAAAGAAAAAAGAAAATATAAACAAACCAAAACAAAAAATAAATAAATAAAAGGAAGGAAGGTGGTGGTTCTAAGATAAGGTGAGACAGTCATTTAGTCAACTTTTCAAGATAAGAGGGATGGTGTTGTTTCATAATTAATCATTCCCTTCCCTATAATAAAACCTGAAATAAAGACTTTATATTCTGTCACACAAAACCCCATTCTCAAGGAATGTTGTTGCTTCCCTTTCTTTTCTTCTCGAACTCATAATTAGGCTGGCCACCCCCTATTAATTACTTGGCTCTCGTAACCGGAGACACTTGCAGAACTGCCTCACATACACTTACTTGTCTGCCCTCTAACAAGCCTTAGTCTCAAGTTTACTAAGACATGCAGAAAACGGACTGTCTCTCCCCTGTCATTCTGCTCTGAATTGAAAATCTTCACATCACCGCCACCTTGTAGATGAGAGATTTTTCCAAGCCTTTTATTTCAAGGACAGCTTCCTAAGTTTGGGGAGAGGGTCTTTAAAGATGACTGCAAACTGGAGACAACAGATATTACAATTCTCTTTTCTGAGAGAGGCTGATTAAACCAGGGAACACCCTGGCTGGTAGTGGACCAAATGGTGTCGATTTCACTTGTTTTGGGCCACATTATTTGAGAGCCTCTAAAGCCAGCGACATCGCTTTATGGGGTCAGAGAGGGAGCTAAGTGCCCTCTGCTGATTGCTGGTTCTTATAAATCTCACAAAGACCCTCACTACACTGTTTACAAAGATACTACATCCAAGCGCCACATGGGGGTCAGATTCCTTTCTTTTTTCTTTTTTTTTTTTTTTTTTTTTTTTTTTACAGGTCTGGAAATGGAACCCAGGGCCATTCAACCACCGAGCTACACCCCCTGCCCTATTTTTTTATTTATTCTTTATTTTGAAACAGGGTCTCACTAAGTTGCAGAGGGCCTCACTCAGTAGCTGAAGCTGTCTGCGAACCGCGAACCGCAAGACTCCAGTCTCAGCCTCCCAAATGCTGGGATTACAAGCATGCACCACCACACCCACCACACCTTTTCTGAAATTACATTACGTTTTATCAAAAGCTCAAGTATGATCTCCATCTTTTTCCCATGAGGAATTATTGTAAAATGTGAAAATTCTCCCATATGTAGCTGAAGAGGGGAGCAGGGGTGGGGAGTGTGTGTTCCTGAGCCTACACGAGTACCATTCACTAGCCAGGCTGAGGGTCACCCAGGACCCCCCAAATTAAATATCTTAGCCCTTAATTCTCATCATTTCCTCCCTAAGAATTCCATCAAAGCGTAAAACGAATATGAATTCGATTTAAATATTAAAACAACAAACAACCCTAGTTGTTCTCCCTCCAGTAATCCCCGACAGGCGCCCAGTGTTGGGAAGACAGCCTTCTTCGCTGAGAATTTTCTGGGCCCCAGCCACACCCACTTGGTGAGCGGGTGGCAAAGAGGAAAAAGTTGTGCTATTACTTTCTCTGCCACTTCCTGGGAGGCAAGAAGAAGGGAGCGTGGCCAAGTAACTCCTCAGTTTGTTCCCCAGGCAAACACCTTCCCTGTCTGGTGGCCAGGTCCTCAGGCTCTTGGGAATAGAGGAAATGGTTAAGCAGTACCTTGGAGATTTAAGGAACTCTTTGGGGGATTACAGGCTTTCCAGTCTTGGCTGTTCTCTGAGAGATATTGAGTCACCCGTGGAGAGGACAGAAGGTGGAGGTGAGCCTATGCCAAGCCCAGCTCAGGCTGCTTGTTTGGGTCTTGAGGGAGCGTCTAGGACCTGGACAGGAGCGGGCTTGTGGGTGTGGTCCCGGGGGGGAAAAGGCAAGGCTGAGGTCCAACTCTGCAACTCCTGATGCTGCAGCTGATAAATGGATGACTTACTCAACTTTTATTCTCACTCTTGGTCTGGAAAACAAGGATGACACCACAGACCTGCTCAGGATTTCCACCACACATGACCACCGAGGAATTTGCCAATAGGAAATGTTGACTATTCTGACTGTTGGTGAGCCTGGCTTTCCAGATTTGGAGGCTCCCGCCAACGTCTCTGTTCACAATTTTCTCCAGATCTTATAGTCTAGATTTTGACAGTGTTCTGACACAACCTTTTGCGGACCCTGCTACTTTATTAGCTTTGGGGGATTGTGAGCATACAAAGTGAAAGCCAATTGTATATTTACATTTTTGTCCTTGGTAGAGAAGCCCAAGGCATTAACCAGGAGAGAAATATTGTAACCTCGTAGAAACTTGGCTATCTCCTTAGGTATTTCTTTGTCTTGTATGTCGGTTGCCTTTTGACTTTGTCAGTCAAAAGAAAAGATTAAGTGTGTTAATTTGAAAATCTTTTTTTTAAAAAAAGATAATTTTTATATAATGTTATTTGCCTGAGGGTAGATATTCTTATCTCTTGGTTGACCACAATAATTATATTTTCAACAGCAAATGTGCTGCCACATTGTGCAATTCAGCTAGAAATAGTCCTCAAATCCATTTGAACATATTCTTTGCTGTTCTTTAATTACCAAACATCATCGTAAGAACCAAGCTTTCTATTTGTCATTTGCAGTTGCAGAATATTCCCTATGGATGTGGGAATAAAAAGTAATAGCATAACTTTTTCCCCTGCCTTCTTCTTTGACCTCTCAGCATGTCTATATGACTTCCTCCTTGCTTGACCAGTAGGGCTGCAACCAAGCCCAAGAAAGACATCAATAGCTGACATTTAGTGCAGCCTCTTTATGAGATTTGATAAGGATTAACATCCACTGCACGGAGGATTGAATAGCGATGTCTCAGAACCGTGCTTCACATTGTTGATGTTTCAGCGTGCGTGGCTTCTCGTGCATCGAGGGACACTGCATCACATCAAGCTCCTGCTGCCTTTCTAGACGCATCCTCTCCTTTTTATGTTCAGTCTGCTTACAGCAGTGTGGCCTGAGCTCTCACTGCCACTTCACCTCCAAGTTCGTTGGGGGAGCTAGATGGGAGTTCAGGATAGGAAAGGTCTCACGCTGGCCCCTTCCTGTCCTGTGGTCCTCCATTTGACAGTGTACTAAAAAGGGGGCAGGTCTTGGAAAGTCTACTTGTGGAAATAATGTTAGTTGTGAAGCTATCCTGAGACTTCTCAATATCTATTATGTTATCTAACCCCTCATTTCTCATTCTCATCCATCTCAAATCTTGGTATATCCAGGACTAAATTATAGGGTAAAAAGACAAATATCTCTAGGACTATCTATAAGATTGGCTACTGCCGTAGATACTCAATTGCATCTAACCTGGGAGAGTTCTCATTTAGAGTCCCAAGTAACTTCTCTTAGAGCAAAATCTTGGATCCTAGAACCAAAAGCCATAAACTCTTTGAAACTTTATGATTCATTGGCTTTGTGACTTTGTCCATCTAAGTGGAATGAACCAAAAGTTCTCCTATAATTGTGCACTATATTTTACTTTCTATGGCAAGAAATTCTGCATACTATGTTATTAGAATAACTATCCTTTTTCAGTATTACCAATAAGGGAAATATTGAATGTGAGTTACTTATCAAGCCTGAACTAGGCTTCTCCAGTTCAGAGAGAATACTGAGAGGCTACGAGAATCCTGTGAGACTTTAGAGTGAATTATATAGAAGAGTGAATGAATTCTGAGGGGTTAAACAGGTTGGCTTGTCCAAAGTAAACACAGTCAGTTGTAGACATGTGCTTTGACTTCCAGGCTGTGTTCAATTTTACATCATTCTCCCTCCTTACAACAGATGGGATGAGGAAAAGTTGATTCCAGTTGTGAAAAGTCCATTTTGTTTGAGTATCAACCAAATTCTCAATATTAAGAAGAGATTAGAAAATAAGTGTGTATAAAGTGCTAAGCAATACTGACACTTCTAAGGAGCTTTATGGGGCTTTTTACCCCCCATTATCATGATTATAAGTCTCTCTGTATTTGAAGGAGCTGACTACTTTATACCTTTAGGTCTGTGTAGACTTTGTGAATCTACACACCTCTAAGAAGAGTGTACAGAGAGTTGGCAGTCTTACTGGGCCTAGACTGAAGTCTTTCTATTCTATACATTATTCTCTTTCAGATAATATGGCAAATAAGGTCATTTTCTCCCTCCTTCCCTTCTTCCTTCTCTTCCTTCCTTCCTTTCTCCCTTCTTTCCTCCTTCACTCAATTCCCCCCTTTATTTCTATTTCTCCTCTTTCTCTATCTCCATTTTTAATCTCTTTTTTTCTCTGCTTATCCTTCTTTGATGAATAAATGGTTGAGAAAGAATTATTAGGATCAAAATAAAGTATATAATTCAATAAATGCTAATTGCTTTAAAATAAAATACTTTATTTGCTTATCCCTATACTACCAAAAGGGAAAAATATACAAATAAATTAATAAAAACCTCATCTCTAAAAAATGAAGGCAGTGAGCCAGATGTGATGGCGCACACTTATAATCCCCACGATTGGGAGGCTGAGACAGGAGGATCGTGCAGGCTTGAAACCAGCCTCAGCTGGCTTAAGAGACCTTGTTTCCAAATAAAATATATAAAATAGGTCTGGGAGTGTAACCCGGAGGTAGAAGGCCCCTGGGTTCCATCCCCAGTACCACAAAAATAAATAAATAAATAAATAAATAAATAAATAAATAAATAATGAAGGCAGTGTAGCAAAAGCATAAGTGGACATCCATCTAAGATTATAATACTTTTTCAGGTCTGAATGGAAAAAAGTGTGATCTTGTAAGACAGGCTCATGAATCAACAAGGTTATGCTCTCTTCTCAAATCCTCTAGACTTGAAATTCCCATGGGTAATAAAAGGAACAGCAATTACCTAGCTTCCCGGAGCTCAAAACACACAATAACAATCAAGGATAACATCTTCCCTGACTTCCTCAAGGGTCTAGACATGGTCTCATAGAAGTAATACCAACCATTATAGGTCAGAAGGAAAAACTCCATTTAGATTTCATTGCTAAGACTCCTTGGAATGGTATGTGTCCTGGTCAGGGTGCAGTTAAGGAAAGGAGTTAATACTAACGAGCTGAAATAGTAACTATGCTTGTAGCTAAGGAAAGCAAATACATTCCTAGAGATTAAAAGACACTAATTTTCCCCATGAAAGAAAGAGAAGGACCCAATCCACTTTCAGTCAGGTTATCACATAGTGATACAGTCATGTGTGTGTTTCATCTTTCCTAGAAACCTTTTTCTGTTAAAAAGCCTTCTTTAATTTCTGTTAAAATTAGCCTTTCTGAAGCTAATTTTTTGAGGGTTATTATATAGAAATAGCCTGTTCTAACTATCATAGTGTTCAACTATTAAAGGCCTTTCAAGAATTCCCCTTGAACCACAGAGATTAAAGGCACCATGACCACTCTGAGCCATTTGGGAATCCTAGTGACAAATTGTGTGGTAAGTGCTTCCTTGTGGCCGTATGGTTCCCATCTGATTTGGGAGCGTGCTGGTCACAGAGGGCCTGATGCTTCACTGCTCATCCGTAGCTTCCTTTCATCTCCCCTTCCCAACCAGGAGCTCCATAGAGCTTTGCGATGCCCATTAGACTGCCTGAAAACATACCTAAAAGGAGAGGGGAAAAACAATGTTTGCTTAGCTGAAGTACGGAAGTCTCCTGTGGCCAGTGAGGTTTTAATTGAGCCATGTCTGGAGGACTAAAAAGAAAATCAGGTGGGTTTCTTTACTTTCTGCTTTATTGTTTCTTTACATTCCCTTGAAAGGGTGGTCTGCACAGAGGTCCCAGCCCACTGATGTCAGCTAAGAAGTCGGAGGCCATTCTTAAGACAAGAGGGGAGGAGCCTACAAGAGGTGGCGCTTGGAAACAGTGGGCTGGACTGAGCACATGGTTGAAGTGGAAGGAGGGCCCGAGCATTTCATAAAGCCAATTACAGGTTTTGGTGACACTGGCTGGGTCAACAAAGTGTCAGACCAAGAGAGAGCTCAGCAGGTCTAAGAAGGACGTACCAGCCACAGGAAACAGAACAAGAAACTGTGCCAGATGGAGCAGAAATAATAGGAAGGAGATCGAGGAGACTTATTTGTAAGAACATGTTGGAATAGAACAAAGCATAAGAGCACCATATCCAAACATAAAAGACTAAGGGCATCATAGCCAAACTACGACGGAGGTGAGTGGTGTTCATGACAGCGCACGCACACATTGTGTGGATGGGCTTCGCGACACTGATAAAGAAGTACTGCCCAACACTTACCCGTGCGGGCCCTGTCCTCTGGGGCTTTCTCATGTCAGAGCAGGGCTTTGCTCTAGGTCAGCAAGCTTGACTTTCAGGTGCAGGATATCTTGTTTGCCTGCAAGGGGATTTAAAGAAACAGTACAACACAAAGCATGCCAAGCCACTTGGTGTGGGATTGAGTCAAGCCACTTGGTGTGGGATTCCGGGTGAGCATCATCATTATTTCTTTCAGTCAGCAATCTCACCACACACAAAACTTAGAAGAAGAGAGATTTATTTGCTCACGGTTTTGGAGAGCTCGTCCTATATGTGCATGTGTTCATATTCCATTTCACCCCGGCTCCAAAAAGAAGCCAGGGCTGGAAATCCTTAGGGTGTCATGGTGGGGATCAGAGAGCAAAAGGGTCAGAACCAACACTGCAGCTGGTAGAGCCCAAGACCTTCACTGTACCCAGTCACAGCTTTAGGACCTCATCCATCCCCTCCAGCCCCGCCTCCAAATGTGGTCCTCCAGTGCATGAGGTCCAGGGACACCTTAAATCCAAGCCATCGGTCTCATCTTATTAAAACAGAGACAATAAAGGATTTTCCCCAAGTTACACCATAAGTAAGTGGGATTGGTGGACGCTGACACAGGAGCTGTGAGGTCAGAAGATGACTGTTAACTGCGGTGACCCTCCCCTCTCTATAGTAGGTCCTGGTCTTTTCCGTCAGTATGCCAAACATTGCACCCAAAAAGATGTTCATGGAGGATAATCTATATAGCACATTACTAAATGTTCCACTAGAGGGAACTGGTTAAATAAATGTTCTTGGGAGAGAACACTATGCAGCTATTAAAAGCAATATCTTCAAAGAATTTGTATGAATACCAGCCAATAAGAGGGGAAAAATAACCCTGTATGTATAACTTGATGTAAATTTAGGGGTATTTTTTGGTTAAATATCTCTAAGTATCTAAAATCCAAAATACTACAAAATCAAATACTTTTTGAGAACTAGCAGGATGCCACAAGTGGAAAGTTCAACATGGGATCTCATGTGACAGGTTACAGTCAAAATGCATATGCACTATAAATACTGTATACAGTCACCTTCAGGCTGTGTGTATAAGGTGCATATGAAGCATGCATTTTATATTTATGCTAGGGACCCATCCCCAAGATATCTCTCTCTCTCTCTCTCTCTCTCTCTCTCTCTATATATATATATATATATATATATATATATATATATATAGTTTATATATAAAACTTCCTCCCCAAATCTAAAATTCAAAACATTCCAGTCCCAAGCATTTCAACATTTCAAATGAGAGATACTCAACCTGTGTTGGAAAGGGATTGGAGACAATCTAACTTTACATTAGTAAAAGAATGTGTAAGTGAACTATGGCTCAGTCATATCATGGTATCATGGAATATCACACCCAGCTCAACCGAATAAAAATGATCTCCAGGTACCTATATGGGTAGGTCTTAAAACATAATGCTGATTTACAAAAGGAGACAAAAGGCCACATGTAAGGTCCTTGGTTTATGATGGGGTCATACCTTGTCGATCTAGATTTCCCTCATTCTATCAAGATTTTTCTCTGAAAACATCATTGATCAACCATCCTCTCGTTGGTTTTGTCTTGTATTTCCCTTTCAAACTTTGTACCTGTGGCCTGTCAAAATTCTCCAGAACTCCTGACAAAATGATCAGGCCCACTGACCTGATACCAGGTTAAAACTGAGCCTGACAGTGACTCCAGGGAACTTACTCCTGAGAACCACTCCTTCAAACGCTCTGTCTTGCTCAAAGGTAGATAAAAGTGTTTTGATACTCACGACAAGTCACTAGGGATGTGAAAGTCACCAGGATGTGAAAATCATCAGAATCACAATGGAGTTTCTGTGTCAACCCCAGCCAAAGGCAAGTAAATAAAACCAAGGGGTGTAAAGGAAGAGTTCTTAAGCGTGATAGAAACTACCACAAAAGACCCCACAGATTCTAGGCTTGCAGTGAGATCACCTCAGATTTATATAAATGTACTTCTACAAGGATAACTGCCTAGCAGCTCTCAGTTTAACCTGTGGCTAACACCATTCTTGTTACTAAACATTATGACCAATAATTATTATTTCAGAATATCTGATGTAGTCCTTTTTAATTTCATCTTCATAACTTTTTCTTGCCTCAACTTCCTCGAATGCATTCTGCTTGCTCTAGGACGTGGATTCCCATTGCAGTGCTCTGCAATTTCCAAATAAACAACAGTATTCTTTGGAGAATCTCTCCCGGATTGTTTTTGTTTAGGTTTACAGTTCTAATAACTCGTAGATCTTGAAAATATCTTTAGTAGAAAATGCAGAGACTATCTAAGTATGGTATACCATATATGCAAATTTTTAGTATACAGAAGTAATATACATTATTATACAAACCTATATCACTTATACTTAGTAAAAGCATAAAAACAGGTACAGGATATAAATATACTGACCTCGGGATAGCACTTCTTAGTTGCTCTAGGAAGAACAAAAAAGTAGATGGGTTTTGGATGGATTATTTTGTTTTTTAAAGAAAGGAAGAGAACTGAAGCAAGTATGGTAAAATTATTATTAACATGTTAAATCTAAATGATGCATTTGCAAGTTTCTTTTAATACTACCTTTTATATGTTTGAAATATTTTTTGTGGTACTGGGGTTCCTGGAAGCCCTTCTACCTCCGGGCTACGCTCCCAGGCCTATTTTTTATATTTTTATTTGGAAACAGGGTCTCCTAAGCCAGTGCAGCTGGCTTCAAACCTGCACGATCCTTCTGTCTCCGCCTCCCAAGGGCAGGGATTACAAGCGTGCGCCACCACGCCCGGCTGAAATATTTTATTTTTTTTAATTTTTATTTTTTGATGGTACTAGGGTTCCTGGAAACCCTTCTACCTCCGGGTTACACTCCCAGACACCTAGTTTTTATATTTTTATTTGGAAACAGGGTCTCTTAAGCCAGCGAGGCTGGCTTCAAATCTGCGTGATCCTACTGTTTCTGCCTCCCAAGCACGGGGATTACAAGCATGTACACCACACCTGGCCTGAAATATTTTATAATTAAAAGTTATATATAATATAGTATACTATAATACACTGTATCATGTGATATATATATATATATGTATATATATATGTATATATATATATATGAGAGGCTAGCAGGTAACACAATCTAAGCAATGACTATTGTTGGAAGAATATAAGCAATTGTTCTTTTCTGAAGTTTTTCTGGAATTTTTCAAATTTTTCATAGGAAGTATGAGATAGCAAATAAAAACAGAAGTTGTCTTTTGAGAAAGTAGCGATGTTTTAGGCAGAGCGCTGCAGTGGAAGACGGCATCTGCTTGTGTGTCCTCTCCTGCGCCTGGCAGGGACTGATTGGAGTGTATGGTAGACATAGGCTGCACGCTGTCGAAACCTGCTTCTTTTTCTTGGTAACCTGCTAACACGGACATCTAGAGCATTGGTACACAGGTAGCCACATGACTAACTCTTTTTTGGGGGGACTTGGGTTGAACACGGGCCATTCTACTTCTAAGCTACATCTCTACCCCCTTTTTATTTTTTATTTTGAAACAGGATTCACTAACTTGCTGGGGCATACATCACCATGTCCAGGTGCTACATGACAAGCTCTTTTCCTTTTTTTACTGTTGGGAATTGAACCTAGGGGTGTTGTACTTTGTAGCTACAGCCTCAGCCCTTTTTTATTTTTCATTTTGAAACAGGGTCTCGCTAAGTTGCTGAGGGTCTCATTAAGTTGTTGAGGCTGTTTTTATTTATTTATTTATTCATTTATTTATTTATTATATTTATTTTTATTTTTTATTGGTGCACTGTAATCATATATCACATTGGAATACAAGACTTGAGAGGATATACAAGCACACATCATCCAATTAGCCCTCATCCAGTCCCCATCCCATTCCCTCCCCCTCCCTTGATCCCATGCTTGCTTGGTGATTAACTTTGATACATTTGTTTATGTACCTCCTGCATTTTAAAGAGGCTCCCTCCTCCCCTATTCCATACCCCCTGATTGGTCACCTTAATTGCTTCACTATAGGGCCCTTTCTATAGCTCGACCTCTTCCTGTTGCCCCTTTCCTCCTAGTTTTTGCTGATCAGGGGAAGCATCTGATTTTTATTTTCTGCAATATTTCTCTGTGCATGCCGTGTTGCAAGTACCGATCCCACTCTTGACGGCCCCAGTAGTGGCCTGGCTACCCAGTGGACTGATCCAGACCTCGCTGGCTCAAGCAGCGGCCTTGCCTCATGGGAGGCCCCGATTCTGGTCTCGCTGGCCCTGACACTGGCCTAACCCCTCTGCTGGCTCCAATCCCAGCCTTGCTGGTCCCAGCACCAGCCTAGCCTCAAAACAGGCTCCGATACTGGCCTCGGAGGCCTCAGTAGCGGCCTTGCCTCACAGAAGTCTCCGATGTCGGCCGCTAGCCCCGGCACCAGCCTAACCCCTCGGCAGGCTCTGATCCTGGCCTTGGAAGCCCCAGCTCCGGCCTTGCCTCACAGCAGGCTCCAATGCGGGCCTCGCTGGCCCCAGTACTGGCCTAACCCCTCGGCAGGCTCCGATCCCGGCCTCGGAGGCCTCAGTAGCGGCCTTGCCATTGAGGCTGTTTTTAAATGTGTGAGCCTCCTGTCTCAGTATTCCAAGTACTAGAATTACAGGTATGCACCACCATGCCCAGCTGCCATATGACTAACTCTTGCCAACCGAAAGGTGGAGGCAGTTAGGAGTGCTCACGCCTTCTCTGAAGTTTCTCTCTTCCTTCTTCAGCTTGGTTGGAGCCTGGAGTATCTTGAAACCCTCTGCTGAGATGGTGGGACCACTGACTTCAAGGAGCCTGGGTCCCCACCTAGAACACACTAGATTTTGTGAAAACAAGATGTAAACATTTGGGGTTGTTTGTTACAGCAGTTAGACTATTCTGACGGACACATTCTCTATCTCTAAGGCCCCTTCAAGGTTTGATAGTCTATGGGTTTTAGGATGTCCTTGGTCTAAAGTTGTCTCCCCATTCACTTTTCTCTTCATGAGGTTCACTCATCTCTGAAGACTAATTAAACCATAAATTTGGTGTGTCCAAAAGAAAGAAATTGGTAAAATAATAAAATTGAAAAAATAAACTACCACAGAGAGAACGCCAAGGGAAAATCCAGAAAGAAAACTGTGAGGTGGTCAGCTTGAAGTTATGTTGTACATTCCCGAAGGAGAAGGACCTGTGCGTCTTTGATCTCTTGCTAATCCTCCAATCTCACATAGACCAGGTGCCTAATCGGCACTTGTTGAGTAAGTGATGGAACACATGTCCGGCTGCTATCAGGAGTGGTCACGTACTTTGAGAAGCCATGCCACTTAATTTTTAGCACTGTAGTCATCCTGACCTTGATTATGGGATGTATGGATGATGTTACCTGTCAGTTTGGTAAAAAGGCTCTGGGACCCAGGGAAGTCAGTCAAGCTGAGTTAGAATCATGGCTCTGCCTCTTCCTTAGCTCTTCCAAGCTTCAGACTCCATAGCTATAAAACAGGGATTAAAAACACCACAAAACTCATGGGGTCATTTTGAGGATGAAAGGAGTGCATGCGTGTGATGCACTTGGCACAACCTGCTGCAAGGCTGAGCAACTTGGAGGATGGCACGAATTCAAAGTGGCCCTAAATCAACCAGGTGGGACTCCCATCTCCCCTTATCCAGTGCACAGGTGTTGGCCTTGACGAGACGTAGCATAGCCCGGGTAGAGTGCTCCCAAATCACCTCATTAAGCATCATGAAGTCATCCACACTAAAGCAATCAATGGTTCTCATGTAGCAAGGGCCCCCAGAGGCGTGAGAGGTTTCCTCACACAGATGCCCTTCAGGGTCACTTACTGGTTGAGTGACCCAGAGAAGGTGGCTTGAGTACCCTGAGTCCCATTTTCTCAGCTGTAAAGTGGGGAGAGAGGAGCCACTGGCCCTGCAGGTTAACTGTGATGGTCAAAACTGCTCCTGAGGCTCCAGGCCTGGCAAGGAAGCTGCTCCTCAGTGCCACACAGCCATCCAAGCCTCCTGTTGGACACCTATCCTTGGCTGAGTTGAGAAGATGTTTCTCTAGTTTTTAAATCAGAATGCTGTGGTTTTGTTACAACTCACATACAGCCTCACATGGAGGCTCACTCCGATCATTCCAGTAGTTGGGAGGCTAACTTGGGAGGCTAAGGCTGGAGGATCACAGGTTCAACCTGCTTCAAAATAAAAACTAAAAGGGGCTGGGGTTGTAGCTCAAAGGTATAATGCTCCCAGGTTAAATATTCAGTGTCAAAAACAAAACAAAACAAAACCTTTCACATTTGGGGATGCCTCCTCCCCTGCCCAACACCCATTTACTTGAAAGGCAATGTAACCTGTCTGGTTTTGATTCTCTTATACTCTTCTTGCAAACGTTGTTTTGTAAGCACAGCCAACATTCAAGTATCCCTTGAAACTTTGTTTTAAAAGCTGCATTTTAAAGACTAAAAAGTTTGTTTTTCTTTCTTTCTTCTTTTTTAAATGCTAAAAGGAAACTGGACTTTAGCACCGGTTTGAGTTTAGATTTATTCTTAGCATATGACTGGCTTCCAATGAATTTGATTTTTAAAAAAATACACTTTGTCTTTCCTGGTTTTAAAATTTCACCTCAATTTAATTTACTCTCAAAAAAAAAAAAAAAGCTTTCCTACTGCAAGCCAAGAGAGTGGCCATGTTCTGTTGTTGTCTTGCTGGGTCATGGAATTGCTGCCTCTTTGCGATGTCTTGGTTGCCACTTACATGAGAAAAATAAAGACCTTTCCAGCATATTTGCTCGGTGCTGGCTTTTGGTTGACCCTGTCCTCATTTGATTTGGTAAAGGGTTGTGGTGGAAATTGGTAAGAAGTTTCATTCATAAAGACAGCCTTAGGAAATGACATGTAATTATGCAAACCTATACTCAACAAGAGGAAAAGCAGGGGAGCTGGATGCTGCTCCTGGGGTGGCGGGTCCCTCATCTCAGAATCCTATGTATCATCTTACCCACCAAACCCACATGGTAAACACACCCAAGACAATGCCCACGACTTTCCTTTGTGTAGTAATGAGCTTCGTCTGCTCCAGGCTAACAATTGATCATTGTTCATACAGCTTCAAGGCTTAGAAACCAAACTTTCTCACTGGCTCCCAGGAGGAGCAAGGAGGCTAAGCAAGGCAGGAGACCATTTCCACATGTAGAGATGTATGTGTGGCAGCCACCTCGCTTCCAAAGGTCTCAAGCTGTGTGTGTGTGTGTGTGTGTGTGTGTGTGTGTGTGTGTGTTACTTGCGGGATGCGTTTACAACAGATTCGAGTTCTGTGTAAAGCTCAGAAGGGAGAGAACATTTTTCCTCCTGAACTTGCATCAAGGTGTCTGAGGCTCAGTTGGACGCTTGGTACACACTTTGTAGGTCTGGGTCAGTTTGACTTGAGTGCTTAGCTTGGGAAGAGGAAGGTGTGCTTGAGATTTCCATAAGAGTAGTACATTCCCATCTTCTAGTCTTCAAGCTTGCTACTGTGTGGAGGCCGTGGACAAATGTCACAGACTGTCTGTTATCTCCAGCGTGAAACGTGAGCATTTTGAACTAAGTAAGGGAGATTGTAACTGTCAAACCAGATTTCTTTGCATCTATACGCATATTTTCACATGGCCAAAAAAGCCACAGAACTTGTGAATGAAGGGGCAAACAGTCCCCAGGGTGCCCCCTCGTTTAACCTAACAAGGTCGGTGAAGCCCAGTGGAAATCAGCATGCTCAAAGCAAATTACACAAAGAAGATGGGGAGAGAATTCCCTCAATACACACAGACATGAGAACTGGAAGGAGCAGAATTATGTTTATGGTGGATTTGTTTTCTTTATCTTCTTTTTCTGAATTTTTATTCAGTAAGTGTGTATCGTGTGTGTGTGTGTGTGTGTGTGCGTGTGTGTGTGTGTGTGTGTGTTAGGTTTTGTTTACACAAAAAGATGAGTATTTTTGTTTGTTTTTAAATCAAGCTACACAGAGGTGTATAGAATAAAGTGCCCAAGTTCTTTTCATTCATTTCCTTACTTCAGTCTGCTCTCTAGAGACCACAATTGGCTTTGTGTAGAAACTTCCAGACCTTTTCTCTGTGATGTACACATAAGTGTCTACATTATATGAGAAGGGCAGGACTCCACAGCCTGCATGCAGAAGATGCCTTCCCCTTGCTGTCTTTACAAACACGCTGCACATTTGTTCTAATGTTCTTGGGCTCTCATCTATGATAATGACTTTCCCCATTTCTTCCAGTCATAGATACGGCCCCCAGGCTATCTGGCTCCCTGTGCTCACAGTGGATTCCTACAACCTGAGGACATTCTCTGACAAAAGATGCAGGTGCTGGCCCAGGACCCTGCAGGGTAGGTGTGTGGATAAGATCAACAGATCTGGAAGGCTATGAGTGAAGTGCCCGCCAAGCATCCCTGCAAGGTGGGGCCCCTTGATAAATGATCCTGGCTGGCTCCCTTGCATGCAGCCCCAGGAAAATATTGGTGCTGCTAGGAGGAGCCAGGCAACTCTCTCAGTCCCTGACTCCATCTGCAGCTCAATGAGCCTCTGGTTGGGAGATCTTCTGCCCTGGATCAGGTGTCAGTCTGTGCACCCCTGTGAATTCCCATTCTGAGAGATTCCCTTGAGTCCCCTCTTACTAAGATTAAGGTAAAGGTGTAAAGCACCACTCCACCCCAACAAATCATTCCAAAGAAACCCCCTTTCGATCATTTCAATTTCCATTCTTGCACTTGCTTGAGGTGGGGAATGGGCTAAGAGTGGCTGCTGACACCTCCTTTGCTTGTACCTCCTATCCAGGAGGTCGAGTAGTTTACTAACTACCAGCTGCCCTGTTCTGGACCTTTGGGAGCGTTGGACAAAGCCAAAAGAGTCTCATTGTAACCTCTTGCTATAGATCTCAAAATGTCATTGTTTTTCATTAAATTGGAATCTTTAATGTTCTGAAAATTGTCATTTTAATTGTCCATATATCTAGCAGTCTTTTCATGCCAGAGGATGTTGACCTGCCTTATTCTTTTTAGGACTAGCATAATACTCTCCTGGATAGATCAAGCTATAATTTAATTATAGCTTGTTAACAGACTATTTCCAATTTGGTGCTCTTCTAAGCAACACTGCTGTGAACCTTTTATATTTACATTTGTTTGTTTGTGTGTGTATGTGTGTGTATTTGTGTCTGTCTTTGCCTTGTGTATGTATATTAATATTTCTCTAGAACAAAGGATTGAAAGTGAAGCCAAAGGTATATACTGAAAAAATTTTGCCAGACACTGCCCAAGTGCCTCCAGGAGAGGTATATGAGTTTCCACTTTCACCGGCAGTGTATAGACCACCCGTCTCTCCACACCCTCACCACACCTTGTCACTGATTATCTCTGCCATTCTGACTGTTGCTTCACTCTGCAGTCTTGATCGCTAATGCAGAGCACCTCGTGGCTCACGTTAGTCCATCTGTGTTTGTGTTTTGTGAACTGACGATTTCCATAGGCTTTGACCACCCTGGGTTCTGAGGTTTTTCTCAGCTTTCTGGAACAGAGAGAGAGACAGGTTATGGCAGCGTGGTGGAAGCCTGGGCCTGGCATCACAAGGACTAGAGACGGTACAAGTTCCACCACTCCGATGGTATCACTGCTTTTTCCAAACCTCTTTGCAAGTCTGAATCTGAAACTCAGGCTGTCTTCTCTCAAACTGACACAGAAGGAATTAGTATAATTTTACCCAATCCCTGGTTTTGACGGAGAGCTCGTGGGAACTTCCAATCTGAGAGTTGAGTGACAGCCTCGATGCCTCTTTGTCTCTTGGCCTTAATTTTATGTATGTTAAATATTCCTCGAGGCATACTGGGTTTAGAGAAAGAGCTGAAGGAGATTATTTGGGAACACCTAGCAGCCATGGCAACATGCCTGGAGAAGGGGCATGTACTCTGCTAAAAAGCATTCCACCTAACAGGTAATAGGAGTCATTTGCCAAATAGCCCCAAGCCAGCCCAAGAAAGAATAGGCGGATGGTTTGAGGTGTGTCAGGAACAGGATTTACAAAATAAGATTATGGTGATGCTGGGAAGTAACTGATCATTTTAAACAGATGGAGCAGACTCACTTTCTGCCATGGTGCAGAGGAAGGAAGGAAGGAAGGAAGGAAGGAAGGAAGGAAGGAAGGAAGGAATTTCTTATTGGTGCTTGTGAGCTAGAGTTGGCTCAGCTAGGCACACAGCTCTGAGGGTTTCCCACAGTGGACGCACTTGCATAGACCACTTTTTGGCCTTCGTCATGTCTCCTCCAGTCAGAAACAGAGACCCTGCATTCTTGTTCTAGACCTCCTAACAGTGTTGGCTCTGTCTTGGTTGTGTTCAGCCACTGCTTCTGCTTCCCTCTCTGTGTGAAAGTAGCTCTCATACCACTTGAACTGTCCGTTGGCGGGACATTGGAGAGAGCCAGCCTGTCTACCGCTGCATGTGTTCTGGGGCTGCAGGAATCTGATTCTCAGCAGAGGACACAGAACACCTCCTTTACATGATTGTTCTCCTTTCTCATAAGCCCAAATCCCAGTCTTCAAAAGTGTAATGAATGAACCTATTTCTGCAGCCAATCTAAAAATCTCAACTCTCTCCCTTCAAATTCAACTAAGATTTAGAAAGATCCTGCTTCCTCCAGAGAGTGTTTTGACATTTCCCAAGGGGACAGTCAGGGGAGTTGCAGATGTGGATCTGTAGAAAGTGATGTGGACAGAAGCTATCAGGGAGATGAACTGGAGCTGGCGGGCCTGGAGGTGGGGTTGAGGCTCTCCCCATACAGCCTGGAAGGCCAGAATCACAGAGCCGGCAGCCTGTCCACCTGAGGAGCCCACACGAGTGGCAGACCCCAGCACCGGCAGGATGCTGCTTCATCCTCAAGAGTGGCCCAACGTGCCCCAGGTTTGAAGAACCAGTTAGTCAGGAAAACTTTAATGCTAGATCAAAGCAAAACAATGCAAGACAACCTATGTTTGAAATGCACACGTCCATTCAAATAGACATTTGCCTTTTAAGTTATTATTTTCCCTCAAAAATAATACAAAAATCACCAAACATACAGAAAATTTGAAAGAATAACACAGCGAAGAACCCAGGTTTTGCTCTGTTTGTTTTACCATGTTCCTATCCAACTACTGCTCCAGCACATCAGTCCATTTCATTTCTTTAATGTTTCAAAGTAAGTTGCAGACATCAATACACTTTGCCCTGAAGCGCATCAGTATGCATCTCTTAAGCCAGAGTTCAATACTCATTTCCTGGTTATTTATTTATTTATTTATTTACTTATTGCAGTACCAGGGATGGAACCCAGGGGCATTGCACCTCCAAGCTACATCCCCAGCTCTATCTTTTACTCTCTTTATTTTTGAAACAAGGTCTCACTGAGTTGTGAAGGGCCTCACGAAGTAGCTGAGGCTGTCTGCGAACTGCAATCCCTCCAGTTTCTGCCTCCCGAATGCTGAGATTACAAGCTTGCGCCACCACACCCAGCTACTGGTCCTTTATTTGAGTTTAAATTTACATTGTAAATGCCTAAGTATACCATTCCATGAGTTTCTAATGACCTTCTGTGTGTGTGTGTATGTGTGTGTGTGTGTGTGTGTGTGCGTGCGTGTGTGTGTGTGTGTGTGTACATTATTTTTTTGATACTTGGGATTGAAGTCAGGGGCATTCCATCTCCAAGCCCTATTTTATTTTTTATTTTGAAACAAGATCTCACTAAGTTGCTGAGGCTGGCCTCAAACCTGCTATCTTCCTTTCTCAGCCTCCCAAGTACTGGGATTACAGATGAGCACTATCACATCTGATTTGTATTTATATTTCAATAAACCTATTAACAAATGGTGTTGGCAAAACTGATTACTCATATGCAGAAAAATGGAAATAAACCCTACTTTCTTACCCTGCACAAGAGTCAACTCAAGATGGATCAAAGATTTGGAAATCAGAACAGAGACCTTGCAGCTCCTTGAAGAGGACAGAGGTCCAACACTTCAACACAGTGCACACGTTAAGGAGGATGGACACGTGGGACTGGCCTTAAACTGAAGAGCTTCTGTACTGCAAAGGAAACTATCAATAACCTCAACAGCGAGCCCACAGAATGGGAGAAAATTTTTACCAACTACTCCTCTAATAGCGGACTAATATCTAGAATATACAGAGAACTCAAGAAACTCACCACTAAAAAATACAAATAACCCAATCAAAAATGGGCAAGTAAACTAATAGAAACTTCACAAAAGAACAAATTCAAATGACCAATACATGTATAACAAATGCTCAACATCATTAACAACACGAGAGATGCAAATCAAAACTACCCCCAAGACTTCACCTAACTCCAATTATAATGGCAATCATTCAAAACACAACAACAGATGCTGGTAAGAATGTGGAAAGTGGGAACATTGTTGGTAGGATTGCAAATTAGTGCAACCTCTTTGGAAAACAGTAGAGGATCCTCAGAAGAATGGGAATGAATTTACCATATGATCCATCAATACCACTTCTGGGTATCTACCCAAAAGAATGGAAACCAAACTACCAAACTAATGCATGTGTATCTATGTTCATAGCTACACAATTCACCATTGCCGAACTATGGAACCAGCCAAGATGTCCATCAACAGATGAATGAATTACAAAACTATGGTATATGAGCCAGGCTGGTGACACACTTGTAATACCAGCATTTGGGAGGCTGAAACAGGAGGATATGGGTCCACAGAAAGCCTCAGCTATTTAGTGAGGCCCTTTGCAACTCAGTGAGACCCTATTTCAAAATAAATAATAAAAAAGGGCTGGGGGTGTATCTTGGAGTTAGAATGCCCCTGGATTCCATCCCCAGTAGAGCAAAACAAAAACAAAAACAAAAAACTATGGGATATGTACATAATGGAATTTTACTCAGCCATAAAGAGGAACAAAATTATGTCATATGCAGGGAAGTGGATGGAACTGGAGAACATTATGCTAAGTGAGATTAACAGTCACATAAAGTAAAAACTCTGATGCTTTCCTTAATATGTGGAAGCTAGAGAGAAAAAAAAAAGTCATAAAAGGAACTCTAGATAAAGAAGGAGAAACTATAGATGACCTAACTGAGGGTGATGAGAGGGGAAAAGAAAGAAATTCCCTAATGTACATGATGTATGATATGCATTCACAAACATATCAAAGTCAGTCACTAAGCCAAACATGAGAAGGAGGGCGGGGGGGGTACAAGGCTGGAATTGATAAAAGGCTAAACGAGTGATGTGTGCATGTATGCCTCTACCATCTTGTACCCCATGAAGATGTATAACTACACTGCGCCAATAAAAAAATGAAAATAAAGAAAGAAAACTAACACTCATGAATTTGCATGTCCTCAGCGTGTTACTGTCAACTGTGTAACAAAAAAGTAAGCAGATAACACAATCTTAAAGTTCTTACATCACAAAATGTGGGCACCTTTTAATCTGAATTTTATGAGATAATAAATATTGTTCAGTGTTAGAAGACAATAGTGATTAAGATGTGAATCAAAAATGTCCTCCCACCCTTCATTCTGGCCTTATGGACGAGTTCAAGTGGTGACTTCCCTGAAGCAGCAAGGTGACCTGTTTAAGAAAAATTTACTTCCATATTTGCAAATAGCCCCTGTGTGTGTCAGGTCTTTCTTAATATTGTAAAACTTCAGCATTATAAAATCCAGCAAGTAAGTCGGATGCTGAAGCTGATAGGAGACACTGGCTTTCCCTGAAACCCCTGATTTCCAATGTTTGTGTTTACACGAAAGCCTCATCGCACACCACTCACTGAAAGGATGAATGTAAACTTTAAAAACAGAACTTTTAAAATTAATTTCTAATTGGTGTATTGTGATCATGCATCACAGGGAGGTTGGTAGGGATATACTCCCATAACACATAACATCACTTGGTCAGCCTCCCTCCCCACGTCTTCCCTCCCCCCTTTCCCAGACATGATTCTGAGACACATTGTGATACATTCATATATGCTCTTAACACTATTTTTTCTGTTCATTTTTGATAAGTTATTTTAACCGATGCTTGCCTATTAGTACTTTAGATAAGACATCACATACTAAAATTGTTGTTTAAAAAACATTCTTGAAAAATCACTGAATCTAATCTGTCTCCCTTAACCCACTGATGAGAAATTTGTGGCAAGAGGACCAGAACTCTTGCCACTTTGTGCCTCTAGCCCACAATAGACTGCAAAATTGAAGTCACTATTATTAAGTGTGTGTGGACAAGATTCAGCAATGTGCTGAATCCAGCAACATTCAGAGAAATCAAACCAGATACTGAGGCCTCCTCACTCCAGTCAAGGAGCCCCAGCAAAGAGCGTTTTATTGTGACAAAGAGAAAGAGTAACTTGATAAAATGAGGCAGGGATGGAGTAAGATCCAAACTGCAGAGACCACAGCTTCATTACTGGGATCCAGGAAAGGAGCAGAATAGCTGGTATGTGAAGAGTAGAGGCTGGCGGGGGATGGGAGGCACTAGATGGGCCGTCTAGGATGTGTTTTGTGTTCAGTGACTTGTAGAATCATTTGTACCATGCAGATTCCACAGTGCCTCTGGGAGCTGTGTAAGCTAATTGTTTATTTCATTTACTGTGGGAAAACCCCAAAACCTCTACGTTTCCATTGACCTGGTTTCCAGACCTTGGGACTCACCTTCTAATTGGACTAATGCCAAAGTTAAATCAAGTCAAACCTACAAGGAGGTTTTGCTAATCTAGAAGAGATTGGGAATTGCCTTCTTGCTTCTTTTTTTTTTTTTTTAACCTTGAGAATGGGAAGCATGAAAGTAGGGACGAGATAACAGCAAAACAGGTTTTTCTAAAGCAAGATATTTAAAAAAAAATGCTGCAGAATGGTAAGAAATTAAACCACTACTGAAATTGTGTCAAATCCAGAAGGAGATCGGCAGCAGCTGGATCCAATTAACTTTGTACAAGAGTCGCCCAGTAAGACTTTGGCCTTCGAAAGTGATAAGCATTACCCATATTACACAGATTATTTAATTTTCTAAGATCTTGGTCTTTGGCATTATTCAGATTTGAGCCCCTAATACTGGAAGCTGCAAACCTCCTGGTTCACTGTTTTGAAAATCTAAAACATATGACAGGGAAATTCTAGTGAATGCAACAAGAAATCCTGCCTATTCCAAACTACCAGTCAATTCAAATGCCCTGCAGTATGTGTGCAGTGCCACATGTTCAAAGCCTGTAAAATTTAGATGTTGTTTACTCAAGCAGCTTGCTGGGATGGCAGGCCAGCCATGAAAAACGTCCACGCTTATTCCTTCTGTAACTGTACACTACCCTCGCTCCCAACCTGGAACTGGCTCTTGACATTCAATAGTGCTATAGGGCCCCGGGAAAGTTCTTAAATAACCCTGCTTGCTGTGAACATTCGGAGATACTCTTTTCCAACCATTGCTTGTAGCTGTGCAGACTCAAGAATGCTAATTAGGTCAACTCACAAAGGGCAGGTGCTGTCTAGTGATCTGGGCATTCCCCAAAGTAATCCTGCTGTCCTGAACTTTTTGCTTGTTTGGTCGGAAAGTCCGGCCATGCCTGCATTAACACTTGTGTCTGCCTCTAACAAAGGGAACAATGCTTATACTCCAGTTCATATATCTGGGTGCCAAGTTGAACGATCTAGTCCAATTTTTTTTTAATTTCTGTATCTCATAAATGTCTCCTAGCAATATTCATACAAGTTCTACATCCTGAAGAGGTAAATATCCAATTAAATATTATCTTGGGATGATGTATTCATGGAGAGCCAGAGAGCATTTGGCAGGTGCTGTTAAGAATGGACAGGTTCCAGAGGAGACTTCCTACCTCTCCTTCCAGAGTCAAGGAAGACTTAATGAGCAACTTGGGTGCAGAATAAAGAAAAATATGTTTTAATTTAGGGTAAGATGAATCTTTAATTCTCTAACACAAAGTACACATCAGGATCAGATGTCACTCCTTGGTGGCTCTTCCTGTAGAGAATCTAAAAGCCTGGTAGCTGTAAGCCAGGTGCTCCAGGACTGAGGGTGGCAAGGTACCATGCCAGATCATAGGTTGACCAGTTTTCTTCAGCACTCTGTTAAGCTTTTCATCACTGTGACCAAAATGCCTGACAAGAGAAACGTAAAGGGGGAGGAAAGGTTCATTTTGGCTCATGATTCCCGAGGTTTCAGTCTGTGATTGGCTGGCTTCATGGCAGAAACATTGTGCTGGCAAGGCATGGTAGAGGAAAGCTGCTCCACTCATGGAAGCCGAGAGAGAGAGAGAGAGAGAGAGAGAGAGAGAGAGAGAGAGAGAGAGAGAGAGAGAAGAAGAAGAAGAAGAAGAAGAAGAAGAAGAAGAAGAAGAAGAAGAAGAAGAAGAGGAGGAGGAGGAGGAGGAGGAGGAGGAGGAGGAGGAGGAGAGGAGGAGGAGGAGGAGGGGAGGAGGAGGAGAAAGAGAAAAGAGGAAAAGAGAGAAGAGAGAAGAGAGAAGAGAGAAGAGAGAAGAGAGAAGAGAGAAGGGAAGGGAAGGGAAGGGAAGGGAAAGGAAGAGGGAGTTATAAAGAGGCTAGGGACACATATATGTAGCAGATGATGTTGCTGTTGACTGATTGATGAGAAGTCTCTCTTGCATAAAAAAATGGAGTCAGAATGATTGCATAAGAAAATATTATTATTAAAGAATGAAGACAGCAGATGAGGCTGGGGAGAACCTCCCTGTCCTTCCAGTAGCATCTTGCTTTTACTGAGAGTTTTAACCAAAACATGGTAATCACAGAAGATAACAAAGCTGTGATGGGGTGAGTCAGGGAAAATCATCAAGGTAGTCATGGATGAATCAGGGAATGAAAGGGTAAATTTTTGAGAAATAAGAAAGTTGCCAGGGTCTTTGCTTATCAGTTTCATTGGGTCCTTGTAAATTTGTCTTTACACAGAAATTTCAACTTGGGTAGGCAGTTTGTGCCCCTCCCAAGCTGGACCGAGGTGACCTCAAAACTGATGACTAACAATGCTCCAAACACAAATAGTCTCCAAGGCCAGGCCCCCAATGATATGCTGCCCCACCGTGCCCCATCTCTGGACCTTGCTGCATTGGGCATCAGGCTTTCAACACAGGAGCTTTTGGGGGGAAAGTCCAGATCCAAACCACAGCAAGTGCTAAGCTTTTTCTTTGCCAGTTCAAAGCAAACCTCACAAAATGCCACCGTTGGAGCTGATGGATGGTGCTGTACATGCTGCTGAGAGGAAGTGAGAAACTAAAGACATCAGAATTCAATATAGGTCCTTAAGAGTTCTGTGCATGTGCCTGGGTCTCTAGTGTCTGCCCGCAGCTGACAAATTGAATTAACCAGCTTCCTGGAAGCAGCAGGTGACCAACTCCATTAAGCTACTTGACATTTTATTGTCATCTTTGATGGATGAGCTATTCATGGAATTCCTCTTCTCTTTGAGATTTTGCTTACTTAAATCCTTATTAGGCATCATGTATGCAGCCCACATGAAGATAACATGGCTTGATTCTCCTTGATGGAGTGGAATAATGCCTCCTGTAATTGATTATATTGGTAGTCTGACTTTAAGTGAGAGTTGAGTTTAGGGCATCGATCTCAGTTTGCAAAGTGTTTCTTTAATCACTTAATTAGCTATTCTTTGAGATATTTAAGTTGGCTTCTTGCCCCTAGGCTGAACATTAGAACCAAATCCCAGGTCCATTTCTAAGATGATTAGAGCTGGTGTATAGTGTAAGCTCTAAACTGTGTGGACCACAGATGTGCTTCTGGAATCCAGAGAAGGAGACTGGAATAGCCCAGTTAAAAAAGGGTTGTATAAAGAGAGGAGAGGATCAGTGGTCCATGGGCTATAGTCACAATTCTCAAAAACAGACCAAGAGGCTCTGTAGACTTATGCAAGAGAAGGGAAAGAGACAGGATAAAAAAGCACTGCTGGGAAACTGGTCCTCCATTCACCACCGATGAGGCGTGCCTTTCCAAAACACCAGGTGACACGCTGCCAACAGGGTGCTCAGTAGTCACCAGCCACCCCATCAAGAAGGAATTAGGGAAGCTTCAGTATGAGGCTGATCCATAGACAAGGAGGAAGCCCCAGCTTACTGCAGGCCCCCAGTGTCCAGGTCCAGGAATCTGATATGGGATGGGTCCCTGCAAACTGGTCAGGAAGCAGCCCTAGAAACCCACGTGACTCTTGAGCTCACAAACGTCTTTGTAAGCCATACCCAACCAATTGAGAAAGTACTGCTGCAAGGCTCATGGGTCCACTCCTGACAAAGCCTGACCTCTGGGTTGTGAATCCTCAATCATGTCTCACATGGGATTTCTGTACCTAAGAGGTCCTGCCCAGGGGATATCTCCATAGCTCAGAGAACAGCCTTGCATCCTCAGGGTGGCTGCTGTATTCAACCCATCCAGGGCTTCAAGACAGAATAAGGTTAGGAAGAGCTGGAGCTCTAGAGCCTAAAAAACCTAAATTCAAATCCTAGCTTTGCCATTTTCTGGCCATCTGACCTTGAAAAGTTACATCTCCTTTTGAAACATCAAATTGCTCCTCTATAAAGTGAGGGTTATTATAGTGCCTGCTTTGCAGATATTGTGAGGGTTTGAGAAGCATATTACATGATGCTGCAAAAGCCAATGCACAGTTCAGTACCCAGCACACAGTAAGGAAGGGAAGTGTTCAGTGCACACGGTTATTACTGACTTCTTTAGCCACGTTTTTCTTGGAATCTTAGTTATATGCACATACACGCATCCTTCCTTCTTCCTTCCTTCCTCCCCCTTCCTTTCTCTTCTCTCTCTCTCTCTCTCTCTCTCTCTCTCTCTCTCTCTCTCTCTAACAAGTGCTCAACATATACAAAAAAAACTCAGCTGGACACTTTGTTGTGTGCTTTAAAGATGGTCTCAAAATTCCTGTTGAAGAACTAGGCAATAGAATTGGATGGAAAACTCAAGTCACAAAAGACCTCTCCTTTTCTTATTCAAGCAGTTTGTGAAATCCTATCTTCTTCATAGAACCTTCATTAAGTAAAAAAGAAATCTTTTGGAAATTTTCCATGAGACTTTTTCTTAATGCAAATCCCACACTGGGGAAGGAGGCCTGCCACAAGTAAAGGGAGGGGCAAAAATAGCACTGATAGTTACTAGCAAAAATGTAGGAGCATCCATGGTTACCTATGATTTAACTATGTGTATCAACAAATCTTTATACCCTAATGCTGAATATCTATCGTGGTCCCACAAATGGAACACACTATTTTTTATATATATTCTGAGGACATATCATCTTTAGGGCTCTGTTGCAAGCCCAGTAGACAGAAAGGTGAATAAACCTACAGACCATCTGGGGAGAAGAGTATTCACATCCTCCCCCTCAATCCTCAAAGCAATATCTATGAATATTATACCTATGAAAACAGACATCCCTATACACCACAAAAATATATCATGCCCCTGCTCTTGGCGGGTGCCCAACTAGCCCCAGCTGCAGCTGTAAGCAAAAGCTCTTAGCAGCCACTTGTGGTGGCCATGAAATATGATCAGAAAGGACTCATATTCTTTATACCTGTTCAACTTTGAAACCAAAGTCCTGGAGGAACAAATGAACTTATTATCCCCAGGTCGCCTGTTCAGTGACTGTACTACAGCAACGCTCTTTTCTGTTGGTGCAGATTTGTAAACTGGTGTCAACTGAAGTTAAAAGTGAAGCCTTTCTGAAAAATACACGGTTCATGGAAGTCAATGAAGGAACTTTAAGCGCATGACAATCCCACTTAGGTTCACAGAGACACTCTGTGGACGAGGACAAGCCAGCAGGTGTCAAGCCCTGAGACTTATGATCAGGGAGTGCAGGAAACTCAGCTCAGCCTGAGAATTCCACAAATCCACAACTACAATTGTTAGCTTCACCTCTCCACTAGGGCGTTGCGGTATTTCAGGTCAATGCAACATGAATGTATGTAGTCACTAGTGTGTACTTAAGGTTGGTGTTTGAGATGTTGGGCAAGGGAGGGGAGGCCAGGGGAAGACTGGAGAGGGGTGTAAGGAAGGACTCCCGCCTTCCAGAGTTTATAATCTATGAGTATATATGCGCAGTGATTTGTTTGTTTGTTTTTGTGTTACTGGAGATTGAATCCAGTACCTCTAGTCTACCTCCAAGGTACACCTCTAGCCCTTTTTCGTTTTTTATTTTTAAACAGGGTCTCATTAAGTTGCTGAGGTCCTCGCTAAGTGGTTGAGGCTGATCGTAACCTGTGATCCTCCTGTGTCAGCCTCCCAATTGCTGGAATTAAGGCGTGCACTGCCATGCTCACCTACTTCCGTGTGTGTATGTGTATGTGTGTGTTACTGGATTCAGGGCCTTCTACCTCTGAGCTACATCCCCAGCCCTATTTTTTATTCTTTATTTTTAAAATTAATTAATTAGGCCGGGCATGGTGGCGCACGCTTGTAATCCCCATGCTTGGGAGGCAGAGACAGGAGGATCGCGCAGGTTCCCTGTTTCCAAATAAAAATGTAAAAATAGGTCTGGGAGTGTAGCCCGGAGGTAGAAGGGCTTCCAGGAACCCCAGTACCACCAATAAATAAATAAATAAATAAAATTTATTTATTTATTTATTTATTTATTTATTTATTTATTTGCAGTACTGGGGATGGAACCCAGGGGCGTTCTACCTCCAAGCTATACCCCCAGCCCTATTTTCTATTCTCTATTTTGAAGTAGGGTCTCACCGAATTGCAAAGGGCCTCATTAAGTAGCTGAGGCTGGCCACAAACCCTGATTCTCCTGTCTCAGTCTCCCAAATGCTGGAATTACAAGCACACACCACCACGCCCAGGATTATTATTAGTGTGTGTGTGTGTGTGTGTGTGTGTGTGTGTGTGTGTGTATGTGTGACTGAGGATGGAACCCAGGGGCATTCTACTCCGAGCTACACACCCAGCCCTAGTTTTTATTCTTTATTTTTGAAACAGGGTCTTACTGAGTTGCTAAGGTGCTGAGGCTGTCAACGAACCACAATCCTCGGTCTCTACCTCCAGAATGCTGGGATTACAAGCATGCACCACCACGCCCGACTTCTTTATTTTTTGAAAAAAGGGTCTCGCTATGTTGTGGAGGACCTCACTAAGCTGAGGTTAGCCAGACATATGCAACCCTCCTGTCTCAGCCTCCCAAGTACTGGGACTACAAGCGTTTACCACCATGCCTGGCTTACTTACAGTCTTAATGCTCACACACACACACACACACACACACACACACACACACACACGGGGGGGGGGGGTAGAGTAATCTCCATGGATGATAGGGATTTAAACTGTACTTAGTGCTCATTCATTCATTCATTCATTCATTCATTCATATATTCTCCAAATAGTCACACTCTGCACTACAATGTGCCAGACACTGAAAATGTACCGGTGAGAAAAACAAGATGCAGGTCCTGTTCGCCTAGAGCTTGCTAGCTAAGAGCTGGCCAGGCTTCCACTAAATTTCTTTATAGAGCTAGTGATAGCAGCTCCTGCATCCTTTTTTTCAGCTTTCACATACTCCATTTGGTCACACATCCATCTGTCTGTCTGTCTCACGCTTGGAGTCTCCCAAGCATCATCCCAGGGGCTCCCATGTACTGCAGGGTTATCAGGTGTCAGACACTGCCTGCTACGCTCCTACCTGTGCTATCCCATGGAGTCCTTGAACCACCACTATGGAGTCAGTGCACTTATCTTCACCTTGAGCCTAAGGATCAAGTCAAGAGAGGTTAAAAATGTCCCAGCTCACGTGACCCAAGTCACACAGCTTGGAATGATTCAGATGCAAGTTACGCAGATCCCAAAGCCATCTACTCTATGCCATGTTCCTTGAAGACCCCATTGTGCAGCTCACAGGGCTCAAGCAGTGAGCACGGCATTGAATTTCATGATCACTGCAGATGGACATAGCGGTTGTTTGTTTTATTTTGGTTTGGTTTAAGGGTTTATTTTTTTGTGGTACTGGGAATCCAACCCAGGGGCAATCTACCTCCAGCCCTGTTTTACTTTCTATTTTATTTCTTCAAATATTTGTCGAGCATTGTAATCATGCATCGTGACGAGGTGCAGAGTGATAGAGACACAGAAGCACACAGCGCTTGGTGAGATCCCCCGCTCCCACTCCTCTCTCCCTTTCCCCATACATGACGTTGAGATTGGCATTAAAACTTTTATATATGTACATATTGCCCATTGAAGTGCTTTATTCATCAAGTCTTTTTCCCTCCACCTGTCTACTTCCCCTAGACCCCTTCCATCACTCCCTGGGGTTTCTCCTCTTTTGTCTGGGGTCCCTTTTATATCCCAATTTCTCTCTAGCTTCCACATATGAGGGAAATATATATGACTCTTCCTCCTCCTCCTCCTCCTCCTCCTCCTCCTCCTCCTCCTCCTCCTCCTCCTCCTTCTTCTTCTTCTTCTTCTTCTTCTTCTTGTTCTTCTTCTTCTTGTGGTGGTGCTGAGGGTGGAACCCAGCAGCTTTCTACCTCAAGGCCATATTTTATTTGGAAACACAGTCTTACTAAGTTGCTGAGAGCCTCACTAAGTATCTGAGGCTGGCTTCAAACCTGTGTGATCCTCCTGTCTCAGCCTCCAAGCTCAGGGATTATAAGCGTGAGTCACCCTGCCCTGCTGACTCTTCATTTTTCTGTGACATAAAGTTGTAAAAGCTTCCTTTCATGGCAAAAAGTAGTTAATCCTACCAAATGACAATTGTGCCTTTATTTCTTCTTGGTCAAAAAATGAACAACAAAAATCATTTGGATTTTAGGTGTGTGTGTGTGTGTGTGTGTGTGTGTGTGTGTGTGCGCGTGCACACACACACACACATGTGGACAGGTGGCTGTGTCAGTGGCTATTGAATCCAGGGGCACTTTTATCTCTGAGGTATACCCCCCCGACCCTTTTAAAAAGGTTAATTGAGTCTTGCTCAATTAACCTGCATTGGTGCATTAGATTTGGAACTACAAGCTGGGCATGATGGCACATGCTTGTAATCCCATCATTTGGGAGGCTGAGACAGGAGGATCACAGTTTGCATACAGCCTCGACTACTTAGTGAGGACCTTTGCAACTCAGTGAGACCCTGTTACAAAATAAAGAATAAAAAATAGGGCTGGGGGTATAGCTCAGAGGTAGAATGCCACTGGGTTCCATCCCCAGTACGTTTAGAACTACAATCCTCCTGTCTTATCTTCCCAGGTACTGAAATCATAGCATATGCCACTGCATCAGGCTAAATATTTTTTAAAGTCAAACAAGTTTCAACAAATGCACCTTCTATTAGCTTTATATGAAGTTTCTTATTTGTGTTCTGAATCACCAACTTCCTCCCTACTTTAGCCTCCAGGACCACCAACAACAGCACTAACAGGCTATTCTCCTGAGAGACCCTGCTCGACCCAAAGCTCTCCTGCTCAACCCAATCCTCCCTAAGGTGACCCAGCAAAGGAGGAGAGAGCCGCCACAGTGGCCTGACATTCTCCATGGCCTCTTTTAAGGAACAGCTGGGCCATAATACAAGGTTACTCAGGGATACCCATAGGTTTGACAGGATCCTGTATTTTAAACAGGGCGGATACTAAATCCATCTAACTCTGGAATGTTACTGCTCTCTCAGGAACCCAAGAAAAGTTTCTGATGCTGATCTATAAATCTCCCTAGCCTAAAATACCCAAAATTAGTTTCTGTGCCATGGGAACATAAAATGATATGGCTTTTTTCTTTGACATGTCAGTTAATAAAGAGTGGGAGGTGGAGCCCGGATGCTGTCTGCCAGGTCTCGGAAGGGTTCACTCATTAAAAATGGGAAGCACTTTAATTACCTGTTTGGTTTTTTGTTATATGTGTGCATTATATATTTTTAAAGGTCTTATGAACACTCAGGAAATTAGATCATTAATTATACCTGTCAGAATGCTATGTAGCCCAAAGTAATTGAAAATTTCTTAGGGTTTATTTTTTTCTTTTAGTTTTTAAAATGTTTTAAAATATTGTTTTCTGCCGGGCGTGGTGGTGCACGCTTGTAATCTCAGCGCTTGGGAGGCCGAGACAGGAGGATCGCACAGGTTCAAAGATAGCCTCAGCTACTTAGTGAGGCTCAGCAACTTAGTGAGACCCTGTTTCCAAATAAATTATAAAATATTGTTTTCACCAATCATATTACAAGTACTTGGTTAATGAAGAGAGGGAATTTTGGGATCATGAATAACTCAACAAAATAATTGCAAAACCTGTGTATTTGACTTTGGAACTTGTTAATTGATGGCTTGCTTCACAGAAAATTACTTTCTCAAAGTGTGTGTTGTTTAACCTAGAATTAATGCTAATTTGAATTCCTAAGCCATGGGAGTAAGGAGAGATGACACAGGAATGAGCTGGGGTCACAGATACTGGAAAGCATTCTCCTACTTAAATGGAAAGGCTGGATTACACATATGCAGTGCCATCCCCTTGATACAAAGGCCCCTGGCATTTGCAGTTAGAAGGAATGAATAAAATAATACAGTTCATTCAGCTCTAGGTTAGTAGTCAAAAAGTAGGTTCCCCCACCCCTTAGCCAACGTAGATAGCAGATTGCTAGGTTTGGGGTCATATACTGCCTAATTGTCCCAGATCCTGGCTCCCATTTAACTTCTTTGGCCTGGACAGGCAAAGTATGGTTCGTATGTCTTTGAAAGATAAATTCTACCTTGAGGTTGGAAGAGAACCTCTGCCTTGCATCTAACGTAAAGCCAGCCAGTTTGTAGGGAGTCCTAGGGAAGGAGTCATGCAGATTCTTAGACCAACTCAAAGAGAGTGTGATGAGAGCCTGATGGGTGGGAAGAAAAAGCCAATATACTCTAAAGCCAGAAAGAAACGTCTAAATGCTTTGCAGGACTTTTGTGTCTTCCAAGGCTCAGTGATTAGTACCCAGGGTCACTGCCATTCTTACTGGAGGACAAAAGATTTAGAAATATCCCCATCTGCGAGGCTGCTTATGACTAAAGAAGGTGTCTCCAACACTGTAATGGCTTCAAAGAATGGATGAGACCCTCAAGTACGTTGCATATGGGAATATAAATTTATGCAAACTTCCTGGAAACTTACTTGGAATCATGTATCAAAATGTGTAAAAATGTTCACACTATCTAAATCAGAAGTCTTCCTGTTAGGAATCTACCTTAAGGAAATAATCAAAGATGAGAACACAGATCTTTATTCAGAAATGTTTATCACTGCATTATCATAGCAAAAAAAGAAGGGTCAAACTAAATATTGACAGTTGGGGTTTGGTTAAATCGATTCCAAGACATCTGTACTGTGGAATTTGAAAGGGCTATTAAAAGTCACATTTTGGAAAATAGCTAATGGTATGGGAAAATGTCCATGTTAATGATGACTAAGTTATGGGATTATAAGGATTTTTATTTTCTTTTGGATAATTGTGTTTTTGAAACATCTACAATTCACAAGAATGACTTATATCCAGAGAGGGGGAAAACACAGGATTGTAGAACAAAAAGAAGGAAAGGATGTCATGCCTGACCTTCAACTGAACAATGACTGGGGCTCAACAGCCTTCTCAAGGATGAGTGGAGGATTTGCATTTGCCTGGGCTTGCATTTGGAGTCTTTCATTCTCAATGGAGAGCTACACTGAAGCTGACCTTGGTGCATGTCATTGCTCCTCATGCTCTCAGACAGTCTCTCCTAGAAGAACCCGGGAGGGCACTCTACAGATACTAGAAATGGAGAGCTGAAGATGAACACTGCAAGCAGTTTACGCAGAGGACTGGTACCTTGGTAGCCAAGCTCAGAAAGGCTGGTTTATCTCTTGAGATATTTAAGACCTGCCTAGGAAAAGTCACAGCAATATTGATGGCGGCCTTAGACTGAAAGGGCAGGACACTAGTCATTAAGCAGAGCCAACTGTCCCACAGCACTTGTCGCCAGTGTAATTGGTGTCTTGCTTTCCCATGCCCTTATTCCAGGAAAAAATTGTTTGGTTGAGTTTGGAGTTTCTGTAAACTGCAGTAACCCTTCTAGTGACAGTCCATCCCCTCCTCCCTTTTGGTAAACTCAATATATATTCGTCATGAGGCAATTTATTCCCCTGCCACTCTCTGGGTTTACATTAGGGCTGTGTCAATCACATCACAGGGGGGCATGTGGAAGAAGATAAAACTTCTCAAACATGAGAAAAGTTCCATCGCTAGCCAAGGCCCAGGCACACTTTGCCAGACACTTTCCCCGAAATGTTCAAGGCCACGTGTTCGAACGGGAAATTTAATCCACATGTTTCTGATTCATATGTACACTTAATGCATCAAAATATCATCTCTTTGAAGTCCAAATGGCCTTTTTATAGACTTCTTCCTTAGGAATGGAAATTTGTGCTTGGCCAAGAACTAACAAATTTGAACCCCCCAAAGTCCAAGTTCCTTTCAAAGTTCCCAACTCAGGAGATTGAACCAGGCTTTGAAATACATCCTCAGTCCCTCCAGCCACCCCGGTGTGATTGTAAATCTCGGAATACTTCATCCCACCATGGCTTCTCAGTCTTGATCTAATACGGTCAAGGAGGCTTCTGAGAAAAGACGAGTGAGTGGCTAAGAGCTATCTTTCAGAGAACTGCAACAACAGTGCTGTAAGGGAGAGGGAAAAGAGGAAAGGCTAGCCTCAACCCCCATCCAGGAACCTGAGAAGGAAACCAAGTGACTGGCCAGGAGTGACAGGATGTGGTGGCAGAGCCAACAATTTCATCTCAACTGCGCACCAAGGGTGGGATTCCAGGCTTTCCTTGGGAACCCTGGCAGGGAAACATCACATTTGGAAGGTTTGGATTTGGAGCCTCCACATTTCTATTCCCAAATGTTCCATTGTAGACAGTGCTCCAAACCTCATGTGAAATGGATGCAATTGTAAGTCTATGTAGCATCTTCAAATCTTCTATCTGAAGACAATTTGAAACATAAATCAATGCTGTCAAAATTGGAAGTTGGGGAAGAGGATTGGGAATGATAAGAGAAATTATCCATGTCATGCAATGTTTCCATCAAGTTAAAACCTCCCTGCCAGCTGGACTCCAAATCACTAAAAGCCAGTGGGCCAGGGAAGGGAGGGGGTGTCTGAGCTAAGCAGGGAGGATCCCCTCTTTGCTGCTGAATGCCTCTCCAGGCAGTTGGTCCCTTGAAAGTAGATCTCTGTCCAATTCATTGGTCATACCCAATATAATGCTTGACATTTGGTAATCAATAAATTTTTATTGACTCAATTGAGTGTGGCTATCTATATAAAATTTAATGATCTCTTCTGTTATTTCTTTGAGCATCCATTCTATCTCTTTTCACTCACTTGTACTTCCAAAATTTGGCTGCAGAAAAATTATCAGCACCATCTCTTCAATGCACCCACCATTAAGCAGCATTTAGTAAAAATAAATAAAATACGTATCTTAAGTAATTTGGCCACCATGGATCATTAATCACTTCAAGTGGGCAAGTGAATGGTTATTTGCAAATGGGAGTAAAACATAGGGAAAGCAGACTGCAAATTTCATTAAGATTGCTTTCTTAAAATAATAACCAAAGATATTTATCAACTCAAAGATAATCCATCTAAAATTACCCAGTCATGTCTACATTAGGGAATACGAAAAAACAGTGGCTTATTATATTCACCCTTTCCAAATTTTTTAATGACCTTGACCAATAAAAACCATAATGATATATCTCTGAGCATAAAAATCAACAATGAACTCAAACTGGTTTTTTTTTTTAGAGAATTGCTTATCCAAACTCTGTCAATCTCCAGTGTTCACATGAAAGAAATAAGCTGCTCTTCACCTTTCCGTTTTCTTAGTGAATTTTTAGTAAGCTGAAAATCAGAATAAGCTAGCTAGGCCATTTCTTCTCTGAATAATGTATGTTGCCATAAGACTATATGTCTTAGAGAACCCAGTTATGTTCTAGTTCTGTTTTCCAGGTGGGAAAACTGAAACAGGTGGACTATTACGTAATAGGCCAGCAAGCTGGACTTAGAATTTGAAGGTCAGCATCTCCTGCCTATGGCTTAAACCTGAGTCGTATCATATCCCCAAAAGCTCTTCCTTCCTCTTTGACTTGAGAGACTGTGAGGGATATTGAGGATGACCTCGTTCTGCAGCTTCTCAAACACTGCTTAGTAGCCCATCTTTTTTGTGTGTTATAATCTTATGCAGATGCACAGTATGTAAAATCTAGACTTCAGGGGATACTCTGGTGGAAGACCAAGAAGTGAGATACTGAAGGGACTCAGGGATGACCAGAAGCCCTCCAAGCACAGATTGAGAACTTGCAAAACCCTTCACGTCTTAGGCCCCAGAAGGTAAAAGGGTCTTTCTAGGTTCTCTTAGCTAATGATAGAACCAAGTCTGAGTCCCAGGAATCCTGACTCTGACCTTGTTAAGTGTACTGTCAATTATGCTGAAATCTACTAGCAGGACAGAATTCATTGTCTAAATCAGCAACTTCCTCACTACCACTACCCAAACATCAGAGTCAAAAGTAAAATGGTGAGCCAGGTGTGGTGGCACATCCTTGTAATCCCAGCATTTTGGAAGTTGAGACAGGAGGATCACAGTTCTCGGGTAGCCTTGGCTACTTAGTGAGCCCCTTGTGACTCAGTGAAGCCCTGTTTCAAAATAAAGAATAAACAATAGGGCTGGGGGTATAGCTCGGAAGTAGAATGCCCCTGGGTTCCATCCCCAGTATTGAAAAAAAAAAGTAAAATGCTTAATATGAGGAAAAGAGAGTACCTTAGAACAAATTGAAATTGTAAACAGGAAGTAGCACAATAGTCTAGATCCAGAATCAGCAAACTTTTTCCAGAAATGGCCTGATAGTAAATAATTTAGATTTTGTGGACCATGTGGTCTCTGTCACAAGTATTACACCTTTACCGTAGCCACAGGTGATACATAAAGAAATGTGGCCGTGTTCCAATAAAACTTTATTCATGGATTCTGAAATGTGAAGTTCATACAATTTTTACATGTCACAAAACCTCCTTCTTCTTTTCCTTCCTCCCTGCTCCAAATTTAAAAATTTAATAAGCCATCACGAGCTCACAGGCCACAGAAAAACCAGCAGAGGCTAGATTTGGCCTGTGGACCAAGCTTGTTGACCATGGTTTAAAAGAAAGCATTGCTCCACAAAACTTAAGCAGAATTAAATAGAGCATGCAGGTTCTTTGAGTCACACATAACACATAGTTCTGCAGAGAGCTCAGGTGGCGTGCTCATTCCTAGAGCATTGGCATCTAGATTACCTTTCATTCAAGTCCTAGCTGCCTGTCAAATGCCACTTGGGGGAAATCGCTTTCCTTGTCTATATGGGATCAGTAGGGTCCTGAAAAGAAGCCCAACTGAGGTCTGCAGCTAAGCATGGAGACAGAGAGGTGATGGCCGGGCCCTGGACTGCGGCTTCCATGTATCTGATAATGCTGTCACCTTAAGCAGATCAGTGAAGTCAGCAGTAACTCAGTTCACTCTACATTAGTCATGATCCCAGGAGCCTGAAAGTCACGCATTTGGATCATAAGTCAGAATGTTTATAACTATTGTAGTATACAGCAAGGGCAAATAAGAGCAGTGTTACGGTTAGGCACTGATATGTCCCCCAAAGCTTGTGTGTTGGGCCACCCAGCAATAGTTGAAGGCAAAATGATGGGATCATGAGGCGCTGACTGCATCTGTGGATCAAGCCACTTGATGGATTCCAAATTTGAATGAACTTCCTGGGAAGCAGTGAAAATTACAGGCAAGGGGACATGGCTGAAGGACATAAGTCACTGGGGGGGCACAGCCTTGGGGACTATCTCTGTCCTGCTTCCTCCCCAACTCTGATTTTTTTCCCTCTGCTTCCCAGTTGCCATGAGCTATGGAGCTTTCCTGTGTCACCCCCTACTGCCATGATGTTTCTTCTTGGAGCCAGCTGAGCATGGACTGGATCCTCCTGTAAGTCATTCTTGTCAGGTATTTTTGTCACAGTGACAAAAAGCTGACTAACACAGGATGTACCCAAGTACTATATATATTCCATTTGCAGGAACAGGGTGAGTTTTTCCCATCATAATAATTTTAAGAATTATTAGTAATTTATCCATTTCACTAAAGCATAACACATGAGCTTTAGCCATGAAAGAACTTACTCAATGGGGTACTTTGAACGGGGAGGTTGATTCTCTGGGTTAAAAATTGGTGAAGTCCTATGACTTTGGAAAAGGTTTTGACCCTTTTATGGTCCCAAATGTATTGTCTTTAGGAATTGTGTTAGCCAACTATATACATGGCTGCCACCTTCACACCCAGAGAGCGGCAAATGGCATAGACTTTGCCTTCTTTCTTTTTGTGTAGTTGGTGTCGGCACCAGATCACAAAAGCAAGGTTCCGCTTAACAAGGCAGGTAAAAGAGGCTGGGAGAAAGGCTTCCCAGTACCCTCACCAGTGGTGGAAATCACAAGTGTAGGCCCGCAGGGGCCATCCCAGTAGCACAGGATGTGTCCCCAGTGCGTGAGGTAAGGAGTGACATGACACACTGCGGAGCCACTGCCTGTGCTCTGGCCAGAGCCTCAGACCTAGTCTCCGGTGCTGTGTGTTCTACCTTCTCCAGTGCTTGAGGCTAACACAGGCAGCACTGCTCCCTAGAGATTCAGAGAGCAGAAACTGCCTGGACTTTTGCATCCTCTCTTATTCCTTCCAGTTTCTGGCTCTCATCCAAGGGATGATTGGTGAGGGATTGTGACGGGCCAACTCTCCTGCTTCCAGGCAGGGCACACCTGATTTTGCTGCAGAGTTCCTGGCTGAGTGACTCACTTGGGATCACAGGACTTATAAGTGGCTGAGAGGAGATTCAGACCTAAGCTTCCCTTATGACTACCACCAAGGGCTTGGGATTTAAGCATTACAACTGCCACGTTAGGTCCTACAGATAAAGGAGGGGACTCATAGTATCCATGATTTTTTAAAAAAGAAGGCAGAAAAGCAGAGTATTTCTCCATTCCACTATTATATGGAAAGAATCAGGTTAATCTACCTCCAAATAACTTACATCATATGGATAGGATTTTCCTAATGATAAAATTAAATGAAAAGCCAAAGGGCGTTGAACCTAAACAAAACTGACTTTGAGTCCCAAGCCGTACAAGCCAGCTGAGGGACCCAGGTAAGTTATTTCACATCTCCAAGTCTCTGTTTTTCATATATAAAGTGGATATAATAACACCTAACTTGTAGTGTTACAGAAAAATTTAAATATGGTATAGGCAAAGGCTCTGTTGCAGTGTCTGACATAGTCAACAAGTGGCCATTATAGTAGTATTAGTGGCAATAATATAGAATTGTCCTTACAATGTAATTTGCATCACATTAAGTCTCACAAATAAGAACAGAAATATAATGATAGTCCTTTAATATCATGGAATATCATTGGTAAAGGTTAGAATGTTGAAGAGGCCGGTCATGGTGGCGCACACTTGTAATCCCCGCACTTGGGAGGCCGAGACAGGAGGATCGTGCAGGTTCGAAGCCAGCCGCGCTGGCTTAAGAGACCCTGTTTCCAAATTAAAAAAAAAAATAGGTGTCTGGGAGTGTAGCCCAGAGGTAGAAGGGTTTCCAGGAACCCCAGTACCACCAAAAAAAAAAATGTTAAAGAGTTTGTTTTGCTGAAAGGATATCCATGTAGACCCATGTTCACTGTGGCTGGCCCGTCTGGGAGGCGTTCTCTGCCAGTAATCAATGTCTGCTGGGAAGCAGGGATAACTGTAAACAGAATTGCCTGAGAACTAGGGAAGAAACACTTCCCAAGACAGGTTACAACTGCACAATTTCAACCTGACATTTAATTCCACCGAAAAGAAATAATGGTGCTTATTAATGTGGTTATTCCTAGGGGTTCAGGATCTGCAAACCAGATGTCTATCATCTGATGATAACAATTATAAGCAGGAGCTATTTGGGGTTGAGGAAGTCATATGGAGCCCCCAAACTACTTTTCCAAAATGTGTTATAACCTCAACCAAGGAATTTAGGTACTGACATCTTAAAGCCCATTGAAATTTAACATTGGGCTAATTCTTACATATATTCATACTTCTACCTTTTCCTTTTCCTTTTACAGCTATTGTTCAGTTCTGTTTGTTTAACTTTGTGACACAGATTATAGGAAAATAGCTCTAGCTATCCCCTACCTTTCTTAAAGTAACAGAACAGGTTACCACTGTCCTGGTGGATTTGATTTGTGGAGATGATCAAAGCTAGCCAAAATATTTACTTTGCTTTATATCCTCCTTTGGATATCAACAGAGAACCAAATTAGCCAAACAAAAACTGAACTGTCACTCATTTAACCGGCTCAGTCTTTGGTTCCAGGCTAACTTGATAGACACACTTCCCTCCCACCATAAGACTGAAGAGTGAATCCAAGCTTATAAATAAATATAAAAACACAGCCCACAAAGGGCCCAAAGCCAATCAGATTTCCCCAATGTCAACAGAGAGTTAGCAGACAAAGCTTCACTGACTTTTTATGGGTATAAAAGGTAGGTGATAAAAGCTGATTAAGGAAGGGGAAGTGGAGTGAGAGATACCATAAAATATACTTCTTTTAATCTCTTATTTATTCTTTTATTATATTTTTTATTTTTATGTGAATCATATTGAAAATGGCATACATTCAGACTGTGCTTGGTGGCCTCCCCCCTCCTATATTATATTTAATAGGTATAGAAGGATATGGCCCTGCTGCCATCTCCTATGTTTGTCCATGTAAAGCCCCCACATGTCACCATAGCAAACACAACAGAAACTTGAGAAGTAGATACTTCTGTCAGTGCACCTCCTGGTTCTCATGGAGTCCAAAACCAACCATTTCTGGACCAAATTAAATTTGTTGGGTGTTTGCTATTTTATGGAATTCAAAATATCTGATCTATGAATATCCCAAATTATTTGGCATGGCATTAAAATGCAAGTAAAAATAATCCTTCAGGCTTGTGTGAGAGATGATTGATTCAGCAAATCACCAAAAGATGGACAGAGGAAAGGACCACATCACACGGCGCACTAGATATGTAGGTACTAGATTGAGCCTGAATCCAAACAAGTCTTTTTACCTCCTTTACCCTTACATGTAAACTAGGAGATAAAGATTTGATGAATAAAATCTAAAATTGCTTCTAGCTATATGATTCTGATCTGAGGAGGAAGGAAGACAACCATATCATGCATGTATTATAATTACACATTTCACAAGAAATACAGTATACAGTCCCATTTGTAAATAGAAATGTTAGAACAGTTAATGTCTCCCCAAATTATCACTATAAAACAATAAAATTAATATATATTAAATAGATGGTAAATTTGACATTTTAATTTTTAAATAAATTTAATTGTTGTTTTTATTATTTTTTTATTGTGGATCAAAATATAAATCATAGTGAGGTTCAAAGTAACACATTCCTGTATGCCCACAACATCATGTGGTGTTTTTCTCTCCCCACACCATTCCCCGTCCCCCTTCTTCCTGTACATCACAGTGAGAGTCACAGTGATGTGTCCATATGCACTCATAAACTTACTTGATCTGTTTCCATCCCCAGGCCTCCTTTCCTCCTCTCTCCTCTCTCCCCCATCCCTCCTCCACTCTATACTAGTCTCTCCTCATTTTCTTTCTTTTTTTATTTGTGGTACTGGGGATGGAACCCAGGGGCACTCTACCTCTGAACTACACCTGCAACTTTAATAAGTTAAAATAATTAAATTATTATTATTATTATTATTATTATTATTATTATTATTATTTGGGTGGTACTGGGGTTCCTGGAAACCCTTCTACCGTCGGATTACACTCCCAGACCTATTTTATACTTTTTTTAGATTTGGAAACAGGGTCTCTTAAGCCAGTGTGGCTGGCTTCGAACCTGCATGATCCTCCTGTCTCCGCCTCCCAAGTGCGGGGATTACAAGCGTGCGCCACCACGCCCGGCTTAACTCTTTATTTTGAAACAGGGTCTCACTGAGTTGCAAAGGACCTCACTAAGCAGCTGAGGCTGTATGCAAACCTTTTTCTTTCTTATTTTTCTCTCCAGTTCCAAATATGAGGAAAAATACACAGCTCTGAATTTTCTGAGTCTGGCTGGTCTCAGCATGATGTTTTCTAGTTTTTTCCATTTTCCTGTAAGTGATTAATTTTCGTCTCCCTCATGGCTATATTGTATGTGTGTGCATGTGTGTGCATGTGTGTGTACGTGCGTGTGTGTGTACCACATTTTCTTTATCTATTCATCCATTATATACAGAACTCAAACAAACCTAACACCAAAAAATAAATCAATAAATGGGCAGCTGGACACCTCTCAAGAGAAGTAAAATAAATGGCCAATAAATATAAAAAAGTTGTTCAACATCCTTAGTGTTCAGAAAAATGCAAAGCAAAACTAACATGTGTGAGGAGGGAGGAAGGTGGAATGGGGTGGGACTGGAAGAAAATACACCAAGTGCTCTGTGCATGCATTCTGTATCACTTCAAACCTCACTGTGGCATATAATTACAATGTGCCAATAAAAGCATATTTTAAAAATAGCCAGAAGACAATCTTTCATTCTCAGAGAGAGATCTATATAGCTCGTCACAGCATCCACTAGTTTCTAATGGAGCCAGTTCTAAGAAGGCCAACATTCCAGTTAGCTTATTATCAACCAGTATTTTTTCTGAGAATTTACTATGCCTAAGTACTGTAGAGACCATCAAGCTTTGTGTGCGTGTGTGTGTATAAACGTGTGTATGTGTGTGTGTGTAAACGTGTGTGTGTGTGTGTGTGTATAAACGTGTGTGTGTGGGGGGCTAATTAGAGATTATTTTATAATTTGAGAATTTGAAGGATGGAGTGTTGACTTAATGCTTTGAAGCTTGGAACAGGAGAACTCGAGTAGGGAATAGGGAGCAGGAAGGTAGTCGTTCTGGGCTGCAAGATAGCAATAACAGCAAAACAGATGGCCAAAGCCAAAAGTCGCCTGAAATCCATGCCAAAGACAAAAAAAAAAAAAAAAAAGAGTCTCTAAAGCCAACAAGTCAACCCAACTCTGCCAAGCCCCACTTTCTGTGACTATTTACAAATTCAACAACCAACCTCACCAATAACCTCTGTCACCTCATAAATACAATCGAGTCTACAATGAAGAGCAAATTTCACTTTGCTCGGCCTATGTTGTTCCATATATTGAATTTCATCACCTTGTGAAGGTTAAGTTCTTCCCCAGGAATAGGAGAAGCACCTGCACTAGCCCTTTCAACTTCAAGAGCCCTTTTACTGGGTAGAATCACTAGACAGTGGCCAAGATTATACATTTTGAAGACCATTTGTTGATGGTTAAAGCAGAATCTGTGGTAGGATAAAAAAATAAATGATACGGTGTGACCACTATCTCCTCTTAAACCCAAGGAAACATGATCACTGCTGGACTCTGGCCTAGAATTGTTCTCAACATAGTGCCCCAGAGAGCCTCTGTCAATCAGCCAGAGTTAGTGCTTGAGCTGGTCCTCCAGCAAAAGGGCTCAGAGTCCTGAGTCTCAATGCCACTATTTGCACCTACCACAATTAATTTTCTGAAAAATCTGCCAAAGAATGACCTAGGCTCCAGGAGAAAAAAGAGCTTACCCTCTGACCTTAACACTTCAAACCCAACTTCACACCAGTTTAAAACACTTTATGGCGCCCTTCCATGCATATGGTGTTTTCTCTGGATGGTCCTTTCTATCCTCAATCTCATCTTTAGCACCGCTGACAAGTGCTGCATGGACTCACAGTTGTCTCCCCAGATGAGCCCTGTGCTTTTTAAACAGCTTTGCTTTGTGACCTGACCCCCAGGCAGGCTGCATACCTTAGTGTAGTGACAGCTAAGTCGTGTCTTTTGTCCCAAGCACACAGATACGGCTGGGTAGGGAAAGTTCACATTAAATGCTCACATTTCAAAATGTAAATAACTGGCTCACACCAGAGGCCCAGTGCACTTAAGTTGGGAAGACAAAAAGCTCCCAAAGAAAAGAATGACCCAGAAAGAACTTTTCAGGGATCCCACAGGACCCCATTTCCATGACAGCTGCACCTGGAGGGCGGGATGAGGAAGATCTACCAGCTGCAGGAGACCAGGGACTGCTCTGAGGAGAGCCCGTCAACATGCGTACTTTCTGTTCTTTCCTGATCTGGTCCCCCGGACACCTTTCTGATATATATGTATATATATCTTTTTCCCTACTAAGCCGTATTTCATGCTTTCTTTCTTTTTCTGTCCTTTACTCCTGTTTTCTCTCTAATGAACATTGTGCTTCTTGTTTCCCTTGCTTTTTCTTAAATTACTAGGTTCTGTGGCTCTTACTTTTCTTTGACTTGTAACTTTATTTTTTTTTCAAATTTTCCAAAGAACTCTCATAGATGGCCCCTTCCATCACTATCCAATGCTCCTCTTTATTATAATTAATTCTTCTCTAATTTTACCTGCCTAGAATAGACTAGATTCTATACTCTCCACACTAAATTTCACTAACAAATATGGCTTTAGGAATAGGGGCAGCCAAGGATCCTTTATACCAGTCACAAATAAGAGATTCGAACTCCCTTTACCCTTTTTCTACAGTTATATGATTTTTTACTTTACTTTTTAATATTATTACTTGTCACAACACTTTCATAATTTCACAAACATATGCCATGCGTGTTTTTATATAAAAATTAATTACAAGTAAGTAGAAAGAAGAAAATAAAATATCTGTAATTCCACCCTACAGAGAGTCCCCTGTGTTTTATAACTGACTCCATAAACACTGTTTTAAAGACTCAAAGATGAATGAGAAAAGCATTGCTCTCGTGTCTACAGAGCTTACATGCAATGGTGCAGAAGACAAAATAAGCAAATCCAATACAGCAAGCTAGGAAAAGAATCTCAAGGCACATCAGTGGTTCTGACTTTGGGAAGGCCCCCTAGAATAAAACATTCTGAGAGATGGGCAGGAATTGACAGGCACGGAAGGGGCCAAGAACACCCCGGGTAAGTCCTTAAAGACACAGAGAGCCTACACACTCAAAGGACCAAAGGGAGTTCAGTACGGCTAAACACAAGACACAAGGTCAGTCAGTAGGCCGAGAGAGGCGAGGGGGCCCAGAGGCACTGGGGCTCCTGAGGAATTTTCCATGAAGGCAGTGGGAACTCTGGAGGGTTTTTAAAGGGGGAATGACATGATCGGACGTACGTTTTGAACAGAACAATTAGCCTAAAGATAGAACTGTGCTACACAATATAAGTGCTACTCACATAACCAGAGCTGTCTCTCAGGAATAAAAGGGAGGATGAAAGCGAGGAAGAGAGGATGATGAAGAGAAAAATAAAAGTAAAGGAGGAAGTATAGGAGAGGACAGGAGAGGTCGTAGGTAGTGGATCCACTCAGGCTGTCATCTAGCCCATGCTTTCTCATGATGCCCACTACTTTCTTACTGAGACTTAGCCCTTCCAGTGATCAATCAGGAAAAGGCAAAGGGGCTTTGCATGTGAACTTTTTTCCTTATTATGATGAAATGAGCCCTCTGTCTTGGACTTGGGGAGCGGCTGGTGCCCTGGATGAGGAACCGGTTGAGCTGAATCTGGGATGGGTGTGCGTAAAGGTTTTCCAAGAGTTCCCCACAAGCATTGCCAGTGCCCAGGGCCAGCAATGACAACATGAAGCTATCCAGGTTGCTGTCCTGACTGCCTCAAAAGCTCAAATAATTACTCAGCCTTGTGCTTTTATTTCTCTGTATAGCTCTTATCATGGCCTATTTTTAAATGTTATTGTTGTTGAAAGTTGGTCCAGGTCCTCAAAAAGCCTTATGATTTTTCCACTCTAGACTCTGTCTTTTTTATTACTTATACCAGAACTGGCTCATGAAAGTGAGACAGTCAACATAATTGTTTGGACTTGAGCCTAAAGACTAGACAATTATTTCTTAAACTTTTGTTATGCTAACTTAGAAAAGGAGTGTATTTAATATTGAAATACAGTATAAACATTAAATAATTAAACACCAAATAATTAAACATTTGGGGCAGGCATGGTGGTACACACCTATAATCTCAGAACTTGGGAGGCTAAGACAAGAGGATCACAGGTTCGAGGCTGGCCTCAGCAACTTAATAAGATCTTGTTTCAAAATTTAAAAAATGAAATAGGGATAGAGGTGTGGCTTGGAGGTAGGAAGGCCCTGGGTTCAATCCTCAGCACCAGAAAAAAATAAAATAAAAAAATACTTAAAGAAACAACAGTTGCTACCACATTATGTGATATAAGTTCCTATTTTTCTCATTCTATTCTGTTCTGTTTCTATTTGTTCTATTATTTATGCTTCTTAATTAATACAACCACTCTGGGAAGCTCTTTGACAGGATATAGAAAAGCCAAACACAGCCAGGTGTGGTGGCGCACGTTTGTAATCCCTGCACTTGGGAGGCTGAGACAGGAGGATTGCACAGGTTCAAAGCTAGCATCAGCTACTTAGTGAGGCTCTCAGCAACTTAGTGAGACCCTGTTTCCAAATAAAATATAAAATAGGTCTGGGAGTATAGCCCGGAGGTAGAAGGCCCCTGGGTTCCACCCTCAGTACTACCAAAAAAAAAAAAAAAAAAAAGAAAGAAAGAAAGAAAAGCCAAACACATCACATCCTATGATCCAGCAATTTCACTTGTAGGTATATACCCAGGTGAAATCAGTGCATGTGACCACCAGTGGAACTGTTTAGAGTATTTGTGGAAACAATATGAACAAGAACAATGTCTGTAGTATAAAATATTGAACATCACCCAAAGGCTCATTAAGAGTAGAATGACTTCTGGTATATTCATACAGTGGAGCAGTACAATTGTTTGCAACGATATGCATGGGTTCCATACAATATATTAGACACAAGAGAGCATGTATCATGTAATTCTATTCTTACAAAGTTTAAAAACAGCTCCACCTAGTCTGTCCTGTTAGAAACTAAGCCAGTTTGTTAGCTTTGGAGAGGTAGTGATTTGAAAGAGCCCAAGAAGGTTTCTAGGGAGCCTCGGTGCTTCGTTGCTTTTTCATCTGGGTGCTGGTTACACAAATGTGTTCAATTTGTGAAGCGATATCAAGCTGGATCTGCGCTCTTCTCTATGTATATTACAGTCCTAAGCTGCATAAGGACATTGCAGTTGATGATGGATCAGATACACAGCGGTGGTTCCATGAGATTGTATCACCTCACGACACCAGGCCATCTCGGTTTGTATCTATATACTCTGTGATATTTGCACACTGACAGTGATGTCTACTGATGTGCTTCTCAGTCCTTGTAGTTAAGAAAGGCTCGACTTCAATATAATATTAAAAAAAAATACCGGTCACAAATCACTAAATTAGATTGTCCTACTCATTAATCACTTGCAACCTGCAATATAAGATATAAAATATTAGATAGGACGGCATACTATGACATATTGAAGTATTTAAATTTAGTTTACAACAAAAAGCACAAAGCTCAAAAGTGTCATTTATGAATTATTCCGCACCACCAAACTGAAAAAGAACCCAGAAGAGGAATGGCAAAAAATAGTATACTGTCCCTTCTTACTTGATTTTTAATAACTTTACAGCTGCTTTCCATTTAAATCTTTATTGAGTATTTCATATTAATCTATACGTTGCTGCCAACCACTTTGTTAAGAAAATGCACAGTTGTGGATGTGCTTACCCTGCTTTTTCCATAATGTACTAGCCACCAGACTCCTCTTACTGAAATAACAGGAGCAGCTCATGAGTAAAGAAATGCCCCCTGATGTTTTACTTCATGAACTATGTCTTTTCAACGACCTTCCCCATTGGAACCTGTTTTCCCCTCTTGAGCCTTCTGTCCATCGTCACGCGTCCTGGAAATCTCCAACGTGCTTCAGCCCATTCTGGAGGTGATAAGAGATGCCACCCAATCCTGGCTGATTGCGACCAACATTTACATATTCATAAATGAGTGTGGTGCTTGGTATTTTAAAGGAACCCAGATGTAGTTCTATTCAAAACCATTATCTTTCTCAAGCAAAATGTAGCTTACAAGCTACATTGCATATGATTTTTGCTTTTTGAGCAGCAGATTGTTATATACATACATAAGGTGTCGTCCAGGACATTTCTTGGCTGGTATCTTTATTTCATGATTCCATGATAATTTTCTTCAGATTCTACAAAGTAGTGATGATCTCCAAATGAAGGCGGTGCAGCTGTCTCAGGAAAGGGTTTTCCACTGCAGCTGGCTTATAAATGTCAGTCCTCCAGGGGCCACAGATGCCAGTGCTTGGCTTGAGGCCCCACCCCCACCCAAGCATCACTGTGGGACAAATAAAGGTCTTTGGGGCTTTACAGTCTCTTCTGAAACCTAGACTGCATCAGTTTCCAAGAATGTCTGACTTTGTCTGGCTCTCCCAAATATCTGCCCAAGTTCCCCTTCCTCTTCACATCTGTCTAAACAAGGGCAAGAGGGATGTTGAGCAGGATGAGAAGCCAGGAGAGTGGAACGCCCTGAGTACAGGCTCCGAGTCAAGGGCGAGAGCAACATGAAACAAACTCAACCTGCTTCCTGAAAAAGGAGAATTTAAATTTTCTGTCTGCTAAAAGTACATTTGAAAAAATGAAATCTTTCCATATGGCTTTATTTTCTGCCGTATAAAAGGGCTAGACTGAATTCTGCTTAAAAAAAAATAGAGCTCTATGTACGTAGTGCTGACATATACACTAAAGTCATCTGGAAAAAATACAAGCTACTATAACAAATGCCAAATGCCGAAGCTAGCCAGTCTCATTCTATTGAAGCGAATGGATGGGAGGGGGAAATGTGTGTAGTTGACAGAGTGAATAGAGAAAATTGATGTCTTACTATCAAATCTATTGTACCTGACGTGAAAGTTGGAAAGTTGTGAGAGGTTGTATTTTATACAGAGAATAAATCTCATATCTTCAAACTAACTTATTTCAAAAACTTCTTACAGACAAGCATATGATTCACATGAGGCTGTTTACATTACATATTTCTCTTTAATTCTGAGAGAAAGAAACATCATCCTTTAGCAGAGATGCATACTTTTTTGTTCCATCAAATGTTCAAAAAACCCTGCCTGTCCCCCTTTCCCAGGAGCAGACAGTTGTGATCATAGCCCAGACATTTAAGATTATAACAAACATGTAACAGAACCACATTTCCTTTTGGAATACAATACAGCTATAAACAAAAAATGCCCTATTTCCTTCTGTTTCTTTTTGCCAGATGGCTAAATCCTCACACCAGTAAGAGAATCTAGTGAAATCTAGACACTACCAGGAAAGGAGGCAGGGACAAAACTGAAATAAAGCCTTCTTGTCCATTTGTCATAGCACAGATCCAACAAGAAAGAAAAGGAGAAGCATTTTTAAGACCAAAGTTCAGATTTTTAAACATATACGTTTATTTCTTTTTTTAGTGTGGTTTTTTTTTTTTTTTTTTTTTTTGGTTTGGAATCAGGGTGTTATTTTGGCTAGCACGTAGAAAACATTTCATAGGGAAGACAAATTGTGCGTGGCTTTTAAAAAACACTCCATGGGCTCCCGAGCGTAATCCCCACAGTCTCGGCTCTTTGAGATCACAGACTAATTCCATTTCCTTCCATTTCCCACCAAATTCCGCCTCTTGCCATCATTTCTCCTGCTTTGTTTTGTCTTGCCCTTCAGCAAACTCGACACCCTGGTAATTCAATCTCCTGTTCAATGTCATGGTTGAATCAAATTGCTGTCACTCAAAATATAACCCATGGCTTGAACTACAGTATGGTTGAGTGATCAGGGCAAATATCTCCAAATCTGAAATTTCTGGGTCTTCACTCATTGAGCTACTAAGTGGCTTCAGACAAGATCTTTCTTCTGCCTCCTAAGAGCAGGTCAACTCCTGTTTGTACTGACTGGGACTGGGGAGGGTCGGAAACTCAGGAAGAGCACTCCACCTGCGACAGGGCTCTCTGTGGACTAGGGCAGAGTTGGTTGCAAAAGGATTTAAGCAGCAAGTTGGTGACAGTAGCACTGACCTCACAAGACAGAAGTGGGAATTAGCAAGTGATGGAAATGCTTAACCGAATGTCACTTTCCCACTAGGGTAGAAATTGGAAAGGACCACAAAGAAGCCCTGTCTAAAGATGTCTTTACTCATGCAGTATAAATATTCAGGTTTCCCAGAAAAAAAAAATTCATTTCCATTCCCACAATTAGCTCTATTTAAACAAGTGCGAAGGCCAATAAAAACACAGTTTACTAGGCTCGGGAGAAAGGAGAGAAGATGGTGGCTCTTCCTTGAGTTCAGAAGTTTAAAGGGAAAATCCTAGTGGAATGGAAAATGACAAACTATTGATGCCGACTTCTTTTTTTTTTAATTTAAGATATTAACCAGGACAAGCACATTGTACAAATATTATTAGAAAAAGAGTAGAAACCACTCTCAGGACCACAACAGGAGAACACCTGGAAAAACAGGGTTTGTCTGTGAATTCGAAGTTCCCAACACACAAATGATCGCAGCCAACTAACCTGCTGGACATTTGCTGTGCACTGTGACGGGAGCGTTGACAACAACCCAGAGGTGTAGAAACTGGGGCTGGAAAACCACCCGATAAGATCCAGAGCAAAAACCACTCTGCTCCGTCAGAGGCGTCTGCCTGGCAAACTCCCTGTGATGGAGAAGGGGCAGGCAGATAGCTCCGAGTGGGGTCTTATCACAAAGTAGCCCTGACACTGGCGCTCCATAAATCTCTGTAGAATTGAATTGTTGAAATAAGCCGCACTCAGAAGGAAGCGCTGGGGTGTTTCAAATTAAAAGAGCTGCCTTTATGAGCTGCATCGCTCAAAGAGACAGTGGTTTGGGGAAAGAGAGGACTCCAAACTAAATAGTCTCTTTTGCAACTGATAGTAAAATGAGAGGGGAAGCAGAGAACAAGAGGACAGACAATCACAATCAAATGGATGTGGGCCATTTAAGTAATTGGGTCAAGGGATAGTAAATGCAGTTCAATTTAGGATGATGGCCAATAAATTGCTTTAAGAAATGACCTAGGGAATACAGGTTAAATGGAATAACCGTGTAGGAGATTGATCTGCAAGTCACAATAAAGAAAATCATTGAAACTAACCACCAGAGCATTACCAACATTAGTAAAAAGGCCGTGGCTACCCTGACATCAGAAATACAAATAGATGCGCTCAGACCACAGAGCAGCTGTCCTCATTCATGAGCCACCTTCCCATCTTCCTGTGCTAGTAAAAACTTAACCATTTCCTAAGAAGCTCTGCACACTTAATGTATTTCAAGATTATTACAGGCTTCCCATAATTTCTCTCCAAATGTCCACGTTTTTCTTTTCTTTTTTTTTTTTTCTTGGAAAAGTTGGCAGTTACTGTCACAGATAAAATGGACATGTTACAAATGTTACTTGGTGAGCCACCAGGGGTTGTGCCCCTGGAATCCATGTGTCCCAGCTAAAGGGCTCTCCCATAAAGAAGATGGGTCAAGGCACAAAAATAACGTCGGCTCCCTGGGTAAAACTAAAAGTCAACCAAACGCACGTTTTTCCCAAGGAACAGAGGCAGTTGGAATTGACTCAGTGGGCATTAGTCTGCTTCAACTTAAACTAGATTCCTTTAGTTAATAACAAGAAACATTGGGATAACCAGTTCATTTCAACAGCCATTTGCTATGTGTATGTCAGACACTGAGCCGGGTGCTGAGAACTGATTCCACTGTGAGTAAGTCATGCCCTGCCCTGTCCCCTGGAAGCCCCAGTCAAAGCAGGACACAATTGTCCAGTGGTTAGAGCAAGGGCAACAGCTGTTGCATGCAAGGTGAATCGTCACCTTCTCCACACACCAGATTCATAATGTTTCCGAAACCCCAGAGAGTGGGAAAAAAATCTGGATATGTTTTATTTGTTTGTGTCTTTAGGCCCCTACCAAAGGGAAGGTGGGGTGATGAACTCTGATCATTTTGCTAAACAAAAATGGTCTGTTCTTGCCAGGAAGACAGCAGCCTGAGCAATAATCTTCCAGCCAACTTCCTTTCTCAGCTCAGCCTGTCCCATTTTGCCCCTGCCGTGGAGTTTACTCTTTAGAGGACTGGGCTTCACCTGAATTCCTAAAAGAGCTAACCCAACCAGACCGTTTGGGTGTCTGGAGTTGCTGGCCCATGGAAAATAGGTTAACAGGAGGAAGCACAGACACTGGAGTCTGAGTAATGGGTTTGGGTCCTGCTTCTGCATCAGATCAGATGTTACTTAGCCTCCCTGACCATTAGCCTCTTCATCTATTTCCTGGGAATGATAACTATGGGTTGTTCCTTATACTAAATGAGGTCTATATGTTACCCAGTGCTAGCTTATAGTAATATTCAATAAATGTTAAGAAACACCCCATGCTCTTACACCTGTCAAATACTTGTAGGTCTTGACAGGTATTACCACCCTATATTCCATTCTTCTATCTAGCATGTCTCTGGTGTGTAGGGGACTATGTAACTGGCCTCAGCTTAACATTGAATTTCGAGAGATGTCTATATAGGTTTCTTGGGAATAAAACCTAGAGGATCTGCGAGAGGAAGACCATTCTTCACAGAAAATATGTTCAGAGTCACCTTCTACAAAGAAATTTTGGTACATTCTGGTTTAATCAAGTATCAGTCAAAGAAAATATCTATCAGTGAAAGAAAGCAGGGTAGGGTTGGCCATAGAGGAGGAAGTAAGCATAAAAAGGGAAAGAATAATGCTATGATTATTTATGGGTAAGGGATGTTATAGGAGAGAGGATAAAGAACTAGCCAAAGACATACAGCATTTTAGAAGTACACTGGGAGTGTGATGTGCCTCCATCTCCAGCACTGTACTCTGTTCTGCCATGGTCGGGTTTGCCTCACTCATTGTCAGAGCCTTAACACCAATCACCTAGCAATATCCAGAGACTGTAACACCTAACAATATCTAGCGACACCTCAACATGGTAATAAGTGCTTATAAATGAATGGTACCACAAAAAGTCAAATTATAATCATGCAGCAGTTCAGATTCTGTACTTACGTGAAAACCTGATTTCAAAATTATACATGCTACCCCGGCTCTGGGGAACACACCTGTATTCTCAGTACTTGGGAGGCTAAGACAAGAGGATTGCAGATTTGAGAGCAATACGTGGCTACTTAGAGAGACCCTGTTTCAAAATAAAATTATAAAAGGGTGTGGGTTGTAGCTCAGTGGTAGAATGCCCCTGGGTTCAACCCCCAGTACCACAATAAATAAATACATACATATATATACATATGTTTTTTATATATCATATATATGAAATACAGATGTACCAGATATCTTGTTCCACATTATGAAGGAGACATTTCACTACAAACTAGCAAAAATATTCAAGTTAGTTCCCACACTCCTACCCAATCATTATCTTTCCCCTACTTTTTTCTTTTTTTAGTACAGTTTGCTATCCATTCTCAAAAGCACCTCTCCAAATTAAGTAGATTTCATCATGATTCAGACTTACAACGTTTTTTTAGTAAAGAAACACCAGACAAACATAAGGAGAGCTAATACTTTGGTGCCAAACAACCAAACAGATGTGATTCCTACCACTTCCTACCTTTCCAAAAGACATGATTAATGAAGAATTATAGGAGTATTCTAATTCTTGTTGAAAAGCTTGATTGATTTATTGGTGGCTGCAGCCAAACAATAACCAGGTCCATGTTTCAAATCACTGCAGATGACCCAGAATCTGGGGCTCATCAGGATTCTATACTTTGCTACAAGACTTGTGCCAGAAATGTTTCCTTCCAGCTCAGTAATCCTTCTTCCTTTCTGGATAAAATCTACATAGTTTTCCCGTTGCTTCTGCCTTGGGTTAAGTTTTTTTTTTCTTTCTTCCTTTCTTTTTTTTTTTTTTAAACAGTCTTATAAATGACTTCTGTCTTTGGAAGATTCCTTAAAGTTACACCATGTCTCTGCTACCCACCCTTGGAACAACTTCCACTTTCCACCCAAAGGTGTCCTTCCATGGAAATCTCAGGCTAGCATCAATCCCCCACAGGAAGCTACTGCTGATCCTTTTGTCCCTAGACTGGGTTAGGTTCTCCTGCCCTGTGTTCTCAGAGTACTCTCTGTCTTCCCGGTATCTCATCTTCACACTTCATTATTAATTTCTATCTAATTTCCTATCTTTCCAGCTGGACTGTAGTACCATGAGAAAACCTTCATATATTCAGTACCTGGTTATTGTGAAGTAAGTGAATGCCCCCAAAGTTTATCAGCCATTAAAGTCCAAACCCCATTCCTTCTCATAAGGGAAACCTCAGGGCTCTTACTTAAGCTAATTTTCTCATGATAGCTCTTCAAACCTTTGTACTTTTGGTAGTTGGGAGTTGGGTAGGAACATGGCCACACAGCTGGAGATGTTTCCAGCTTCCCTTGCAGCTAGACTCTAGCCAACAGAATGTGAGTTGATAAGCCATGTGTAACTTCTATGTGGTATCATTATAAAGAATGCTTCCTCTTTCCTAAAGGCTTGAAAAAGAAAAAGTAGTGGTGCTTAGCTTTAACCAGGGAGATGAGGACACCAGCCTAAAAGGCTAAAGAAGCATAAGACAGAAGAAACCTAGTTCCAATTTCCTTAGAGAGTAGACACAACTGTCCACCCAAGCTGCTCATCTAATTCTAGATTGTTACATCAGAGAGAAACAAACTTAACTCTTATTTATGTTATGAATTTTTTACACTAGCACGTTTTATTTTCTCCTCTACCTCTTTCTTTCTTCCCTCTTTTTCATTGTTTATTTATTTAGCATACTAACTTGATCCTTGACTGATAATTCCATCAATCCACAGTTCTATAATTTAATTTTGTCAACAAAAGGACATTTTTTAAATTTCTTGTTCAAATATCCATGCATTTATTATCACTACCACTGAGTGGATAGAAGGTTCTCAATTATTTACTATTCACCTAGCTACTATCTAACAATTAATAATTTTTTATGGTACTGGCAATTGAATCTGGGGACATTCTACCTCTGAGCTACACCCTCAGCCTATTTTATTTTTTATTTTGAAAAAGGATCACATTAAGTTGCAGAATGCCTTGCTAAGTTGCTGAGGCTGGACATGAACCTGTGATCCTTCTATCTCAGCCTCCCAAGTACTGGTATTATAGGCTTGTGCCACCAAACCTGGCTAACAATAGATAATTTGATAGAGTATGTTTATCATCCATACTAGAGTAAGTGCTTTGTTTATTTAACTGATGATTGCTGCTTTAATTTGGAGTTGTAAGAAAAATGTGCTAGCTGGGAGTAGTGGCCCATGCTTGTAATCCCAGTGCTTGGGAAGCTGAGATAGGAGGATTGCACAGGTTTGAAGCCAGCCTCAGCTACTTTGTGAGACCCTGTTTCCAAATAAAGTATAAAATAGGTCTGGAAGTATAGCCCAGGGGTAGAAAAGCCCCTGGTTCCACCATAGTACCACAAAAAAAGACAAAAGTAAAAGAAAAGAAAAAGAAAAAATGTACTAAGTATAACATATTGCCAAAGTGACAAATTGTCCTTCTCATCATCATTTGTGAGCATGAAAATTCCTTAGTGTTAACAGTGTGTTCAACCAGGTCTAAAGTATCGTACAGTACTTATTATCTATCCATAAGGCAACAACTAGAAGAAATACAACTTATTTTCACGAGGTGAATTATGAAATAAGTCTTGTGTCTTCAAGTCACACCTTGTATACTTGAGTTTTCAGAAAGACAATATTTTGCTGCTAAAAGTAATAAACCCCAGAGGACATTACAACAGATTGGGTCCTTCTTGTTCTTTTTCATACTCCTGAAACTTTGAAGTCAGAAAGAATAGCTGGCAAGGATTATCTCACCTTTTAAAGTTTTTAAAGACACATTCAGCCTGTCACAGGTCAGGAGTTTTGGACCCAGCTTTTGCCACAACTGATTTCCTGCAAATGTGGTGGCTTGAAGAGTTTTCCAGGTGTCCCAGGTAGGCTAGGTGAATAAAACTCAAATTCCCTTCAAAAGGAAAAAAAAAATGCTACCTAGAATCCCCAGAAAACAGAAATCCTCTCCTCTCTGGATCAGTGTTCCTTGCTTTTAACCCACTTGTGCTTCAGTTAGACCCACAGTGGGTACCATGTTTCCATCAGAATCATCCCTGGGAATAACTAGAGAAAATGCTAGAATAACTAGAATAGCTACATCACTTCCCTTGAATATTTAAGCAAATGTCATATTCCCAGCGAGGCCAACTCTGCCCACCCCACCTAAATGTCCAAATCTCTCTAATGCTTTCCATCCCTGTAGTAGCCTACATCCCACTGATGTCTCTGTTTTATTATCTATCTCCCCTACTAGAACATAAACCCCCTAAGGGTAGGGAAGTATGTTCTTTGTGTTTAGTTTTTTATTCTATGCCTAGAACAGTACCTGGTGCAATGGGATGCAGAGAGAGGATTTTAGGAAATAGTTGTTGAATCAATGAATGAAAAAGATTTTTAGAACATTTCATTAAGCCCCTCAGCACTGTACATTCCGATGCTGGTGGATACTCACACATTCTGTGGTGCCAGCCATGTGACCCCCGGAGCGCCCCTCCCTTGCTTTGTCTTCTTGCTTGCTTCATTTCACCCATAACCACAGGTCAAGGAAGTGGTAAGACATCATCAAAGGAAGTGGAAAGTCTCAACCCCGATGCCTTTCAGTCAAAAAGTATTTATTTTCCTATAGTAGCTGAATAGATTTTGCTTCTGTTTGGGTTGAATTTTGTCCTCAGAATAGATAAGCTGAAGTATTGACCTCCAGTAACCCAAAATGGGACCTGATTTGGAAGTAGGGTCTTTCTAGAAGTCCAATCTGACTGGTGTCCCTATAAAAAGGAGAAATGTGGACACAGAGACAGAAATGCCCAGAGGAAAGCAATGTGAGGACACTCAGGAGGAGGCAGCCATGTGGCTGATCAGCGTGATGCCACTACAAGCCAAGGAATGGCAGGGCCTGCAGCGAGCACGAGAAGCTGAAAGAGGCAAAGTGACCCTCCCCGAGGTCCCCAGAGAGTGCCTGGCCCTGCCAGCAACCCTCCTCCATAACTACAAGGAAATTCTTTTCTTTTGTTTTATCACCTAGATTTCTGATGACTATGTCCCAGCAGCCTTGGGAAACTGATACAGATTTATATAGTCCTCAGTGCAGGGCTCAAGGTTTATGATCAGGACTTTTCTCCATCTTTCATCTTGGCTACACGTCAGCAAGTTCAGAGTCCTCTTCTCATGTGTTTTCAAGATGACTGCAAGCAATTTCCAGGACTTCAAGCTTCTTCGTGTCCAAGGGGGAAGAGAGAGTTGGGTTTTGCAACATCCAACTTAATGAAACCTGGGATTTGAATCTCATATGCCCAAATTGTCTCTCATGCCCAAAGAGCCACCAGCGACTCAGTCCAAGGGGCTGGATGGTGAGGAATACATTAAGCCAATGGAGCCTACCCCTAGAGGCAGAGAAGGAGTCCAGTATGCAGCAGTGGTTCAGGTGCCTATACTCTCCCCTCGGCACTCAGTTTGCTCACCCCAGGCTGCTTGCCACAAACACCTGCCAGCAAGTTCACTGTTCCTGAGTCAATGCTCCCAGAAGCAGCCCTCGAGTTACGGTTGACAAGGACTTGGCAGACAAGTATCTCAGCATCCCCTCGTCAGTGGGGATAACTTGGAGGTATCCCCAGAGAGTTCCAGGAGTTCTGAGTTCCAGTTGTCCACAGTGGTTGGTTAACACACTGTCTTAGACCATCGAGACCCCTTTACCAAAATACCATTGGCTTGATGGCTTATAAACACTAGAGTTGATAAATAGTAGATTCGATGTCTGGCAATGAGCCACTTCCCCCTGAACAGTGATCTCCCCATTGCCTCCTTACATGGTAAGGGGCAAGGGAGTCCTCTGGGGCCTCAAGTCTCAGGACACTAAGACCACTTGTGAGCACTGGCGGCATGCTGCCGGAAATCCCCGCAAGACCTCAGGCCTGTGACCCAGAAGCACAGTGCTAAGCTAAGCCTCGGGGCTCCCCACCCATGAGGATTTCCTCCTTCTGAAATCTCCTCTGGCATTCCCATAAACAGCAGACCCCCAAACTTACCACTTCCACAAAAACTTTTATACCCTGGGTCCAGCCAGAACCACCTCTACATAGAAAGGCACTCACCCAGATGTGGTTCATTTATGGTTAAACTTCTTTTTCTAAGAATTAGAACTTCTTCCCTTGAGATCTTAAGAAAATACACCTGGATGCACTTGTACAGAGAGGGACCCAAACCAACCAAAGGGACTCTACCTAATTATAATGCCTTTAACATATCATTAGCATTATGGTTTTGCTCCTCCTATACCCGCCCCCATACGCTTCTCCTGGGTGGGTTTATTTATTTATTTATTTATTTATTTTTTCGGTACTTGGGATGGAACCCAGGGACCATTTTACCTCCAAGCTACACCCCCAGTGCTATTTTTTATTCTTTATTTTTGAAACAGCGTCTCACAGAGTTGCAAAGGGCCTCACTAAGTAGCTGAGGCTGTCTGCAAACTGTGATCCTTCTGGCTCAGCCTTCCAAATGTTGGGATTACAAGTGTGCGCCACCATGCCCAGCTTTCCTGGGTGGTTATAAATAGGTAAGCACATGTTCAAAGACCCAAACAGACATGTAAGCCACTATCACTTATCCCTGTCAGACAACCTCAGAGAATCAGGATCTACAGTCAGATTGAAGCAGGTACCAGCACCTCTGCCCAGGGTCTCTGACCACTCGATTAAGAGATAAGCTCTCACCCTCTTTCTGTTGCTTGCAATAAGCCTCCTTGTTTGTACAACGTGACTGCCTGGCCTAGTCTGAATTCCTTCTTGTGAGCACACAAAAACCCAGGTATCTACAGTAGGACCTCTACTCATACTGGTGACAACTTAATCATCTCAGAGTCCCAACTCCTAACATCAACACCTCAGGTTAAGATTCCAACTTGTCCATACACTTTCAGCCAATTGATTTTTGACAAAGGGGCCAAAAACATATACTGGAAAAAAGATAGCCTGTTCAACAAATGGTGTTGGAAAAACTGGTTAACCATATGCAGAAACCTGGAAATTAATCCCACTTTTTCACCCTGTACAAAAGTCTACTCAAGATGGATCAGAGACTTGGAAATCAAACCAGAGACCTTGAGGCTCCTTGAAGAGGGCATAGGTCCAACACTGCAATGCATAGGCACAGATAAACAATTTCTCAACAAGACCCCAAAGGCACAACAAATTAAAAGGAGAATCAATACATGGGATTGCATGAAACTGAAGAGCTTCTGTTCAGCAAAGGAAACTATCAAGAACCTCAATCAAGACTTCCGGGAAGATGGCGACCAAGAAAAGCGGGGCTTAAGAGCCCCGCTAACAACAAATCTCCATTACCACAAAATCAGCGCCTTTCATAGCCAGAAAACACCATCACCAGTGAAACAAAAAATCACCAGGCTCCAGAGAGAAAGCAGACTGAGAACAGAACCACAGAGGAGATAACCGGCCTCACGCCCGAGGACGCGGCAGACGCGGCAGCAGCGCCATACTGCCGGGGGCACCGGCGAATTCAGGGGACGGCTACAGCAAGCCGAGGTGAGCCACTGCGGAACAGCCAGGTGGGATTTCTCCAAGCAGAGAGCGTCTAAAGCTCCCAGTGGCTGAGCTCAGCACACGCTGCAGGGATTCAGAGTCGAAATCAAAACCAAGAAGAAAATGCCAGCCCCATAGCCGAGGGTGTAGCAGCGGCGCCACATTGCCACCGGTGGCAGCAGCAGCAAATTCAGCGAGGCCAGTACAGCTACATCTGCGCACTCAAGAACAGTGAGTCAAATTGCGGGCCACAGAGGAGAAATCCCAGTACTGTACTCCCTGGGACTTGACCCAGTGGGGGAGGGGCAGTGGCAGAGATATCACACCATAGGAGAACGTGCAACCTGGCACCCCCCACAGTCTAAAGCAGCCTCTATTGACTCTCTGGGTCGGAGACTCTGTGATAAAACCCAGTAAAGGAGTAGTGGGGTCTGAGATACTACTGACTCGAGATCCAGAACACCTTAAGTGAAGTCATAGTGACCCAAGGGAAGAACCCAGAGAAGGCACAAACATCCGAAATCATGGGAAAGAGGAATAATACTGGAGCAATGAATGCACACAACCCCACAACATCAGAACCTGATAAAACTGAAAATCAGAGATTTCTAGAAGATCAAATCAGGAAAATAACTGTAGAAATAATAGAGGTGCTTCGAAAAGAACTCAGAGAGAGCCAAAAAGAGATAAAGGATGCAATTAATGAAGTAAAGGCCTCAATTCAAAGCACAAACAACTGATTAGAACACATGGAGAACAGAATCTCACTCTTAGAAGATGAGCAATCCAAAAATGAACGCATAGTTTCTAATCTAGAAAAAAATATCCGACAGCAGGAATCTGATATTGAATAAATATGGGCCCATTTTAAGAGAGCTAACCTAAGAATAATTGGAATAGAGGAGGGAAAAGAAAGTGAAACCAAAGGGATCAACAATCTCTTCAAGGAAGTAATAGCAGAAAATTTTCCAGACATCGAGCAAGAGGCCGATACACAGGTCCAGGAAACTTATAGAACTCCCTTTAGACAGGATCGGAGAAGAGGATCCCCACGCCACATAATTGTCAAAATGACCAATGTGGAAGCCAAGCAGAGAATCTTAAAGGCAACAAAAGCAAAGGGCCAAGTGACATTCAGAGGCAAACCAATTAGAATCACTCCAGACTTCCCAAACCAAGTTATGAGAGCCAGAAGGGCTTGGAGTAACATATTCCCAATTCTGAAAGAAAACAACTTCCAGCCAAAAATTTCCTACCCAGCAAAACTTTCTATCAAATTAGATGGAGAAATAAGAAGCTTCCATGACAAACAGAAACTGAAGGAATTTATGTCTTCAAAACCAGCACTAGAGAAAATACTCAAAGAGATTAACTACAAAGAAGAAATAGGTAACACACTCCAGAACTAGAGAAACAAGATTTTCCATCCAACAGACAACTAAGATTGGTTATCTGTGGAGATTCATTATTTATGTTAGTCTTTTACCTATCTCTAAAGGGTATTGTTTGCCTTTATTGTTGTTAATTTTTAGGATTTCTAGTTGGAATATTAATATACCTTCAGATATAGCAATTGGAAATATTTTATCCCATTCTATTAGTAACTGTTAACTCTGTTTACATTGTCTTTGGATATACAATATTTTTTTTATTTTTTAGGGAGTTTGTATACGCTTCTGTTGCCTGTGCCATTGAAATCATAACCAAGAAATCACTGCCAATTTCAATGTTGTGAGGTTTAATGACCCAGATTTTCTCCTAAAAGTTTATAGTCTTAAGATTTATATTTAGGTCTTTTATCTATTTTGAGTTAATATTTGTATATGGGATTAGGTAAGGGTCCAATTTTATTCTTTTCTATGTAATTATTATTTTTTAACAATATTTAGTTAAAAGATTAATATTTCCACCACCAAATGTTCGTGGAAACCTTGTCAAAAATAACTTGACAATATAGGGAAGAATTTAGCTCTAGGCTTTTATTTAACTCCAATGGTTTATATATCTGCCTTTAGAATAGTACTACACTGTTTCAATTATTGTAGCTTTATATGGTTTGAAATCAGAAAATATATATCTTCTAGCTTTGTTCTTTTTCAAGATCGTTGTGGGTACCTAGAGTCCATATTCCATATTAGGATAGATTTTTTTCTGAAAAATAAATATATAAATATATGATAGTTTCACCTAAAAAAATAGAAAAAAAATATGCTCTGGTAAGAAAGAAAGCAAAAAGAAATATTGAAATGTCATCTTTAAGTCATCAAAAGCTTGGTATCAGACAAATGAAACTGTTATGTGAGATTACCATTTTTAATTTTAGATAAATTGCCATAATACTAGATGTCAACTACTAAGCCAAGCATGGGAGGGAAGGATAGGGAGAGAATGGGGTGGGGATTGGGTGGGGGCTGACTGGGAAAAGTGTGCAAGTATGTCTACAAAAGTATGTATCCTACTATGATGTATGAATATAGTGCACCAATAAAAAAAAAAGAAATTTAAAAAAAAAAAAGAACCTCAATCAAGAGCCAACAGAATGGGTGAAGATTTTTGCCACCTATACCACTGATAGAGGACTAATATCTAGAATATACAGAGAACTCAAGAAACTCAACACTAAGAAAACAAAGCATCCAATAACAAAATGGGCAAACAAACTAATTTAGTTCGTTTAGAAACTTCACAAAAGAAGAAATTCAAATGGCCAATAATGCATGAAAAAATGCTCAACATCACTGGCAATCAGAGAGATGCAAATCAAAACTGAGATTTCACCTAATTCCAACTAGAATGGCAATCATTCAAAACACAAACAACAACAGATGCTGGCGAGGATGTGGAGAAGTGGGAACTTTAAGACATTGTTGGTGGGATTACAAATTAGTGCAACCACTTTGGAAAACAGTATGGAGAATCCTCAGAAGAATGGGAACAAATCTACCATTTGATCCAGCAATACCACTGTTGGGTATCTACCCAAAAGAAAAGAAACCAAACTACCAAACTAATGCATGTGTATCTATGTCCATAGCTGCCCAATTCACCATAGCCAAACTATGGAACCAGCCAAGATGCCCATCAACAGATGAATGGATTACAAAACTGTGGGATATGTACACAATGGAATTTTACTCAGCCATCAAAAAAAAAAAACCCTCAATTACATCATTTTCAGGGAAATGGATGGAACTGGAGGACATTATGCTAAGTGAGATTAGTCAGTCACAAAAAATAAGAAATCAGATGCTTTCCCTAATATGTGAGAGTTAGGGAGAAATGGGTCATAGGAGGAACTCTAGATGAAAAAGGAAATCCTATAGAGGAGCAAACAAGACAACCTAAAGGAGGAGAAAGGAGGGGGAAGAGGAAAATCTCTAAAACACACAATGTACTTAAACATATTGAAGTCAATCACTAAGCCAAGCAAGGGAAGGAGGGACGGGAGGGAATGGGGTGGGAATTGGGTAGGGGTTAAATCAGCAATGTGTACATGTTTGTGCACACAAGTTATTCACCCCAATATGATGCTTGAATACAATGCACCAATAAAAAATTAAAAATAAATAAATAAATAAATAAATAAATAAATAATACTAACAAGAAAAAGATTTCAACTTGCGAATGTTAGGAGTAGACAAATATTTAGACCATACCACAAGTCTTTATTGTCTTTTTCCTCCTATCTCACCTTCCCATTCCTCTACCAGTATCTTTCCTAAACAAACTACTTAGTTTTATTTAATCTTTGTCTCAGGTTTGCTTCCAGGGGTATTCAAACCAAGAAAAGACCCAATAAATTGGCAAGGAAAGAAATACAGAGTTCCGTTAGAACAGATAAAAGCTAAGAATAGAAAGCCAACCAGTGAGTACCCACTACAGTCAATTCTGTTCCCTCTTCTTCAATTAATAAACAAATCATTTTTTTTATCCCTTGCAATGTTATTAAGCAGACATAAACACAGCACCGCCTCGCAGGGCAGAAAGCATACACACTTGGTCCCAGGTTTACTCTTTCTTCTCCTACTTGCTGGGTTTCTCTTTGTAAGTGATTTTTCTTGATAATGTGTGAAGTTCCCACTTAATGAAGACTGAGAATGATGGTCCTTGTCCCTAAAGAGGATGACTCCATGAAAGTGGACCATGGCATCAGGTCAATCCAGTTTGTTTGTTTGTTTGTTTGTTTGCTTGCTTGCTTGCTTGCTTGCTTGTTTATGGTGTTGGGGATTGAACTCAGGGGCATTCTACCACTGAGCTACACCTCAGCCCTATTTTTTTCTTTTTTCTTTTGAAACAGAGTCTCACTAAGTTGCAGAGGGCCTCGCTAAGTTACTGAGGCTGGCCTCAAACCTGTGATTTTCCTGTCTCAGCCTCCCAAGTGCTAGGATTAAAAGGGTAGACCATCATACCCGGCGAGGTAACGCCATTTTAAACCTCTGTCCAAGTGGGTCTGCTGATAAAAGTATCAAAGGGCATATTCAGCGATATTCTTCATCACTTAGTTACATAGGATAGTATTAGAGATTAGAGCAAAGAGCCGCATCAGGAAGGCCCATTGGCTCTAGACATTCTTTAGTATCCAGAAATCAGCCCCTCCTAATAAGTAAACCAACTTGAAAATACATTCTTCATCGTCGGGAAGCTCAGAAGCAGTTGCTCAAGGCAGTCAGTCTTGCTGAGCTCCCAGCCCAAGCAGCCTGTAAAAGTTAAGCTTTCTCTAACCTCTCCAGAACATTATGCCATTGTCCCCGGGTGGCAGAGCAGTGATCCATGGGGAAATCCACCCAAGCAAAAGCATCTCTACCAAGCAAAAGCGGTGCTTTGCAAGTGTGGCAGGACGCATCCTTCCAGTTTTCCTTTGTTCTTTGAGTATAAGCAGATGTTAGGCATTCTTCTCATTATCTCGGGACACTGTATAATATTATTATGGTGTCAGGCTATTAGAGGCAGCAAACGCTATATAACAGCACCCTTAATTGAGGCTTAGAGCTGAATTGGAAGTATGTAACCTTTCTTCAGGGTGTTTGCAAATGCTTTCTGGAAACAGTTAAAAAAGATGTTTTCAATTGTTCAAACAGCGGCTGGCCCTACCAATATCAAGTAAGAGCTTCTTAAGATATGGGCACAATAAACATATTTCTTAAGATTTCAATATTTCTTTTCAACCAGAAGCACAGAAAATCTGTAAGCCAGAGAGCCTCCTGCATGCCACTCCCTGGACTATTGCAGGGGAAAATCTAATGAAATGCTGCAAAAGTTCCACTCAGATCTACCGTGATCTCACGGCCACAGAATTCCACTCTTTCTTTGAAGTATTTTACTGTGATAATAATTGTCTGTCCATGAGTCTGGACTTGGCACTGGGCTATCCCTACAGATAAGGATCTGGGAGCATATTACATCAGTCTAATTCTCAGCAAGAAAGCTCCAGCATAGAAGGCTGTCCATCCACCTCCACTGAGACAGTTGTCACGATACACATGAAATTACTGGTCTCGAATGCCTACAGTGAATTTCAGCTCTCGACCATTTGGTGGAGGCGCAGTATGATTCTGATGTACACTACAAAAGACAGAAAAACCTGGGTCACTTCAGATTGGTTCCAGGCACAAACTGTTAAATGGTAGTTTGAGTCTCCTTTAGTGGATAGAGTAAAAGAAAACAGAAACTGAGCCCTTTGAAAAGTACATTCCAAACAGAATCCAGAATGCAGGGGCATATTATCCGGGCTGTGGGTTATACAGGCCACTTTTTCCAAGTCTGCTCTCAAAGGATTAACTCCAATAAGTTTTTTTTAAAAAAAGAATTATTGTGTGCACAAGAAAGGAAGAAGCTTAGCACATTCGGTTTGTCTCTTCTCGACAATCAAAAGTTGGATGAAATATCCAGATGAATGGGTTATAAAAAATCTAAGTAATACAGAATCTGGAATCCAGAATTTAGGACTGTTGTTGTTTCTTCAAGGAAATTGATAATGATAAAAGACTAGAAGGCTGTGTTTCAACAATTTATTCAATATAATTTCATGTAATTCAGCAAAGGATGGAAAAAAGTGAAGACTAACTATAAGTCACTATATTTGTTCAGTAGGACCTATAGACAACAATCTTTGCCATGGAAATATTTTTTACCTAAATAAACATTTTTTAAAAATGCATAACTAAGCCTGGGGTGATGGGGCACACTTGTAATCCCGGTACTTGGGAGGCTGAGACGGGAGGCTCACAGGTTCTCGGCTAGGCCTCAACTGAGGCCCTCCACAACTTAGTGAGACTTTGTTTCAAAATAAATAATAAAAAAATCGGGCTGGGGGTATAGCTCAGAGGTAGAATGTCCCTGGGTTCCATCCCCAGCCACCTCCCCAAAATGCATAACTCAACTGCTGCAGGTTCAGCTGAGGCTTATTGCTCAAGTCTGTCCTCAGACCCAGCAGTAAGCCTGGCTGAATGAAGTGCATAATGTACTAAATAAATTAAATTTAGCCATGGTGATTTTCATTTATCTTCATCTCTCAGGACCAAAACTGATATATAGACACAGGATTTTAATGCCAAGATCTCTTTAGCAAATAGGGCAAAATATTGAAGTTGGAGTCAAATATTTAAAAAAATCCACCATGGAGAAGATGTTATGGAAGTCGGATTAAAAACATGATCAGATCTGGGATTATAATCTCAGCTCAGTCACCTACTGACTGTGATTTTGTGTAAGTTACTTAGCATCTCTGAGCCTTGGTATTCACATCTTTAATGTAGAGGTAATATTATCCACATCAAGGGTTGTTGAAGGCTAGAAATTGTGTGTGTGTGTGTGTGTGTTTACTGGGGATTAAACCCAGGGGCACTCTAGCACTGAATTACACTTTCAGCCCTTTTATTTATTTATTTATTTTTATTTTATTTATTTATTTATTTATTTTTGCAGGTCTGGGGATGGAACCCAGGGGAATTTGACTTCTGAGCTACACCCCCTGCCCTATTTTTTATTCTTTATTTTGGAACCAGGTCTCACTGAGTTGCAGAGGGCCTCGCTAAGTAGCTGAGGCTGTCTGCGAACCGGGATCCTCCTGTCTCAGCCTCCTGAATGCTGGCATTACAAGCGTGCGCCACCATGCCTGGCTAGCCCTTTTTATTTTTAATTTTGAAACAGGATCTCACTAAGTTGCCCGCGCTGGCCTTGAATATGCAATCCTCCTATCTTAGCCTCCAAAAGGGCAAGAAAAAGATAATTTGTGCATTCACTTATCACAGAGCTGGCAACACAGCATTTTATTGAACATGTTTATAGAGCTTCCTGTTGCCAGGCACTATGATAATTTGGATTTAATGAAGCCTGAGGCAAGAGTTAAACCCTAGACAGTTCAGCTCTGGAGCCTCGAGTCCCAACTTCTATGCTGAGGAGTCACATGATGCACTCAAATGGGGATTTATAAATAATAAATATTGGCTGGGCGTGGTGGCGCACGCTTGTAATCCCCGCGCTTGGGAGGCAGAGACAGGAGGATCGCGCAGGTTCGAAGCCAGCCGCGCTGACTTAGGAGACCCTGTTTCCAACAATAAAATAGGTCTGAGAGTGTAGCCCGGAGATAGACGGGCTTCCAGGAACCCCAGTACCACCTAATAATAATAATAATAATAATAATAATAATAATAATAATAAATATTATTGCTGCAGCTGAGGTATCAGACAGCTATTGCTATATGATAAGACATCCCAATGCATAGTGAACTATAGGTTCACAGACTACAGGTCACCTGGCTTGTTCTGCAGCCAAGTGATGTTCAGCTGCTCTGGGCTGGCTCACCTGTGTGACTCTGATCAGCTGGCAGGTTGGTGGAAGGCTTACTGATGTTGGACAGCAGGCACATGAATTTTTCCATGTGTCTCTCTCAGTCCTTAGCAGCTAACCTGGTCATATTTTTGAGGTTTCAGCCAAGAAGCATAGCAGAAGGAGACTGAGTCCAGGGTGCACCCTTTCTACCACATTTGGTAACATCCCACTGACCAAAAAGAGTCAGGTGATTGACCCCAAAGTTAGGAGTTGGGTCCAAATACCCCTTCAGAGTTGGAGCAGTGAAGAATTGGGACTCTCAATACAATTAATTCAACCCCAGAAATACTCCAGATTATAGGGTTAGCAGAATTTAACGTGAAAAACAAAAGACTCTTTTACAAATATGTATCCAAAACATATAAGAAGCCATGGAGAATCGATGATACTAAACTTTCCTTAGGGGTACTTAGTACAATAAAACATAAAGCTAAATTATTAACCCTGGATTAGGGGCTAACATTGCTAAGTGCTTCCACGTGTATTTTCACATTAAATTCTCACACGGCTTCATAAAGAAGAGGGAGCAGCAACCGTTCCAAGAGCCTCCTCCCCCTCAGTCTGACCTCTCATATTCACTTGCTATCTGCAGGGATTATTTTTTTTTACAGCATGGATTGTGCTAGCGAAACCTGGAAAATTTTGTAATAGCAAACCATATGAAGTAACAGTAAACTGGTTACAGTGAGAAATAATCCTGCACGTCACAATGGTAGAAGCCTTAAATTCAATCTGTAAAATTTCTCACCAAGTGAAGTACTTAAACTTGGTACTTCAGGATGAAAGAGCAAGAGGTCACTATTTTAGAGGACTAAGGAAAAATTTTCTGCTGTTAACATGGTAAGGATAAGCCAGCTGTTGTGCTGGTGCACACCTGTAATCCCAGTACTGGGGAGACTGAGACAGGAGAATTGCAGGTTTGAGACCAACCTCAGCGACTTAGTGAAGCCCTCAGCAATTTAGTAAGACCCTGTTTCAAAATAAAAGCAAATAAATAAAAAGGGTGTGGGTATATTTCAGCAATAAAAATCCCCTGGGTTCAATCTCTAGTACCACATATGTATACACACGCATGTGCGTGTGTGCACACACATAACACAACACATACACACAGTAAGAATAGTTACATACTATGACATAGAATCAAGATACATAGATGCCACTTGAAGACAAGAAGAAGCATAATATTTCTCTAATGCATCACAGTAGACATAATATGCATTACCCAGAACTAGAGGAAGATTCTTCAACTAGCTATTTAAATACATACTATAGCACCTTAAAACCTGTGTAACACTAAGCAACTTATTTATTGTCTTTGAGCCTTAGTTTCCTAATCTGTAAAATTTAAATAATAATATTAGTATTTATTTCATAGGATTATTCTGAGGATTCAATTTTTTAATATGTTGTAAAATGCTCACAAGAGCACCTGGAATGTAGTAACTTACTCCATAATAGCTAATTTTTGTTTAGTTTTGTTTGTTTGTTTGTTTGTTTGTTTTTACCATCATTGTTCTTAAAAGCAAGAGAGTTTATTGTTCTGCTATTAGTCTGCTCTCTGACACATTCCCTTTGATTAAATGAAATATTAACAAAATGGTCTTGGCATTTTATGGACTGTGAGGCCTCCAGTTTAGGAGATGTTCAGATGGGAGCCTTTCATTTCACAGTGACATCTGCTGCTGAGGCACAATCTCACAGCCCAGCTTGACGGGACACTAAATAACCTGGGAGAGAGTTTGAAATTGGAAACTTTCTGGGTGTTTTATAAATGCCTAGGACAATGATAGACTAAGAAAGGAGGGAATGGCAGGGTGAATAGGAGGACCCAGGAAGGTGATGTAATAGGCGAGGGATTGTTTTAAGTGGAGACCACAAAGTCCAGAAAGTGCACACAATTCCCGCAGTGCCGCCTAGGGCCACTCAGCTGGGCATCCTTTCACATATTCCCTGCCAGGCTTCTTCAACTCGGTCTTCGGGAAATTTCCTCCAGATGACTAAACCTCCAGATATTAATGGAAAGTAATGTTTGTTTTACAATAAACATGACTAAAATGTATTTGCAAAGTATAATGAAGGAGGTTTGTGAACCATGAAAAAATAGTATTGAAGAAATTCTTTAGCATAGATTAGGCAAGACAATGAGCAAATATTCTGAGAATTAGTATAATACCTATTTGCTTTAAATGAGTCGTAAACTTGTCAGCAAGCAATTAATGAGAAGCACTATTGAAATGAAACTTAGCTCTAAGCACTTGTTATTACTTGAAAAACACTTGAAAGTTTGCCTAGAATCCAGCAAATTGTCTGTGGGTGCATTTCCATCCTCGCCTATAAGGAACTGCAAGAAAAACTGTAAGAGGCATTCTGCCTTCAGGCCACAGTTAGTCAGCATGCTGGACCCCTCATCATGGCTGCCTGGTTATGAGGATTGGTCCAATGTAGTGAAAGTCTGAATTATAAAACATCGTGAGAGAATTATTTTCTAGGAATATGTGCTGAGGTATAGCAAAATATGGACCTGATACTTTCTGGAACTAAACAAAATTTATAATTAGCCCGTCATTTATATGAAAAGGGATAAAGCCGGTGTCCCTGGAAGAATCATTGAAAAGTCTCAAGTCATGTCAGCCATGTTCCTTCCTAGGATCCATTTTTATATATTCATTTGCAAAGAGTTCTGAGTATTGTTGGTGTTTGATGGGTTGGTTTTTGTTTGTATGTCTTATATGAAAGCAAAAGGGAACATAAGCCCAGGCCATGTCTATATTATTCTGAACTCTTTTTAAGTGGAATCTGAATTGAAGATTGGATTTCAAGTATGACTTAAAGTATACATAACCACCGGTGTGGTTATGAATAAAGACAGGACAAAGAAAGTAATAAGAATAATGAAGGAGAAAAATGGAAAAAGGATGAAGAGGGGGAAAATAAAGTAATTGAATATAGTGTGTGTGTGTGTGTGTGTGTGTGTGTGTGTGTGTGTGTGTGTATATATATATATATTTTTTTTTTTGGTGGTACTGGGGTTCCTGGAAGCCCTTCTACCTCCGGGCTACACTCCCATGGGCTACACTCCCAGACCTATTTTTTAACTTTATGTGGAAACAGGGTCTCTTAAGCCAGCAAGGCTGGCTCTGAACCAGCGCGATCCTCTTGTCTCTGCCTCCCAAGCACAGGGATTACAAGCGTGCGCCACCACGCCTGGCTATAGTTGTTTTTTTTTTTTTTTTAATTGTTACTGAGTGTTCTTGAGACCTCTCACTTGGAGTTGAGTCATGCATCCCAGAGAATGAAAGCTAGGTTCCAATACAGAGAAATTATTTCAGTCTCTCATTTACATTCAAGAGACATTTACTGAGAACCTAATACTCACCAAGTATTGTACTAAGCATTGGAACAAATTCTTTTTAAATTTTTTTATTGGTGCATTGTAGTCATACATCTTAATGGAGTACAAGATGGTAGAAGCGTACACGCACACATCACTCATTTAAACCTTAGCCAATTCTCACCCCTTTCTCTCCTCAAACATATCAAAGTCAATCAGTAAGCCAAACATGAGGAGGAGGGAGGGGGATGGAATGAATTCTAAGGGCAGTATTTCCTGGCCTCTGTCTTCCAAGAGCTCCCAGTGAAGGAACAAGCCATCTTGTGGCTTCAACATCTTCAATATTTGTTTTGCAAAACAAATATTAAGTTATATTAAGAATGCATATTGCCAATGTGTTATTAAGTTATATTAAAATACATATTGCTAATGTTGGGAATGAAGAATTATCCCTACTCATTCTACAAACATCAAAATAATAATGAGCACCGGGCGTGGTGGTGCACACCTATAATCCCAGCACTTGGGAGGCTGATATAGGAGGGTCGCAGGTTCAAGGCAAGCCTCAGAAAATTAGCAAGCTCCTCAGCAACCTAGTAAGGCCCTGATTCAAAAAAATAAAATAAAATAAAATAAAAAGGGGTGGAGGGTGTAGTTCAGAAGTAGAATGTCCCCTGGTTTAATTCCCTGTACCAAAAAAGTATAATAAGTAAATATTACAAAAAACTTTATGCCAACAAATTCCACAACATAGATGAAAGGAACAAATTCTTGAAAATGAAACAAAAGAAAACACCTTACCAATACTGACACACAATACCCTTTTTAAAAAAATCTTTTTTGAATTGCCTCACAGCTATTAAGAAAATTAAATTTACTGTTTAAAACCTACCCACAAACAAAACTCCAAGCCCAAATGGTTTCACTGGTGAATTCTATCAAATATTTATGGAAGAAATAATTCCAATCTTATACAAACGCCTTTAGAAAGTAGAGAAGAAAATCTTCCCAGCTTATTTTATGAGACCATCATAACTTTAATTCCCAAATTAAATAAAGACATCATAAAAAAAGAAAATTATAAAATTTCACCAATCTTCACTTCATTCCAGGCAGCTAAAAGGGAAAAATCACAGAGATAATTTTATGTGGGAGGTGTTCTTATGGGCCAGGAATGGAGATGGGTATATTTTATCCACTTGCATTCCTTTAGCTACATCTCAGCAAGGTAGCTACACTTAATAAAAGGTGGAGAAATTTAGTAGGCATGGTAAAGCTAACAGTACAACCTGGTAAATGCTACGTGTACAGTGTTGATCTGGTGTAAAGAAAAGACTTTAACTGGAGAAATGGATGGACGGATGGATGGACGGACGGACGGACGGACAGACGGATGTATGGATGGATGGATGGATGGATGGATGGATGGATGGCTACTTTTATATACAATCCCCTTTTAAACAGACTCTACCTAGTTTCACAAGAGCTAGCATGCGTACTGAAAGGAATACTGGCATACAAGTTACTGATGGACTGTTCAGTGTTAACTTGTGGCTGAAACATTGGGTGTGCATTTGCTTTTCTGTGGGGTTTGGCAACATGCCTGGCCTGGAATTAAATGTCACAGTTGCAGTTCTATGTTAAGTTAGTGGTATTCTTCTGTAGTCATTTACCCCACCGCCCCCTAAATTTGCCTTTCTTTTTGTTTCTTGGAGAGGGTGGGAACAGGATGGAGTGGGGACTCCAGAAATATATCCTAGTTGAATTTTGTTTCAAACACTGTGTGGTCTCCCTGTATACATAAAAAGTTGGTAGAATTTGTTTTAAAAGATAGGAAACTTGTTCATTTAAATGTAAGCCACATGCCTCCTCCCCACTTATTAACTGTCTTCCATTTTCTATAGATCTGTTTTCTCTTATTTACATTCCCCATGCTATTATCCTCTCCTCGGATCCTGGCCCACCATAACATGCCCTGTTTCCCTCTAAAGAGCCAAAGGGAAGACATGTCTTCTAGCAGTTTCGGAACATGGCTTAATCCAGATTATCATTCTCTGAAAATCAAAATGGCCATTTCCCTCAAACACTAGCAGCTCACTTTGGAGAGGAGGTTTACCACCATGGTAAAGAAACCTGACTCTGAACTACATGATGGTGTGAGACTACAATGCACCAATGAAGATATATTAAAAATAAAAAAAAGAAATCTGGCTGCTTCAATAATGCTGCAAGGACATCTCCATGGGACATAAAATTTCTTCAGTCACCTGAATGCCTTTGCAAGCGCAGTGGGTTGGAATTCTCCCTTCCACCACTACTGCCACCTCTACCCTAAATATCTCTCTGTCACAGCCCCCTGAGACCTTGCAACCACTTATTTAAGCAGAACCTCCAAGGGACTCCACTAAATGTCTTGAGGAACCCAGCGTGGTGACAGGTGAATGATCTTCCAGCTGCCCCCATATATTTCTTTCTGGTAGTGAACCTGTCTTCATAAGGTATCTTGTGTTCAAAATCACCAGTTCAGCATTGAACTTGTCTTTTGTTCCTAACATATATTAGGTTCCCCTGTGGGCTAAAAACCAAATGATTCCTTGGAGGAAAATCAAGTCTAATGCTCTAGAAGACAGGCCAGATAACCATCTGCTTGCCAGCTCAACACTGACCTCCCTTATCTTATGTGCAGGTAAGGGCTGAGGTTTCCTCATGTAAAGGAGGTGGGGCAGGAATATGTGGCCACAAAGGCGATGGATGTTTGTGGCTTTTCTCTTTTAGACCAGCACTTCTGGAAATTTAATGCACATGTGAATCATCTGGGAATATTCTGAATATTTATTTTGGTTCATTTGATCTGGGATGGAGTCTGAGCCTTCAAATTTCTTTTTCATTCATATACCTTTATTGGTGCATTATAGTCTCACATCATAATGTAATTCATAATGATAGTGACATTCATGCACACACAAAATCCTTGGTGGTAAGCCAGACGTGGTGGCGCACGCTTATAATCCCTGCATTTGGGAGGCTGAGACTGGAGGATCATGGTTTGTGGACAGCCTCAGCTACTTAGTGAGGCCCTCTGCAACTTAGTGAGACCCTGTTTCAAAATAAAGAATAAAAAAAATAGGCCAGGGGGTGTAGCTTGGTGGTCGAATGCCCCTGGGTTCCATCCCCAGACCTGCAAAAAAAAAAAAAATCCTTGGTGGTGGCCAGTGCCACTGGTCTGTGGACCACACTTTAAATACTAAGCATTTGACCACCATCATTAGTAGTTTTCTCAGTGCTTCTTACACATTACCTCTTCCAAAGACTGGGTAAGAAGTAAAAACGTCTAGACACCCCATTACCACCTTGTCTATCACCACCACCATCATCTCCATTGATACCACAATATTTATCACTTTTACTATCACTGCGCTCTCCCTCACCACCCCCCACTGCCTCTCTACCATTCCTTCTACCCCCACAGCTACCACCAACATCTCTAACATCATCATCAACACCACTAAGGGCCCTAACTTCTGTCACCGCAATATTGTCTATTACAGACCATCATAACTATTTAAATGACAGATTACTTATTTATCCAAATCTTTCTTGGTACCCATGAGATGATTCAGCCAATGATTAAGGTCGCTGAAACCAAACATGATGAGCTTTAACGAAACAATAATAATCACAATAAGAGAAGATTATTAATTCATCAGGTGCAGTCATCATAGCAAGGAGTACCAGCTCCTTTTAAAATACAGAGGCCCATCTCATCCAAACAGCTGAAGCACAGAATGAGATCCGAGAGCAAAGGAAAGCCCAATGTAAATAGCATGGTTGCCAACAGATAGCTGCCCAAATAGCCACCTTCACTTAATCCCAATTAGTCCTATAGACGAGTTCATGCATTTGGAAGGATTAAATATATATAAGCAGGCAGTCTTAACTTACAGCTGAAACAGGTGACTTCTCTGTTAAATCAAATTAAAAACAGAAAGCTGGAATTTCTTTCCTAATCATTCTATTTACCCCAAGATCATCTCTGGGATAAGCTGCTAAATATGCTTGGGTTATGTGTCCACCAAATTTGAATTCCCGGTGAACATCATTTTCATTTTAGAAATGAAATATCTGCCCAAGCAGTAGCAGTTTAAAAACATCTGTGTTCTAGGTAAAGATGACCTGTGTACACATGTGGGAGCGGTGATTTCCTTTACTAAACTTTGCAAATAAGCGAGGCTGGGAAGGCAGCAACTCAGCCCGGTGGATGGGAACCTGCTGGGGTTTCAGGAGTGATTACAACCAAGTTCTCTAATTGCTTGTGTGTTTTATTACATAGATCCCATTTGAGTCTAAAATCACATGTCATGTTTAAATGTTATTGCTGTAAACTGTACAAAACTATAATTTTCCAGTAAAGAAAGAAAAGATGCCGTCAAATAAGGAGAGATATGAAATGAGATCGTTCCCCTTCTTTGCGAGACAGATGTTATTTTTGGCTCTTCTGTATAATGCATTCCAAATTATAGTCTCTTTTTAACCAAGCAATAGGAATAGCATATGCTTTCACACAGTGCACCAAAACCATTAAGAGAAAAGCTTTTTTAAAAAAAAAAATTAATACAACTTTTTAGGTCCCTGGTGCAGAAACCTCAAACAAGGCCCACTGTGCAAGGTAGGATTTTTTCCATCTATCCAACATACTCTTGAGGTAGAAATAAAGCTATACATTTCCTTCAGATCCTGCCCGTAAGGTTGGCAAGTGATGTATTTTTCTCTATTATCTTTCCTACGGAGATCTTATCCTTTCAAATTTATTATCTTTTTAAAATAACAGATTTTATAAGACTTAGGGTTTGTTTTCTTTATTATATTCTTTAGAAAAGTATAAAAAGAGAGAATAAATTTGGCCCAAACTTACACAGAGAAAAGAGAAAGCCTGAATTACACCAATAAATACAAATCTACTAGTATTTATCTCCAAAGAGTTTGATGTTCTGTAAATATCAGCTGAAACTAATTAGCTTCAGATCCAAAATCTCCACATTTTACTAGGATGACAAGAATGTAACCAGAAATGAAGAAAATGTACGTGCTGGACACAGACAGCTGACTTCCCAACCAGCGTGTGTGACAGAGCGACAAATGTTTATCATTAGGCCCTGTGAATTTTCATTTCTTTGTGATGGAGAGTTGATGCTCCTTCGAATACTCTGACCTCAGCCCATTGCTAAAGCTCTCTGGGTTTGTTGAGGTATCTATTTTGCTTTGCAGTCTTTAAAGATGGTGTCTCACCCTTCAGAAGCCCAGGCTCACTGCCAGCTAAGATAAAGATCAAGGCTGCTCCCCATAAACTTTGATGCTCTTCTCTGTGGTTGACATGGGTATGAGGAAGCAGTGACAGTAGCAGCACTTGGGGTGTAGAGGAGACACAGGCTTCTGTTTCAAGGGAGAATGTATAAGGGTTTGGGGAGATCTGGGATGGGAGCTGAGTTGCTCTTTCCTACGGAGTGAATATGAAGACCCAAGAGGCAGACGCTCTCCCAAGTCCACTGGAGCACAGTCAGAAAGGGAAGCAGCCAGGAGATTCGAAGCGGTGTCCTTTCAGTCCCCTTACATCTTGGGGTCCAGCTCCACTCCCTCACAGTATGAAGGTGGTCACCCTGCAGCAGGTGGAATGGGGTGCTGACCTCCCATCCCTTTTCTCCTGTGTAATCCCGGCAGGACTGAGTCTGGTGTGGGAGGCAACTGGTTGGCAAGCCGCCAGCCTTTCCTGTTGTCGGTCGGTCCCACCCATGTAGCTCCAGCCTCGAGCACCTGAATTTCTTTCTCTCTGCCTGAGGTTCTTCTCTGGACTCAGGAGTGTGCCTGGCTCCTGTGTTGGCAAGGCATGGGAGCTGGTGAATGATTGCCTCAGCCTTCTCATCCTTCCGCCGAACACCAGTTAGGTGTGTTCTGTCCAGTCTCTGGGAAGGTCAGCCCACAGTAGGAATGCACCCATTCATGACCCTTTTATTTGTTTTTCTCCCTTCTTTGTCTCTTCCCACTGCCTATCTTTGAGGATTACCTCCCAAATAAACTGCTGACACTCAAATCCTTGTCCCAGAGTCTGCTTTGGAGGGGAATATGAACTAAGACACCCACTCTGAACAAATTCACTGTATCTAAAATTACTCTGGCAAGAAACTGGCTAGATCATGCCCAACTATATGATAAGTTCCCAACCCCCGAAAATATAAGGCTTGAGGGAGCATGCTAATCTCCATGAAGTCATTGTTAATTGGCCTAAACCATCTTGTATGCACAACTATAGGTTCTTTTTGACAAATCTCAGTAGCAGGTCATAATCAGAAAAAGGGGAAGGTCAGTTTTACCCCCATCCTCAACTTCTCTAACAGGTTTTAGTGAAATAAAATCTCAAATCAAATTCAGCCACCTCTATGGGCATTTGTTAGCAAGCAGGCAGAAAACCTGTTATGTGAGCAGGAACTTGTCTCATCTCTCTGCTTTTTAGAGAATTCTCCTTGCCTTACAAGAAACATTCACCCAAGATTAATGGGATGACATTCCATAAAAGGGAGAGCAGTTGACCTCTATTGGAGTGAGGTGGCCAGGAGTCCTGGGAACCAGTGGCTGGACACAGGACCCTTTAAGAGTACAAAGATAGCCGTGCTGAGCCAGTTCGTTCACGTTCCTCCCGTTATCCAGAGCCAATAGTGCATATTTTTCCCCGCTCCTTTGTCAATGATTTCATGCTGGTAGTTTGGGGTTGATGGGATTTACAGCGCAGTAATCAACCAACACTACAGATTTCCCCAGAGAGCCTGTTGTGCAACATTTACCAGCACACCAATTGCACCATCCATGAAAACGTATTAACTTCTCAGAGCCTGTTCACACAAGAGTGGGAAATGTCTCAAAATATATATCTAATCCACCCATCCACTTATCTTGACTACCACTGTCTTATTAACTAATGTAACATTCACAGTGTGAATTAAGAAAGCTTCTAGTACCTAACAGAGATGGTTTATTGAAGGTAGACTTCAAGTATGACTTTTTCTAATTAAATAAAAGCACCTGGTCATCTCTAGTGTATAGCGTAGACTAGCACTTAAGTAATGCCACATTATTATCTGGTATTAAAATACATGGAATTAAACTGTACATATCATACCAGGGATCTTACTGTGTACCGAGCATAAGGCAAGACCCAGTTCTAGAAAGCCCCAGACTTCACACCTAGAAGCTTTCCAAGGAAACCTTCATCTAACAAGTGTTTATTTAAGAATTACTATGTTTTCTCCTGTGTGTAGTATGTTAGGAAATCCAAAAATAAGAAAACAAAAATAATATGAGAAGACAAGAATCCCTGTTGTGGTGATGTCTATGTTCCAGGAAGCACTTGTGAGTCCCATAAGAACAGCCTCCTCCAGTTCACCCCTGGAGGGGATATACAAGAGCCAAAGGTGCAGGGAGCGTCCGGCTCCAAGGCGCTCTACCTTATGGAGCTCAAGAAACAGAGCAGAGTGGCTGAGTGGCTGGAAGGAAGTGGCGAGTGGGGAGGAAAGAGTGAGGCGGGCAGGGGGGAAACAGCAGCAAGTGAAAGCCGATCATGAAGAGCTTGAGAATTACACAAGTTAAAGATCAAACTCAACCCCCAACACCATACTCCCCAAGGTCTTGAAACTGCTACACTCGAGTCAATTCTTAAGAAATATTAGCTGCTTAGTGAAAAACTCAGACGTGGGTAGAGAGCTCATTAATTTCATCAACACAGACTTGAGCAGTAGGCTACCAAGGTAAATGGGGGAATGGTCGATCCCCCAGACAATCAATAAGAAGTCTGTTCTTTATGATCACAAGGTGATTCTTTTTGTTCATTTTTTATTTCATTTATATGTGGAACATATTGAAAATGGTATACATTTATTTTTTTATTTTTTTAATGATAATGGGGTTCCTGGAAACCCTTTTACTTCTGGGTTACACTCCTAGACCTATTTTATATTTTTTTTGGAAACAGGGTCTCTTAAGCCAGCGAGGCTGGCTTCGAACCTGCACGATCCTCCTGTTTCCGCCTCCCAAGCGTGGGGATTACAAGCGTGCACCACCACACTCGGCTGAAAATGGTATACATTTAGACTTTGCTTGATGCCCTCTCCCCACTCCCAAGTTGCCCTTCCCCTTCCTCCCAACAATGAGTGTCCAGGTTAACCATGCTATATTCATACTTCTACACATATACAGATGTAGCTCCTCCATTAATCAACCTCAGCCTTCATCCTCTCCTATCCTTCCATTTTAGCTTTGCTGAGATTTCCCCTCCATTATCTGGAGTCTCTCTGGTATCCCCAATGCTCCCTAGTTTGGGCATATTAGAGAAAACATATGTCCCTTCTCTTTCTGAACATTATGTTCTCGAGGTCTTTCCATCTTCTTGTGAATGGCATGATTTTGTTCTTTATTGCTGAGTAGATTTCCATTGTGTGTATTTCCCAAAATTTTGCAATCTGTTCATCTGTTGATGGAGACCTAGGTTGGTTCTATATATTTTGGCTATTACAAATTGTGCTGCTATGAACTTGGGTATGCATATGTTACTGTAGTTCTCTGATTTCAACCCCTTTGGAAAGATACCCAGGAGCAGTAGAGTTGGATCATATGGTAGATCTATTCCCACCCAGTTTTCTAAGGAATCTCCATAGTGGCTAAACTACTTTGCACTCCCACCAACAGTGTAAAAGAGTTCCTGTTTCCCCACATCCTCGCCATCATTTGTTGTTATTTAATTTTTTTATGCTTGCCACTCTGATTGGGGTTAGATGGAATCTCAGCGTACTTTTGATTTGCATATCCCTGATGGCTAATGATGTTGAATATTTTTTCCATGTATCTATTGGCCATTTGTATCTCTTCTTTTGTGAAGTGTCTATTCAGTTCAGTTGTCCAGTTCTTGATTGGGTTATTTGTTTTGCTAGTATAGAGTCTTTTGAGCTCTTTTATATTCTGGATATTAGCCTTCCATCAAAGTGGTGGCTGGTAAATATCTTCTCCCATTCTGTGAGCTTTCTCTTGAGGTTTTGGTGGTTTTCTTTGATTAGAAGAAACTTTTTAGTTTGATGCCATCCCATTTGTTAATTCTTGTTTTAATTTCCTGTGCTTTGGAGGTCTTGTGAGAAAGTTACTGCCTGTATCACAGGCGATTCTAAATAATGTTGGTGATCAACTATCCCATTCTTCCCTGGCAAGTTATTTCTACTACCTTTCTCAGTGGGCAAGCCCCTTGAAGTAGGACTTGAAGATTTAAAAAAAATGAGTAAGACCCTGCCTCAGCCTTTAAGGAGAGCACGATGCAGTAAGACAGTCTATAAGAACTATGTGCAAAAAAAAAAAGAACTATGTGCAAAATTACTTCCATTTTATAAGGGCTGAATCCAGTTCCCAGGATGCTTTGCATATATAATCTCATGTAATCTGGTTGGGAAGATAAACCAGATATGAATTACTGCCTTGGAGTTACATTGCCACAATAACAGATGTGTTCAAGACATAGGCTGTAACCCTGAGCAGACAGTGATCACCTAGACCAGAGCCATGGGAAAGGTAGAAGAAAAGAAAGCTTCAGATAGGAGGAGTAGTATTAGGCAAAGGGTGGGGCTTCCCAGGGCTTCAGTCGGCAAGCACACCAGTTTAAGGTTCCAAGTGGAGAACAGGAGCAAAAAGGCAGAGGAGCAAGGCCCCCATGTCAGTCAAGTTTAGGAGAATGCAAGAACCGATGTAACAGGAGGCTTGGCATCCTGAATGCTAATCTCAGATTTGTTACTGAATAGCCTCATGCCCTTGGACAAGTCACTGAAGTTATATGCATTTTGGTTCCTTCAGCTATGAAATAGGCAGTTTGAGCCAGGCATGGTGGCACATGCCTGTAATCCCAGTACTTGGGAAGCTAAAACAGGAAGATTGCAGGCTTGAGGCCATCAACTTAGCAAGACCATGTTTCAAAATTAAAAGATAAAATAGGATGGGGTTCTATCTCAGAGATAGATACCCCTGGGCTCAATCCCCAATATCAAATAAAAAATAAAAAAGAAAAAGCAAGAAAGAGACAGTTTGGATACTAATTCCTATCCAGAGACCTGGTCCTTCCATCTTCAATGTCAGCAGAACTGGTTACTTTAGGGTTTCATGTACCCAGGTAAGTAGCCTGGATTCCTGGTGTCTTCTCGGAGTAGCTACCCCAGCCTGACTGCCTGGTCTTCTTATTACCAAGCCATTTGATTTGGTTAAGCCACTGCATTTATCCTTTCATTACATACAACCAAATGCAATTTCAATTAAGAAAAGAGCATTGAAAGGAATTGGGGGAGGGATGTGGGGAAGAGAAAAACGAGGACTGAGGAAGGGAACAGTTCAAACGAGGTTATGACCACTCAAAATTTCATACCAATCTCACTAACAGGTATGAGGAAGGGAGAGCATACAGAGGGAAATACACCAAGTGCTGGGTGCATGTATGTTTGCAGCACTTTGAATCTATGATGGACAATTACATTGCACCAATAAAAGTATACAAATTAAATTTAGCCAGGCGTGGTGGCATACACTTGTAATCCCAGTACTTGGGAGGCTGAGACAGGAGGATCACAAGTTCAAAGACAGTTTCAGCAACTTGGGGAGACTGTCAGCAACCTAGCAAGAACTTGTTTCAAAAAATAAAAATTAAGCAAAAGTCTGGTGATGTAGCTCAAAGGTAGAACATCCCTGGGTTCGATCCTCTCCCCCAAAATTAAATTTAGAAATTAAAAATTAAAAAAGAGCATGAGAAACAAAGTGGGGGCATTCCAACATTCTTACTGTTTTAATCACAAACACTAGAAAAAGTAGAAATGAATGTGAGCCTCCTGACTGGTAAAATATTTGAAATGCAAAGATGGGAGAATGCCCTGTTTAAGTTGTAAAGGTTCACAGCAGGAGGATGGGAAATCTGATGATCTTCCAGACTCCTTTTAGATCCAGGAATTCTACACTTAAATCCCTCCAGTGAATTTGTTTTCAACACCTAGAACATAGTAGGGGTAGAAGATCAAGGGACCGATAATTCAGATGAAGCGGAAGCATCCTCTACCACCGGGATCTGAAGTGAGAAGTGCTAGATATTGCCATGGTGCTGAAAAGGGCTGAGAATACGATCGCACGTGCAACACTGACCTTCCTGAGTCTCCGAGGGCCTAGTACTCACAGCACACAGAGTAGAAGTAAGGCACAGAAGCCTAGGATGGATACTGAAGTGGGGTACCCACCTCACCTAAACACATAAGGCCACCGGGCAGGGCTTCAAAGACTGAAGCAACACATTCCGCCCTCAGAACTTTATCACGACAGAAGGATTTTTCCCCCAAGGAAGAAACTCATAGGTTTATAAGGACCAGATTTTTGACAGTACATTCAGAAAGGGTCCAGATTGCCAAAGTTTGTACACAATCCCTAGTGCGTACAATTCCACAGGCTGTGTTCAAATTTCTTAATGTGTCGCAGGTTGACTTCAACCAAATCAACAGATAAATGCCACTTGCTGCAAGTCTAAAAAGTATGGTAAGTTCCACAGGCCGGCCTCTGAATAGAGATGTGGTCATAGGTTTGCCGGGTTTCCTTGTTAGTACCTGGGATTGACCGAGGATAAAAAGAGGAAGATGGGTGACTCTGGAATTCAAAACCCAAATATACAGGCTTTTGGGGAAAAAAAAAAAACAGCTTTTGGTTTTATAAAACAATTCTACTCCATTTTTGCTTATGTTTTATTTCTGTGTCCTTATTTTCTGCTTTTATCTTTATTAATTCTGTCACTCCACATTCTTTGAGTTTATTTTCTCAGATGTATCCGGTGCTTTGATTTCAAAGATTAGTTCATTTATTTTTTGTCTTGGTTTCCCTAATAAGTACAATTATGATAATAAATATTTCTCCAAGTATGGTCATTTCATTGGTTTTAACATGTTGTACTTTCTAAATCATTTTTATTTCCCCTTTTACACAAGTGTTATAAAAAAGTGGGATTTTTTATTTCACGGATATGGTTCAAAGAGCATAGCTATTTAGTTGCTTTTGTTTGGGCTTTATTTTTTCCTCTCACTTTCTAATTTAAAAACTTTATGATCTGTCAACATAGCACATGTGATTTTTTATTTGTTAACTTTTCCAATACTTAATTTTTCCTTAATGTTTAATATACTTTTGAAAGAATATATGCTACGTGTTGGCTACATGTATTTGTCAAATTTACCCATTGTCTTTTCAAATCCTTTATATCCTTAATTATTTTTAATGTGCTTGACTTATTGATTTCTAAAAAATAAAAGTATGCTGCATTGCAAGTCTATTGCAATTGTGGAACCATCCATTTATCCTAATATTTTTCAATTTGTTTCTATTTTATATATTTAGAAGCTATGTGGTCAGGGTCATAAAGGTTTGTTTGATTAATATACACTTCTTTCACCCTAAAATATTCCTCCTTGGCCTCTTGAGTAAAAACTGCCTTGAATTCTCTTCTGTCTGACAAAATTATTGCCAAATTTGTTCTATTTTGGTTAGCATTTTCCTTTTATATTTTTTTCCATTCCTTTCATTTCAATCTTTGTGAGTCTTCATCCTGCTTGTGGGAGAGAGCAGAACGTGCTGTTCTGGGCAGAATGACCTCTATCTCCTGCAATTTCTGTGAAGAACAGAATGTGCTTTCCCTCAGGCAGGCCTTCACTTGGTCTCCTGGTATGGGGCCGTTGGTTCACCTGAGTGTCACAGCCACAAAGGCCCCATCCGTCCCCTCCACAATGCCTGTTCCTGTTTAGAGACAGATACATCACTTGTTCATTGCCTGTTCCTGGGAGAGACAGGAGAGAGAGGGTGGAGATGGTCAGCGGGCCTGGATGCCTCTGTGTAGAACCCCAAGAAAGCACCCTGTCGGCTGCCCCACGGAGCATTCTGCAAGGCTTCTGCAAGACCATTCTCTGGCATAGAGAACCCTCAGAGCCAAGCTCGCCTTCACGGAAGCCATCTGTATGAGTTTAGAATTGTGAGTTCCTTCCTCTATCTAATCTCACTATCTTCCATCTTTGTGAAATGTATAAAATGATTTTTGGTCAACTAAAGACTCCTTCACTGTTTTCCAGCAATATTTTTGCCACTCCTAGTGATTTGGGGTGGGGTGGAGAGAAAGAGAAAGAGAGAGGTTGTAGGGATTTTCAAGTTTATTCTGTATTTTCAATTATCTCTGTAAGTCTGATTACCAAAAATGACATGACTTTGATAAGTACTGACAAACTGCTTTCTTGAAGAACTGTGAAAATGCACACCGTCAACGTCAGGTCTTCCATCACAAATGATGCCCATTGTTTAGAACAGAAAGAGAAGTTAGGGATTAAGTATCAGGTGGGTGAAGGGTTATTGTTGTTTGAAAGTTTTAGAAAGGTGTAACTGGTATATAATAAACTGCATATATTGAAGTATATACCTTAATAAGTTTTCACACATGTATAAACATTTCATACCATCACTATAATCAATATGGAATATATGCAACAATCCCAAAAGTCCCCTTATCCCCTCCTGCAGGGCCTCCGTCCATTCCGCCCGGCCCCTCTTCCCTCCTCGGAAACCACTGACCTTGTGTCCATCACTGTTCAGTAGTTTTCACTTTCTGGAATTTTATATGAATGAAATCACATAGCCTGTGCGCTTTTTTCTCTTGTGTTTCACTCACTAAAATTATTTTGAGATTTATCCATATTGTTGCTTGTATCCATAGTTTACTCTTGTGTATTGTTGAATAGTATTCCACTGTAAGAATATGCCGCCATTTATTCGCTCTTCTTTTTCTGGCTTAGATTATTCTTTTATTTTTTTATTTTTTTATTTTTTTTATTGGTGCACTGTATTCATACATCATAGTGGGATACAAACTTTTGTAGACATACATGCACACATTGCCCAGTCAGCCCCCACCCGATACCCACCCCATTCTCTCCCCATCCCTCCTTCCCATGCTTGGCTTAGTGGTTGACATCTAGTATTATAGCAATTTATCCAAAATTAAAAATGATAATCTCACATAACAGTTTCATTTGTCTGATACCAAGCTTTTGATGACTTAAAGATAACATTTCAATATTTCTTTTTACTTTCTTTCTTACCAGAGAATATTTTTTTCTATTTTTTTAGGTGAAACTATCATATATTTATTTCTCAGAAAAAAATCTATCCTAATATGGAATATGGACTCTAGGTACCCACAACGATCTTGAAAAAGAACAAAGCTAGAAGATATATATTTTCTGATTTCAAACCATATAAAGCTACAATAATTGAAACAGTGTAGTACTATTCTAAAGGCAGATATATAAACCATTGGAGTTAAATAAAAGCCTAGAGCTAAATTCTTCCCTATATTGTCAAGTTATTTTTGACAAGGTTTCCATGAACATTTGGTGGTGGAAATAATAATCTTTTAACTAAATATTGTTGAAACATAATAATTACATGGAAAAGAATAAAGTTGGACCCTTACCTAATCCCATATACAAATATTAACTCAAAATAGATAAAAGACCTAAATATAAATCTTAAGACTATAAACTTTTAGGAGAAAATCTGGGTCATAAAACCTCACAACATTGAACTTGGCAGTGATTTCTTGGATATGATTTCAATGGCACAGGCAACAGAAGAGTATACAAACTCCCTAAAAAATAAAAAAAAATATTGTATATCCAAAGACAATGTAAACAGAGTTAACAGTTACTAATAGCATGGGATAAAATATTTCCAAATGCTATATCTGAAGGTATATTAATATTCCAACTAGAAATCCTAAAAATTGACAACAATGAAGGCAAATAATACCATTTAGAGATAGGTAAAAGACTAACATAAGTAATGAATCTCCACAGATAACCAAACTTAGTTGACTGTTGGATGGAAACTCTTGTTTCTCTAGTTCTGGTGTGTGTTACCTATTTCTTCTTTGTAGTTAATCTCTTTGAGTATTTTCTCTAGTGCTGGTTTTGAAGACATAAATTCCTTCAGTTTCTGTTTGTCATGGAAGCTTCTTATTTCTCCATCTAATTTGATAGAAAGTTTTGCTGGGTAGGAAATTTTTGGCTAGAAGTTGTTTTCTTTCAGAATTGGGAATATGTTACTCCAAGCCCTTCTGGCTCTCATGACTTGGTTTGGGAAGTCTGGAGTGATTCTAATTGGTTTGCCTCTGAATGTCACTTGGCCCTTTGTTTTTGTTGCCTTTAAGATTCTCTGCTTGGCTTCCACATTGGTCATTTTGACAATTATGTGGCTTGGGGATCCTCTTCTCCGATCCTGTCTAAAGGGAGTTCTATAAGTTTCCTGGATCTGTGTATCAACCTCTTGCTCTATGTTTGGAAAATTTTCTACTATTACTTCCTTGAAGAGATTGTTGATCCCTTTGGTTTCACTTTCTTTTCCCTCCTCTATTCCAATCATTCTTAGGTTAGCTCTCTTAAAATGGGCCCATATTTATTCAATGTCAGATTCCTGCTGTTGGATATTTTTTTCTAGATTAGAAACTATGCGTTCATTTTTGGATTGCTCATCTTCTAAGAGTGAGATTCTGTTCTCCATGTGTTCTAATCGGTTGTTTGTGCTTTGAATTGAGGCCTTTACTTCATTAATTGCATCCTTTATCTCTTTTTGGCTCTCTCTGAGTTCTTTTCGAAGCACCTCATTATTTCTACAGTTATTTTCCTGATTTGATCTTCTAGAAATCTCTGATTTTCTGTTTTATGGGGTTCTGATGTTGTGGGGTTGTGGACATTGATTGCTCCAGTATTATTCCTCTTTTTCATGATTTCCGATGTTTGTGCCTTCTCTGGGTTCTTCCCTTGGGTCACTATGACTTCACTTAAGGTGTTCTGGATCTCAAGTCTGTAGTATCTCAGACCCCACTACTCCTTTACTGGGTTTTATCACAGAGTCTCCGACCCAGAGAGTCGATAGAGGCTGCTTTAGACTGTGGGGGGTGCCAGGTTGCACGTTCTCCTATGGTGTGATATCTCTGCCACCCCCACTCCCCCACTGGGTCAAGTCCCAGGGAGTACAGTACTGGGATTTCTCCTCTGTGGCCCGCCATTTGACTCACTGTTCTTGAGTACGCAGATGTAGCTGTACTGGATTCGGTGAATTCTCTGCTGCTGCCGCTGGTGGCAATATGGCGCCGCTGCCATGCCCTCGGCCGTGAGGCTGGCGTATTTCTTCTTGGTTTTGATTTCGACTCTGAATCCCTGCAGCGTGTGCTGAGCTCAGCCACTGGGAGCTTTAGATTTTACCTGCGGCGAGAAATCCCACCTGGCTGTTCCGCAGCGGCTCACTTTGGCTTGCTGTAGCCGTGTGAATTTGCCGCTGCCGCCGGCAGTATGGCGCCACTGCCGCGTCCTCGGGGGGTGAGGCCAGTGTATCTCCTCTGTGGCTCTGAGCTCTGTTCTCAGTCCACTTTCTCTCTGGAGCCTGGTTATTTTTTTGTTTCTCTGGTGATGGTGTTTTCTGGCTATGAAAGGCGCTGATTTTGTGGTAATGAAGATTGGTTGTTAGCGGGGCTCTTAAGCCCCGCTTTTCTCGGTCGCCATCTTCCCGGAAGTCCTCCAGATTCATCTTTTATTTTTAAAGAATTACTTATAAATATAAGATTTGTCATCTGAATCATTTTTTAAAATTTTTATTTGTGTGTGTACGTGTTTCTGTGGATTGAACCCAGAAGCATTCTACCTCTGAGCTACAACCCCAGGCTAATTTTATTTTGTTTTTGAAAACAGTTTTCCTAAGTTGTGTGACCCTCAGTAAGTAGGTGAGGCTGGCTTTGAGCCTGTGATCCTCCTGTCTCAGCCTCCCAAGTACTGAGATTATAAACATGCACCACAACACCAGGCTCATCCAAACCACCATTTTTTATTCATTCTTCAAATAAAAGTATACACACATGTATTTCTTTCATATATTATGTATTTCTTTTAAAAGTGTGTAAATATACTTTTATTGATGCATTACAGTCTCAGATCATAACGCAGTTCGGAGTGATAGGGACATACATACACACAGCATATGGTGAGCCTCCTCCCCGGCCCCTTGCCTACTCTCCCCTCCCCACACACATGATATTGAGATTGGCACTGATAATTTTAAATACGTACATAACAGTAATAGAATTGTTTCCTTCATTGATCCTCCCTCCTGCCCCCACCACCCTCTGCTAGACCCCTTCCATCTTTGTACTGGGGTTTCTCCTCCTTTATCCAAAGCCCCTCTTATCTCCCAATTATTCCTTAGTTTCCACATAAGAGAGAAAGCACAGGACCCTTCACTTTCTGTGACCAGCCAGTCTCACCTAGTGTAATAGTATCTGAACCATTTTTAACTACACAGTACAGTATTGTTAAGTATATTCACATTATCATGAAACAGAGTGCCCGAGCTTCTTCACCTTGCAATCTCCAATTCTATACCCATTAAACAACAATTCTTTTTCCCCTCTTCTCAGCCTGGTAACCACTATTAACCACTATTCTACTTTCCTTTTTTTTTGTTTTTTTTTTAAGAGTTAAAGAAGTTTATTAAAAAGATAGAAATACAGAAGACAGTTACAGCCTCATGTTACCCAAGGGTAACATAAGGGGGTGCTTTGAATGAAATCACCCTCTACTTTCCTTTTATATGAATTTGACTATTTTATATACCACATATAACTGTAATTATATAGTATTTGTCATTTTGTTATTGTCTTCTCTCTTTCCTTCCTTCTTTCTTTCTTTCTTTCTTTCTTTCTTTCTTTCTTTCTTTCTTTCTTTATTTATTTATTTATTTTCTTTCATTTTGAGGATTGGACCCAGGGGCATTCTACCTCTGAGCCTACACACCCAGCCCTATTTTATTTTTTTAATTTGAAACAAGTCTCACTAAGTTGCAGCGGGCCTCACTACGTTGCTAAGGCTGACTGCAAACCTGAGATCCTTCTGTCTTAGCTTCCCAAATACAGCAATTATAGGCATGTGTCACCACACCCAGCTCAGTGCTGTCTTATTTCACTCAGTACAATATCCTTAAGGTTTATCCATTTTGTAGCATATGATAGAATATCCTTCTATCTATATACTAGCTTTTGTTTATTTATTCATCTGTCAAACACTTGGGATGCTTTACTATCTTGGCTATTGCGTATAATGCTACTATGAGTATAAGTATTTAAATATGTCTTCAAGACTTTGTTGTCAGTTCTTTTATTTATTTTTATTTATCTATTTATTTATTTATTTTGGTGGTACTGGGGTTCCTGGAAACCCTTCTACCTCCAGGCTACACCCAGACCTATTTTATATTTTTATTTGGAAATAGGTTCTCTTAAGCCAGAGAGGATGGCTTTGAACCGGCACGATCTTCCTGTCTCCGCCTTGCAAGCGCAGGGATTACAAGTGTGTGCCACCACGCCCGGCTTAATTATTTTAAATATATATCCAGAGCTGGGCATGGAGGTGCACGCTTGTAATCCAGGTACTAGGCTGAGACAGGAAGGTCACAGGTTTGCAGCCAGCCTCATTTACTTAGGTCCTCCACAACTTAGTGAGACCCTGTTTCAAATTTAAAAAATAGAACTGGGGGTGTAGCTTGGAGGTAGAATGCCCCTGGGTTCAATCCTCAGTACCACAAAATAAATACATAATAAATAAATAAATAATAAATAAATATCTAGAAGTGGAATTGGCAAATCATATGGTAGTTCTATTTTTTTAATTCTTTGAGGAAACTCTATACTGCTTTCCATAATCGTTGTACCATTTTTCAATACCACCCAAAACGTACATGATTCAAATTTCTCCACATTCTCAACAATGCTTGATATTTTCTGTTTATTTTACAGTAGACATCTTAATGGGCATGGGGTGGTATCTCACTGTGGTTTATTTCTCTGATGACTACTTATATTGCACATCTTTGTACACACTTTTTGACCATTTGTAGATCCTCTTTGAAGAACGTCTAGCCAAATCCTTTACTCAGAACAGATAGTATTTTTTAAACTTTAAAAAAAATCAAGTTTACAGAAAATGTATAGTAATGGATAATGAACATCTATATGCCCTTTAACCATATTGACCAACTGTTGACATTTTGCTTGATTTGTTTTAGAATTTATGTGCTTTCTCTACATATATTTTTCCTTAAATAATTGAGGAAGATTAATATGCTCTTACATCTCACTCCCAAACACTCATCCATATGTTCTAAGAATAAGATCATTCCCTTATGCAACTACTGTACAGTCAAAATCTTGGATTAATTATTTTTATGATTTATTTTATCTTCCCTATTGGATTTTTATCTATAAATCTTTATCTTGTTACTTTAATGGTTGTTTTTGGATATGGTATTCTTCTTTAATTTACTGTACTCTAACTACAAAGGATATTATGCTTGACAATAATATCCTAACATTTCTCCCCTCCCAGCCTTGTGCTATTATCACCACATATTTTACTTTTTCATATTTTATGATGTAATAATGTCATTGTTACTATTTTAAACAGCCAATTGTCTGTTATACCAGACAATTTCCATTTGATATCATATTCTTTCTGCCTTACAGACTTCCTTTAACATTTCTTGTGAAAGCCTGCTGCTGATAAGTACTTTCAGTTTCTGTACATCTAGTGTCTGTTTGCTTTCATTTTTAAAGGATACTTTCACTGGGTATAGAACTTGTGGTTGACAGCTTTCATCTTTTAGTACTTTAAAGGTATTGCTCTGCTGCTCTTCATTGCATTATTTCTGTTTAGAAATCTGCTGTCATTCTGATTCTTGTTTCTCTGTGTTCAAGGTATCTCTTTTCTCTGGATGCTTTTATGATTTTCTCTTTATCAGTAACTTGTGATAACTTACTTCTCATGTGCGGGGAAGGGCTTGAAGTTTCTTGAGTTTCTTGGATGGTATGCCTGGTAGAGTAACAGCCTCCCTAACAATGCCCATCCACATTCTAATTCCTAAAGTCTATTATGTTAATTTCCCAAAGCTGCCATAGCAAATCAACACAAAGTGATGGGTAGCTTATAAGTGATGGGTAACAGAAATGTATTCTCTCACAGTTCTGGAGACTGAAAGTTCAAACTCTAAGAGGTGGTAGGATCATGCTCCTGAAACCTCTAATGTGGGCTCTTCTGGGAGTCTTCCAGTGTCTAACAGCCCCAGATATTTCTTGGTTTGTGGCAGCATAACTCCACACTCTGTCTTCAGATGGTTGTATTCCCTCTGTATCTGTGTGTTTACATAGTTTTCTTCTCCCTATGTCTCTTTTTTCTCTCATAAGGACACTAGTCATATTGGATTAAGAACCTGTCTTGCTCCAATGTGACTTCATCTTAAATTACATGTTGATTATATCTGCAAAGATCCTATTTCCAAATAAGTTCCCAGTGAAAGATATCACAGATTAAGACTTTAACATGTATTTTTGTGTAACACCTCTGAATTCATCACATCAAACTGCAAAAGGAGCTTTGCAGGTGTGATTAGGTTAAGGGTTTTTTGTTTTTTGTTTTGTTTTGTTTTGTTTTGTTTTGTTTTTACTGAGGATTGAATCTATAGGCATTCTACCTCTGAGATACACTCCACTCTATTTTATTTTAATTTTAATACAGGATCTCACTAGGTTGACAAAAGTCTCACTTCTTGCTGAGCTTGTCCTCAAACTTGCAATCCTCCTGTCTCAGTCTCTCAAGTGCTGAGATTACAGGCGTGCACCACCATGCCCAGCTTAAGGTTCGGATCTAGAGATTGTAATATTACTATGGCACAACTAGGTAGGTTGAATATAATTGTATAGGCCCTTTTAGGAGGGAAGCAGGAGGTGAGAGTCAGAGAAGGAGATGTGACAAGAGAAGTTAGAGTGGTGCAGACCCAAACCAAGGAATGCAAGCAGCCCTAAAAACGACCCGTCGGGAATAGATTCTCTTCTAGAGCCCCCAGATGGAATCCAGCTCTGCTGACTCCTTGATTTTAGCCTCTAAGACCCATTTCAAACTTCTGACCTCTAGAACTATAAGTTTGTGATAATTTGTTATGGCAACAATAAGAAACGAATGCATGTGGGTTTACGGCTTTCAGGAACTCTAGAACCTTTTTTCAGGAACTCTAGAACCTTTTTGTTTGTGACACCCCCATCCCTATTTTTTATTCTTTATTTTGAAACAGGGTCTCATTGAGTTGCAAAGGGCCTCACTAAGTAGTAGCAAAGGCTATCTGCGAACGGCAATCCTCCTGTCTCAGCCTCCTGAATGCTGGGATTACAAGTGTGCGCCACCACGCCCAGCTTCAACTCTAGAAATGTTTTAAGCCATTATTTTTCTTCAGATGTTTATTTGTCCTTCCCTCCTCTCCTTCAGGAACTCCAGTTACATACATGTTTGGCCTCTTGAAGTTGCCTCAAGCTCACTGATGCTCTATTTAAATTTTTCCCTGCTTGTTTAATTTGTAATAGTCCTTATTGTCATGTCTTCAAATTCACTAATCTTTTCTTCTGCAATGTCTAATCTGCCAATAATGCCATCTATTTTTTTGTACTCTTAACATTGTAGCTTTGACCTTTTGAAACTTTATTTGGACTTTTTTTCCTTTTTAAAATATGTCTCATGCTTCTTTATTTTTCTGTAACACATGGAATATAGTTATAACAATTATTTGCTGTCCTTGTCTGCTAATACTAATGTCTGTGTCAATTCTAGGTTGATTTCGATTCTTTTCCTCATCACAGGTTATGTTCACCTTGTTTTTTGCATACTTGGTGATTTTTTTTATCATACTCCTGGCATTTATAAATTGCACTTCTTTTAGTGCTAAGTACTTCTGAATTCCTATTGACTTTTTTGAGCTTTATTTTGAAATACAAGTAAATTACTAAGAAGCAGTTTGGTTCTTTTTGTTGTTGCTTGCAAGTCTTGTTAGGCAGATCCAGAGCAATGTGTGGCCTGGGTCCAATTATTTCCCACCACTGAAAGAAAGCTTTGCAGAACATTCTCCCCAAGGCTCCGTAAACCATAAGGTTCTCCGATCCTACTGGTGGGAACGGGCGCCAACACTGGCCCATGGAGATCCAGATATCACTCCTTCTAATACATTTGAGTGGTTCTTTCTCTGGCCTCTGGTAGTTTATTCACATGCACAGGCTAATACCCACTGTCTTAAAAATTCTTATTTCATAATTATGTCTTTCTTTGTTTCAGGTGAGAGAATAAACCAAGTCTTTTTATTCCATCTTGGCAGTAGGAAAGTTAAACTTTTTGTGTGTGTAAGGAGCTTTTCTTAAATAACTCCACTATTTAATGCAGAAAGCACAGTTCCTGTGGTTGAAAGTGGGGAAAGAATTGCTAGCCTGAGGAAATCTGCTCATGTAGCTGCTTTTCTGAGGTATTCGGCTCCCTCCTGATTCTTAGAGATTCACAAGGCCTAATTTGAAAAACAGTCTAGCCAAATCCCTCTTTTTCTGCACTGGCTAAAATTGAAATTCAGAGTGGTTATGTTACTTGCCCAAGGTCATGCAGCTAAAACTCCACACCAAAAGATGAAAGGGAATCATGACTGTGCGCAAGTAAAGACCTTGAGAATCACAGCAATTATTACTAGGTCTACTCTCTTATTTTTTTAATTTTCAAAAGTCCATGCTACTGAAAGAAGGCTGAGTTTACAGAAAATATCTTGCACTAGGTTGGGCGTGGTGGCACACGTTTGTAATCCCCGCGCTTGGGAGGCAGAGACAGGAGGATCGCGCAGGTTCAAAGCCAGCCGCGCGCGCTGGCTTAGGAGACCCTGTTTCCAAATAAAAATGTAAAAATAGTTCTGGGAGTGTAGCCCGGAGGTAGAAGGGCTTCCAGGAACCCCAGTACCACCAAAAAAGAAGAAGAAGAAGAAGGAGGAGGAGGAGGAGGAGGAGGAGGAGGAGGAGGAGGAGGAGGAGGAGGAGGAGAAGGAGAAGGAGGAGAAATATCTTGCACTAAAGGGCTCCCCATTATGTCTTCTTTTATGATTCAAGTTCACGTCCCAAAGCCCCATCCCCTCAGGAAGGTCCACATTTCTCCCAGCCAAGCTCACAGACCTCTGGCAAAGGATAAACTTATACAAGTGTCTCAGGGATAAAGACTAGAACTCAGGTCCCTGAATCACAGTTAAGTATTCTGTCTACTATACTCTAACACCTCCCTTCCACTGGTAAAATTCTAAAGCCCAATAAAATGGTTTCTTTGCTATCCACCAAATATTTAAAAAAAGGTTCATCTAGAATAATGTGTTTACAACTGTTGACAAAATTTCCTGGGAGCACAGGGGTCTCTAGCCCTCATTAAAAAGAGTGTAAATTTCATTTTTCCTTGAATTTCATGCAGTAGAGTTTGGTGCAAAGGTGCTGGGGAAGCAAGCTAGAAGGAAGAGAGTTGATCAAATAGATGAGGTTCACAGCCCCACTGACAACAAGAAGACAGGACGGACGTGGGTGCCAAGGGCAGCCAACTCAAATGTTGACATAGTAGATGAGCCTGGATTTGCCACCCAAGGAATCTCAAATTCCTTGATTTAAACAGGACTCACGGAACCTGTTTCTGCTTGCTTTCCAGAGAATCTGGGAACTATAACTGGATTTAAAAACAATTTGTAAGTTACTTAGAGCTCCTTGGAGTTGAGATAATATATAAGCATGTGGAATTACCATTATGCTAACTATACTTAAATATATAGTTAACAATATACTTAAATATGCTAACCATACTTAAATACTTACAGTATTACATTGAGAGGGATTACCTGAAAAAGTCCTCCTGTCATCTCCCGTCAATTTTCCAAACTAGAGAGAAGTTAAATATTCTATAGTGTCATGCTATATTGCAGTCCATGATAGCTCAAAACATGGAATACACTTAGAACTCTTTCTGAATCAATATAAACTGAGAGGATTTCAACACAATATTACAATAGTCCTCAGAGGTGACATCAATAAGGAGAGTTAACGTTTTTCCTAAGGATTCAATCATCACTTTGCCCAATTCTAGAGGGGAAAATTTACTAGTTTGATGCATTTTGTGATCTAATTATGTGTGTATGCAAATTATTTTAGATACAGTTGCAAGCCCTCGAGAGATGGTTTATTTCACCTAAACTGTAAGTTTAGGATAGTGAGACATCATCAGGTAGGTGATAACTTTACAGTTTGAATTTCAAGGCTGCTGCCTGTGGCTGTACAGATAAATGAGCCCCTGGAAACTACAGTGTACCACCTGCCCCATCATGCATGGCTGTTATTATTCTACTTTAATATTAAAAGGGTGGGTCAGGAAAGAAAATATGGGAATTGAAAATATATGGGAATATGATAAAGCCAATAATTGCTTCAAATGTTGTGCATATGTATAGTTTTGTGTTATATGGTCTACATTTATAGATCTATATACAAAATATATTACATTTACTTCTATAAACATATTATACTTTACCCACTAATATTATTACCCACTAATATTTACCCATTAATATTATATTAATATAATATATTAATATCTATATATTGAACATATATACATGATATCCTGTACATTTATCGAACCCCTAGTAATAGGTACTCCATAAATATTTTAAAGAATTAAACCAAAATATGTATACTGACATAGTTGCATACCGTGGCAATGAATTGCTGTTGACTTTCATCAGGATGAAGAAAGATTCTTGTTAATTTTCACCCAGTCAGAAATACCCACCCACAGAAGACCCTGTAAGAACACATAAACTTCGGTCACAAGCATAACCGTCAGGTGTGACTAAAGAATTTTCTCTCCCCCACAAATTAACTATGTACCCCGTAACATATGCCAGAAACCATTTAACTCTAAAAAGCCTACTCCTGAAACTCCATCTGTTCCTATTGTCACAACTAAGTTCCATTCTCTAAGAAGAATCGTCCTCAGGGAGAGAGGTGTGAATACTGGTCTAAGAACCAGAAGACCTGCTTTCCAGGACTAGTTCTGGAACTAACAAGCTGAGAGCGTTCGTCAGTCCCTTCTCTTCAGACTGTATGGGCTTAATCCATAAACTAGAAAGTTACATTTAACAACCAGTAAGGTCCTCTCGAGCTGTACACACATTATTTGATTATTGAATTTATTTATATCCCATCAAATAAACAAGGCTAATAAAGTGGAAAAGTATGGCCAAGGGGTAAAAGGGAAATGAAATATGCTAACAATAAGGGTTAAAATATGGGTAGATTAGCTGGGCTAATTTGGGAGGCTGAGACAGAGGGTCACGGTTCTCTGACAGCCTCTGCTACTACTTAGTGAGGCCCTTTGCAACTCAGTGAGACCCTGTTTCAAAATAAAGAATAAAAAATAGGGCTGGGGGTGTAGCTCAGAGGTAGAATGCCTCTGGGTTCTATCTCCAGTACTGCAAAAGGAAAAAAAAAAGTGTAGATTAAGTTTTATATGTGGCTCTTAACAATCAACTAAAATGTGAAATGTAAATTTCTCAACTTTTCATTTTCAGGAAGGAAAAAACCTCCTTTTTCCTGAAGGATAACATTCTGTGGTTATGATCCCTGCCCTGATTGAGAAGACAAATTGTGACCTTGAGTTCCTAAGAACTCTCCAGACAAGGAACCCCTTCTTCTGTCGTCCTAGGTAAAAACTAAGTATTCAAATGGCGCCATGTTTCACGGGTAGTGAAATGTCACCGTGAGGTCACCAGGTGCCACACAACTGAAGAAACCAGAATCCAGAGACATGAATAATATGTCCGAGGCCACCCAGGTAGCCATCAGCAACAGAGGGATTAAAAACTCAAGGATCCTGACCTGGTGGTCGGCCCTGGTTTTAGATAACGCAGGTGGAGGGTGCAGAGGGCAGCCGAGTGCGCGTGCGCGGCCGAGCATCCCGCTCAAGCTCGGAGGCGCTGAAACTCAGGGATGCGCTGGGGTTTATGGGCACATGTGTGTTCCTTCCACTCCGCCCCATTCCTGTCACCACAGCTCAGTTTTAACCTGATGAATTAAGCGTGAAGTTTACTTCCTCTTCTGCAAAGAACACTTTTCCCAATGGAGCGACCACAGGCGGAAGCAACAGCTTGTCTGCAAGATGGCGTCAGGTGTTGTTGGAGACACTGACTGGGGACCTTTGTGCTGAGAAACCACAGCAGGTGAAGGGTTGGGGAAACATCTGGCCCCCTGGAAATAGCAATGCCCCCCACGAGCCTCAGATACAACCCAGGCCTGTCAGCTCCCCGCTGAAAGCAACCTATCGCCCAGAGGAGGAGGTGCCTCGGGGGACCCGGTCACCCGAACAGTGACTCAGAGTAAATGTTGACAGCCACTTGTGGCAACAGTTCCCTCATTTCCCTGTCTCAGGAACGACTTCTCTGTGAGAATGAATATTCACAGGCCTCTTCTCTGGTCTCCTGGGATTGGGGGAGTCTGAAAAAGGAGATGAAACACAGCTTCCTGAGAAAACCTGAGATTTGGAATGGTGCGCCACCTTGAAGAGTGGTTTTTGTTATACAAACAAAATAACCTTCCTATCCATGAACCCCACCTCCCACACCGTCTTTCCCTGGTTAGCCAGTGGGGGGCAGTGCTTTCAGTAAGCCTTCCCGAGTCATCATTTTACTTCTATGTCGTCTGTACAGGGTGTTTGAAAGGAAAGAAGCCTTAAGACCCACATATGGCCACCAGAAAAATAAATGAATGCCCCACAGCTAGTTAGTAGAAACTCTGGGAATACTTGTTGGCTATCTCAACTCTTAACAGGGGCACTTTTTTTCAAAGCAAAGAGTTACTGCATGGCTACAAAGGAGAAAATAAGCGTGGTCCACCACGCTCTGGCGCCGCTCTGGCGCCGAGAACTTCTGGCTCAGAAGCGGCACACATCCTTTCTGTTCACATTCCATTAGACAATGGAGCAAGTCATTGGCCAGGACCAATTTCAACAAGCAGGGATGGATTATTCTCCCCAGGAAAAGGCATGAAATGTTTGTCAACAGTCAGACATTCCGCCACAAGATCTCAGGCTCCAGGACAGGCTTGGTTTCGCTCAGATTAACTACAGATTAGGACCCCAGCACACAAGTCCTCCAACAAGAGGCCACCACGCTCCTCATTCCTCAACAAAAGCTAGGAATGTCCGGAGAATGTGGACTCCAGTGAGGAGCACGGGCCAGAAGAGCTCCCTGGAAACTCCTCCGGGGAGCAAAACACATTTTCTGTCCTGGGAAATAGAGGGCATAAATTCATGAGCCTTTTAAAATAAATGACCTAACATTTTCCACAGATGCACAAATTGTAAGGCAGATGGGTCTACGTTTCTAAGGATGTAGCCTGTCACCAAGATACCATCAACTCTTGCCGGCCTCCCATAGTCCACACCGTGGAAGTCGAATGACCTTTTTAATATATAAATCTAATAGTGTTTGCCCACCTTCCTCTACCTTCCCATGCACAACTTACCATTGCTTAAAGTGTATCAATGGCTTCCCATCGTTTTGCTCTGGACATTAAAATGCTAACCAGTGGTACCATGTTCTCTCTCTTCCAGTGATTCAGATCTTCATTCATTTCTTTAGGATCATTACACCTCTTCACATCTGGCAAGCCACCCTCTATGCTATCCCTGCTGTCCAGAATGCTCTCCCCACCCTCTTTATCCAGCTAACTCTCTTTGTATTTTGATTTTGGCTGATTGCTATCGTGATAAGAAAGCTTTCCCAGACTTCCCTAACTAAGTCAGTCCCCCTACATTATTCATGGCATAAATATTTGTTGAATATCTACTAAGTTCCAGGCATTGTCATCACTGCTGGAAATATAAAGGCAATCAAACGATTGATGTGTCAGAAAGGGACAATGAATAAATGGCATATATAAACCTCTGAGGTGTAATAGGCTCTGTGAGCAACAAAAAGAACAGAGGGAAAGGTGGAGCAGTCTTTTAGATAAAGTGGTCAGGGAACAGCTCTCTGAAAAGAGATCACCTGACCAAACCCTAACTGTAGTAAATGGCCATGCTACACTCCCTGGAAGAAGAAAATTCCTGGTAGAGGAAATGACAAGAGTAAAGGCATTGAAGATAGAGTGTTACAAGTACTGCCATAGTTTTATGACTTATTTCAGTACTTTATATCTTATCATAGCACTACCACAATGTAATCTGAAACTCACTAGTCTCATCTAATTAATGCTCATGGCTCTTCTAGACTGCTACTTCTAAAGGCATAAGGATAGAAAAAGTGTTCAGTTTTTCTCTTTGTTGAACACTGAATCTCCTGTGTTGATGCTGGTACCTAGACACAGTAGGTCTTTGATAAGCATTTGTGAAATAAAGAAATAAATGATGGCCAGATAAATGAGTGATAAGGCATATCCCCAGATGACCCATCTGTCTCCCACCCACATATACGCAGAACTCACCCCAAAATGCCAAGAGCTGCTTCCCTGCAAATCTCTACCCTGGCACTCTTTTTCTTGCCAACACAGCATGTTTGTCCAATGAGCTCCAGAGAGCAAATGGCCCCCAAAACAGCCCTCTACCAAGTACAGATAGAGAGTTGAGGATAAATGTGCCCCAGCTTACTCATCCCTCAAATGGGACAACTCTGGGCAGTGGTTGCTCAATCCTGGACAGGGTTTCCACCCCAGGGGGTATGTGTCAATGTTTGGAGACCTTCTGGAGTATCACAACAGTCTGGGGGAGAGATGGGGAGGAGATGTCACTTACATCTAATAAGTAGAGGCCAAGATGCCACTAACATGCAACAACACACAGGACAGGCCCTGCTTACTTAGCTTTTCCATAGCTAGAGGAGGAAAAGATCCCTAGGCTCGTGGTTTTAGAGGTTCAGTGGGTGGTTGGCTGGCTCTGAGACAGACATCACAGTGGCAGGGCATTTGTGGAGAAAAGTGTTAGGGGGCTAGAAGAAGAGAGTGAGAGGAGGGGGTTAGGACATATATCAGACCCAAGGCCATGCCCCCAAGGACCACCTCCACTAGCCATGTCCTGCCTGGCTACTTTGCTTAATACATGAGATTTGGGCACACATTTTTAAATCCAAAACCGTAACAGTTCCCTACAACAAATAATTATGCAGCCCCAAATATCAACAATGCTGAAGCTAAGAAACCCTCCCCTGGGTGTTTGTCCTACAGTCTTCCAGAGGTCCCCAGAAGAACTGAAATCCAGTTACCCACAGCAAGAAAAGAATGGATAGTACATCACTTAATGGTTTCTTTCTTTCCCTGTCAGACTTCCACACTTTCAAGGGATGTATCCTGGGGCCACCTGACAAATAAGCTCTTTGCCCTCAAACCCTATTTCTCAGGGAACCCAAACCATACACTGTCCCTCAGACTTTGTTTTTCTCAGCAATCAGTGTCTCCTACTTTTTGTCCATGTAATCAAGCCATGGAATTGACCTAGGAAACTCCAAGGAGTAAGTGATGAGCACTGCATCTGAGACCGGCAGTAGATGGGCATTAGCTTTCAGGAAAGTCTGTTCCACCCCAGAACATGTCTGCTTTGGAGAATAAAGCTTCTTTCCCCCTGGAACCAATGAAGGGTAACTCAATTTGGAACTTTTTTCCTGTGCCAAGACAATAGAATGAATGTTGGGGCAGGAATTTGAAGACCTGGTTCAAATCCTCCATTGGTAGCTTTGGGCAAATCACTCACCATACTGTACTCCTGTTGGGACCTTGCTAACTTGTACTGTCCATACTCAGCTTCCCCATCTCTAAAATGTGTTCATTGTGTTGGGTGATTACTGAAGATTCTGAGCTCTAGCTTTCTATAGCTGTAGGAAAAAAAAAAAAAACTATTCACCTTCCATTCCCCCATAAAGTAAGCCAGGCTATGTCTTTTCTGCTCAGAGATCCCTTCCTTGCATCCCCCCCACACTGTTATCCCAGAGCAGTACTCTGTGGTAGATTTCTCTTCCCCTTCCCTCTTTTACTAACATTTACTTGATCGTCATGCTTACAGCTCAGTTCAGCTCTTAAATTTAGTGTTTATCTGGCTTTCATTCCTCAGAGACAAACCAAGGGAAAGAAGTTTGCTCATTTTTGCAAGGTTACAAAGTTATAAAACTCAGCTACAAGTCCATGACCCCCACCCCACCACTCCCATTTGAACAAAAATATACCTCAGCATGTGCTAGTTATATACTGAATATGAGTTTCAATTGTAAAGTAAAATAAAATAAAATAGCTCTTTCTCCCATTAAACAAAATTATTAGGGAATGGGGGCGCTCTGATTGAGAAAAGCAAAGTGTGTTAGTCAGCTCTCTGTAACTATGCCAAAATACCTGAAATAATAAACTTAAATAAGAAAAGTTTAGCCAAGCACAGTGGAGCTCACCTATCATCCCCCAGTACTTAAGAGGCTGAGACAGGAGAATAGCAGGTTCTCCTAAGGCCAGTCTCAGCAACTTAGCAAGACCCTCAGTAACTTCACATGACCCTGTTTCAAAATAAAAGATATAAAGGGTTAGGGTAGAGCCAGGCATGGTAGCGCACACTTGTAATCCCCGCGCTTGGGAGGCGGAGACAGGAGGATCACGCAGGTTCGAAGCCAGCCACGCTGGCTTAAGAGACCCTGTTTCCAAATAAAAATATAAAATTGGTCTGGGAGTGTAGCCCAGAGAAGGGTTTCCAAGAGGCCCAGTACCACAAGGAAAGAAAGAAAGAAAGAAAGAAAGAAAGAAAGAAAGAAAGAAAGAAAGAAAGAAAGAAAGAAAGAAGAAAGAAAGGGAGGGGGGAGGGAGGGAATGAAGGGTTTGGGTGCAACTCAGAGGTAGAACATTCCTGGGTTCAAGGAGAAGGGGAGAATGGAGGGAGGGAGGAAAAGTTTATTTTCACCCACAGTCTGCAAGGTCTAGTCTACTCTCAGTTGGCCCTATTTTTCTGGGTCTGTGGTGAGGCCGCACAACATGGTGGGAGCACGGTATGGAGCAAAACCATTCACCTTGTATCCAATAGAGCAAAAGAGATGGAAGAGGGGACCAGGAACTCAAAGCTCTCCCCAAGAGCACACACCCAATCACCTACAGACCCCCACACACCCTGCCTCTTAAAGGTTCCACCGGCCCCCCCAGTAGTGCTGCCCTGGGACCAAGCCTTCAACACATGGGCCTTTGGGGACATTCAGCTCGCAAACTATTGTACCTGGTATAGGCCATATAAGCAATTAATTTTAGGGAAAAAAATAGAAAACAACGAGAAACTGGAAGACAAAAGCACACAGCCTTTGAAAGCCACACTGAAGGTAAGTTTCTTGATAGTTCCAAAAGCAGTTCAGGATGGCAAAAAATAACAGGAATTCTTGGCGTATGTTGGGCTCCATGTCATTTGCAGTTTCAGTTTTCAAAGAATTTATGTAGCATTCTAAAGAGCTGGTCATGTAATTTCATTGAGGCTGAACACATCAGCTAAGACTGTAGAAATAAGGAAAATAAATTATTTCTGTGTCTTTTTCTGATAAGAAAATAAGCATCTTTGCCTGTCCTTTTTATTTACCTCTGACAAAAATAGAATTATTTGATAAGAAGCAAACATCAATGGTAATAGTGGTTTTATAAAGAAGTTCTAAATATTTTCTTTCCAAAATAAATATAAATTTCTCACTTAGAAACTAAAAATGTATAAAGGTAAATAAAACAAAAACGGGAAAAATTTTAACTTTCCTTCAACTCTAAACATAGAGACCACCATTATTTGTTTGTTTTTTTCAAACATTTTCTTCCAGTGTCCTCAGGTATCTTTAAGAAAAATTAGAACATATTGCTAATATATGTACAGTTTTTCTATCTTGCCTTTTTCACTTCTCTCTGTGTCATGAACCTTGAAGCAAAGACTTTGATTTTTTTTTTTTTTTTTTTTTTTTGGTGGTGGTACTGGGGTTCCTGGAAGCCCTTCTACCTCCGGGCTACACTCCCAGACCTATTTTTACATTTTCATTTTTGGAAACAGGGTCTCCTAAGCCAGCGCGCGCGGCTGGCTTTGAACCTGCGCGATCCTCCTGTCTCTGCCTCCCAAGCGCGGGGATTGCAAGCGTGCGCCACCACGCCCAGCAAGACTTTGATTTTTTTAAATCACTTATAATATTCTATTTATCAGTCTACAAAAAGTTATTTAACCAAATATTTATTGCTGGACACATAAACTGTATTCAATTCTCATCTTTTACTGAAATCTCTCTGGATCTCTGATAGATTCCAAAAACAAAAAACACTGGGTCAAAATATATAAATATTTTTAAGAGTTAGAGAAAGTGTAAAGGTAACAAAGATGAGGAAGTACTTAGTGCTATTCTTAACCATTCTTAACTGGCAAAAAGATTAACCCAACCTTGGTCTTATCCACAAATTTGACTAAAATCCCCACACACACACACTGAGATCTAATTTTGGAGTTATGATTTTTTTTTGGATACTGGCTCTTCATCAAAAATTAAGGTTTTTGATCTTATATTTAAACATCAAATTTTTTAGAGAAGAGGAATTTCTGAGGTCTTGGAAATTCTATTTCTTGATCTGGGTGGGGTTACAGAGGTGTGCATAGTCAATGTAGAAAAATCCATTAACCTGTGTGTTTACAATTTGTACAGTTGTTACACTTTAATAAAAAGTATGCTTACAAGAAAGATTTTTGTGCTTCATGAAGTCATTAACTATGAGTTTCCTCTAGTGAGGCTAGTGTGTTGGGAATAAAATATTGTGTGTATTTGAAAACCATGAGGTGTTTCTAGAAGAAAATAGTAACATTGTTATGGTTTAGACCTGGAATGGCACACAGAAAGCTCATAGGTTGACAGCATGCCCTAGTGCAGCTAGGTTCAGAGGTGCCACAGGCTACAGGAGGTGGGCCTTGGGGCCCGTATCAGTCCCTGGGCCCCTCCTCTCATTCTCTCTCTGCTTCCCAGTTGCCATGAGCTAGGTAGCATGCCTTCATCATGCTCTGCCATCGTCATGGTTCTGCCTTGGGGCTGGCCAACCATGGACTGAACCTCTGAACCCATGAACCAAATAAGCCTTTTTTCCTCTATTATTTTATACTTAATTCCTCAAGTATTTTGGCTACAGCAATGAAAGCGCTGATGAACACCAACATCATCACTTGAGTAAAGTCATCCCTGCTGACACATGAATGAGGTAATACTCGCAGGAGGCATTTTTATTTTGGAATCACTTTTAATCTGAAATAGGTGAACTGACGGATGGAGGGGAGGAGGAGCTTTGGGGAAGAAAACTTTTTTTCTTATCTATACTTCCTCTGACTCCTTCACCCAGGGAGTAAGGCACATGCAGCCAGAGCCACTGGACTCTAGCTTTAGAATCTGTAATTCTAAATTCAAGGCCACTGGGGATACACCCCATATATTACACATATATTACACCCCATATATTGTACAGCTAGAAATAGTTCAAACAGGAACATCTTTCCTGGAGTTTATAAGCAGGCCCAGAGTTTGAAGTGGCATGTAAAATCTACCAGGAAAAAAAAAACTCTATTCAGAAATTACAATCAATCCTTTTATCTCCTTCCTTTCCTGCCTCCCTTAGTCTTTCTGGCAATTAACCTGAAGAAATCTGTCCATATTCATCAGCATGTGGGCTCAGTTTCTCCCCTGTGAAATGTGGCTTGGTTCTCCCTGAGCAAAGCCAACGCATGCATTTGGGAGGGCTGCTCACTGCACAAGGATACCTGGCTCAGGTGCTCATCCTGCTGCGGGGGCTACATCTCCTCAGAAAAAGAGAGGCCTTTTTTAAATTTAGGCAAAACTGGCAAATGGCCCTGCCTCTGAGACCCTCAGCTCTGACATTCTGGGATTTATTTATTTTTTTGCCACAACTATTTTTAATTTTTTTTTAATTTTTATGTTGATCATATTGAAAATGGCATACATTCAGACTATGCTTGGTGCCCATTCTCTCCCCCCACTTTCCCCTTGTCCCCTCCCAACAATGAGTGTCCAGGTTAACCGTGCTACATTCATACTTTTACACATATCAGATGTAGCTCCTCCATTAATCAGCCTCAGCCTTCTGCCTCTCCTACCCTTCCATTTCAGCTATGCAGAGGTTTCCCCTCCACTGTCTGGAGCCCCTCTGGTATTCCTAACACTCTCTAATTTGGGCATATTAGAGAAAACATATGTCACTTCTCTTTCTGTGCTTAGAAGAATGGCTTGCAAAACTATGGGACATACACACAATGGAATTCTACTCAGCTGTAAAGAAGAACAAAATCATGCCATTCACCAGAAGATGGAAAGCTCTGGAGAACTGACATTCTGGGATTTAGATTCGTGTATCCAGACTCCCACTTCAGGTGGTACATCTCTTTAAGGCCAGGCCCCATGGGGGGCCAGGCTGATCTGTTCAGACAGTGTTTGACTGTATTTGTGTAAGAAGTCATGAGCAAGTGGGATGTGCTCCCACAACTGCACAACATGAGTTTGACTTTAATTTCAACACAGGTCCCACCAGTCCTGTGTTCTGCACACCTGTGAGGCTAACTTATGCCAACGTGGCTCAGCTGTGCTGCCCAGTGAATGGATTAAACACTAATCTAGATGTTTCTATGAAGAAGTTTTGTAGATGTGATTAACACGACTACTCAGTAAACTTAAAGCAGATGTCCCTCCATGCCATGGGTGGGCCTCATTCAAGCAGTTGAAGGTCTTACGAGCAAAGACTGAGCTTTTCTGAAGAAGAAGAAACTGCCTCAAGCCTGAAAGGTGGAAACCCTGCTGAGATTTCAGACTCTTGTCCTGCCCTGTGGGTTCTGGATTCAAGACTGCAGTATCAGGTCTTACCTGACTTGCTAGCCTGTTGACCCGGCCTGCAGTTTTCAGACTCCAAAATCTCATGCCTACTTTTTTAAACACCTCTCCTTGTCTCTCCCCTTCTCTGTGTGTATGTTTATGAAGAAAGAGATCCTATTATGTAGGCAGATCTATTCTGTATGTATGTACGTCTATGTAGGCTACATATAAATAGAGAGAGATATACAGGTATATCCCATTGATTCTGTTCTCTGCAAAACCCTGACCAATGCAGGATCTGAGAACTCCAGCCCTTCTGGGCACAGAACGTGCAAAGCAGCCTAGAGTTCTCACAAGGTCTCCTGGAAGAAGCCTCCAGGAGCTCAGCAGTTGGGAGCAATCCCTCCAAATACCCCTTGCAACCCTCATTTCAGAGGTCTTAGTAAGGCTTCTAATTATAAATACAAGCTCATAAAACAGACTATTTTAAGAAAATAACCAAACAGAAAAGATAAGGCTTTGGGGGACAGGATCTTCAAGTGATTTAATGATCGTTTTTAATCCTTTAGAATGTGCTTTTCCATGCATGATTTTACTTGATCTGGAAATCCCTCTCAGGGATAGAATCATAAATTCAATTCTCATTAACTTCTGGTCATTTGAAATAAATGGAGTAAAAGATGGGGAGGAGCAGGTTAGACTCTGCTACTGGAGCTCATATGGTTTTATAGGAGTTTCCTCTACATCCCTGGGCATTGTGCTTCTTAAATAATGCATGTTATTTAGCTGATACTAAAAGCGCAGTAGACATCTAAAAATAGTTCAAACCAGAACATCTTTCCTGGCTTTTCATGAGCTGGCTCAGAGGTTGAAATGGCATGGAAAACCAACCCCCCCCCAAAAAAAAATAAATCTATTTAGAAATTGCAATCAAACATTCTATTTCCTTCCCTCCCTGTCTCCCTTAATCTTTCTGGTAGATTAACCTGAAGAACTCTACCCAGCTGTCTCATTTCCTGAGAGCACACACCCTCTAGACACCAGCAGATCATATCGCCCTGGGAGTGGTCCTGGACCTGCCGTCTCCACCTCCTCCTGGGTTGCACTGTCTCACTTACGAGGCCGGCTGCCAGTCTGTCTGTCCTTCAGATCTTGTTGGTGTTTTCTAGCACCGTTTCCTTTCAGCTCTGCCTTTCTCCGGTGGAGATTCCCCACCCACAAGAGGATAGTTGCCTTCTAGTTTTTTTTCTACCTTCAGCAGTTAATGGTCAGTCAGGGAGAAATAATCCTTAAGTCTTGGTAGAGTGGCTCTAGTCATCTGTTATTTGTACCAATGATGATGAAGATGGAGGAAGAGGAAGAAAAAGTGGAAATAAAGAAGCACAGATAAGCCAGGCGTGGTGGCGTACCCTTGTAATCCCCGCACTTGGGAGGTGGAGACAGGAGGATCGTGCAGGTTCGAAGCCAGCCTCACTGGCTTAGGAGACCCTGTTTCCAAATTTTTTAAATATAAAAAAATAGGTCTGGGAGTGTAGCCCGGAGGTAAAAGAGTTCCATCTCCAGTACCACAAAAAATAAATAAATAAATAAATAAATAAATAAATAAATAAAGCACAGATAGTTACAAGTTTCTTGAGGGCAGAATCTCAGTCTTGTTTATCTCTGAATTCTTGCTTCTTAACCTCATGCCTAGCACATAGAAGGCTCTTATTCAGTGTCCAGAGAACTAAATAATAGAAATAAGAATGAGCAGAGATTTGAAAGAACAAAAATGTAGGAAGCAAGGGGGAAAAGATGGAAGGAAGGAGGGAAGGAGGGAAGGAAGGAAAGAAGGAAGGTAATCACACTTTCTTGACTCAGAATAACTGGTTGGAATCTCAGTTTGGGGCTGACTGTGTCACTTGGGGCAAGTTTGTTAATCCTTTTACATCATTGGCTTGTGGTGAGGACTAAATGTGGTACAAGTAATTAATACTCCATAAGTGTGAGTTATTATTATGATCTTCCCCATCACTATAGCACTGTGGTGGGATGAGGACAATGTCTCCTAAAGCTACTAACTATATCTTTTGATCTTGAAACTGGGTCTCTTAGTGTGGAAATATCTTGATTTGGCAATGGGTGAAAAGCCCGTCTGGGCTGGGATGCTCATCGGCCATCACTCAGGAGGTGGTTGAATACATCAACTTCAGGACATGATCTAGTACATTAAGAACTGACAATGTTTGATTTTTTTTACACTGCTAAGAACTCAACTTGGGAGCATCCTACCTCCGAGCTACACCCCCAGCCCTATATTTTTATTTTTTATTTTTGAAACAGGGTCTCACTAAGTTTCAGAGGGCTTCACTAAGTAGCTGAGGCTGGCTGAAAACCTGGGACCCTCTTTCTGCTTCAACCTCCCAAGTACTGGGATTACAAGCATGAGCCACCATACCTGGCAAATTTTGACATTTTAATCAATGAATTATAAATACAATTTTTGACATGTCCTTTGAATGTTCAAGAAAGTCACAGGCTAAGAATTTGAAGGGGATACATTTTTCAGCACAGTTTTGATCAGTTACAGTACCTTTTCACACCCTCGGTTAGCAATGGTATGTTCCTTTACATTCCAGAATATTTCCAACAGCCTGAACCCACACACGTTTAGGAGGGCCCCAGGCTCACAGGTTTAGGAGGGCCCCAGGCTCACAGGTACTCACTCACCTGAAAGGCAAGCACACTTCATTTGCAGTGGGGGGAACTCCCTTTCTGATGGCCGCTGCACTTCAGGGACACACCTGCTGGGCTGGGCACAGCTCATGACCGCTCAGGGGAACTGACCCAGTGCTTGCTTGGAGCAGGCAGCTGAACATCAGGCCAGCTGGCCCTCCACATCTCCCGTGAGCGTGGGGCTCAGGGAGTTTTCTAGGGGTGACAGGTAGTGGGAAAAAGCAGAAGGAGGCAAAAGCGCCTTGTTATTTTAATCCCATATTCATCTACTGCTCTCCTTTCCTAGCCATCCAGTGATAAAATAAATACTTACTTAAAAAAAAGATGGATATGCTGACTCAAAATCTAGTCATAGATCTGTTTTACCAAATTACTACCCTCAGGTTATAATTTTTCACCCATCTTTGCCCTTTCTCTTGCCTTCCCTAGCCCATGGAGCTACTGTGTCATATAATACTTCACCCAGGGGAGAAAGCCCAAATGATCAAACATTTTTTTTTCAAAGTAAAAGAAAAATCAATAACAATTGCCTGTGTCACTGCACACAAAGTTTGTGAATTGCAGAAAATGTATTGTGGTTAGTGTCTAAATTTTCAAACCTCCCTCCTAAATCTGTGGTCTCACCATCCAGCAGTCCCTCTTTTGACACTCCAGGAATGAGCCGTGAATGGCAGCAGCTCATCTCCGTTACACATAACTGACATGGCAGCATTTATGCCGGACAAATTACATTCCCAAGCAGGGAGCAACTCTATTTCCATACACAAGAGGTTTTATTTTGTTTTTAAAGAAGTGCTACCCAATAAGGATGACTAACGAGACAGAAACTTCCTTTCACATAGACTGGCCAGAAAAGAGCTAAAGAGGACATCAGGTCCTCCGGAGGTTGTCCTGGTCACCTGAGGCCAAGACTTGGTTGATCAACCCTGAACAGCTGTCTAGGAGTTTCCCTGAAAGGCCTGCCCTCAATACAGTGCTGGGAAAGCTCAGATCCAGGGCTACCGCACTGGGGCCCATGTGCCCAGACCTGTGAGTGCTGGGTGAACTTGGGCAGCTCACGTACACTTATTGTGGCTTGTTCTTCTCATCTGCAAAATGGGAAGACTTCCCACCTCACAGCACTGTCAGGTAAAGAAACAATTCCCCGTGTGAGGGTATCTACTCACGCAGCCACAAAGAGAATGTTCAACAGGAGCAATGAGAGTCCGCATCGCAGCACAGGGAGGCTCCAGGCTGAGTCTCTAAAAGAAGACAGGTCTCAAGAGGTGAAGCGTGGGGAAGAGCATGGCAGGTAGTGATTGTCACCGGGGCAAAGACAATGAAGCACCGGGGGTGACTTAGACCAGTGGGCACAGAGCCAGGTGCCAGTGTCACGAGAGACTGGTCTTAGGTCCTTCCATTTGACTATCCCCAAGCATTTCGGGATTCATATCTCGCAAAGTAACTGGGCGTGGTGGTGCACGCTTGTAATCCCAGCATTTGGGAGGCTGAGACCAGAGGATCATGGTTTGCCAAGAACCACGTAGAACTAAGTAGCCTCAGCTACTTAGCGAGGCCCTCTGCAACTCAGTGAGACCCAGTTTCAAAAGTAAAGAATAAAAAATAGGGCTAGGGGTGTAGCACAGAGGTACAATGCCTCTAGGTTCTATCTCCAGTACCGAAAAAAAAAAAAAAAAAATATATATATATATATATATATATATATATATATATATATATGACTAAAAACATGGGTTGGGGTGTAGCTTGGAGGTTCAATGCCCCTGGGTTTCATCCCTAGTACTGAAAAAAAAATTACAAAGTAGAATTTTCCATAATAGCTTGATAAAATCTTAAAACCACACAAAATGCCAAATTTACCTAAGACAGGCATGTCCCTGCTTACTTTTACTGACGGGCAATTCTCCACATAACTATAACAGCAGCCTCTCTACTGTTCCTTAACTTACTAAACCAGAGGTTCTCAAAGTGGGGTCTTCACACCGGCAGCATCAGTATCACCCGATATGGCAGAGATTATATCCCCCTCCCTCGCAAAGATGTTCACACTCTAATCCCTGGGACCTGTGCAGCTACTATGTCATATGGCAAGTAAGAATTATTTTTGCAGATGTAATTAAGGGTGCTAATTATTTAACTCTGAATTAAAGAGATAATCCTGGATTCTGTAGGTGGGCCCAGCGCAGTGACAAAGCTCTTCAAACAGGGAAGAGGGAGACAAAGAGAACCAAAGAGGTAGCATCTGACACAAAGACAACCACTTCTGACTCTGATAATGAAAGGGGACAAAGAGCCAAGGAATGTGGGGAGCCTCTAGGAGCTGGAAAATGCCAGGAATTGGATTCTTCCATAGCCTCTAGAAAGAACTATAGTTCTACCAACTCCCTGATTTGAGTGCAGTGAGATCACTTTGGCATTCACAATCTTCAGAACTGTAAGTTAATTGGTACTGTTTTAAGCCACTAAATCTGTAGTGATTTGTTACAGCAGCAATAGAAAACTAATACACTTGAAAACTCGTTTAAAAGGCAAGGTCTCTGGCTGTGTCCCAGAAATGCTGAATCAGTAAACCTGAAGGTGGAGCGCAGCAGTCTGTCTTTAAAGAAGCCCTTGAGGTGATTCTTATGCATGCTCAAGTTTGAGAACCATTCACTAGACTAAGCAATCACAATTATTTCCCTGAAGCAAACACATTCAGACACAGATCCCCAAGGAAACGCAACACTACAGTTAAACACTTGATTAACCATGATAAAATCTACCAGGTCCATGCCTTGCCTTGACATGTACTCAGTAGGGAACCCAACCAAATTCTTGGTGATTCAGACTCCTTCAGGGTCCTCATTTTGAATAATAGTGGTGCCCTGGTCCCAAAAGCTATCCTGTAGGCTTCTTTTTGAACTCATTTCTGATTCCAGCTAGACTCGACAATGGAAATCCTTTGTCTCTTTCTCGTTAAACTTAAGTAAAGGGAATGTGGACAGGTGAAGGCCAAAGTAGCCATTTCTGGATGGGGAGGCAGACTTGATTTCATAGACTGGTTTACATGCAGGTATAGAGTTCTTATACGCCATAAAGATAGTTCCTGTGCATTCATCATAGGTCCTGCATGTCTTCACCATCACAGCATTGCCACAGAGAGGCCACCCAGCCTCTGCTTGAATATCTATCTCCAAGGATCTCACACCTCCAGTGATACACTTCCATTCTGAGAGTTTCCAATAGCTAGACCTTGGGTACCTTCATCTGACGCCTGGCTTTCTGTGGTCCCTGTGCTTTGGCTTCATTTTGTCCTACACCAGGGTTTCAGGTGCACACTCACATGCACAAGTAAAATCCAGCCAGGTTGCAGCCTTGCTACACACATTTGCTTGTTTTCTCAGCACTGTGGCCTCCACTGACCTCAAAGGGAGGCATGTGTGTGAGCTAGGCAGGAGGTAGGCCTGGGCCTTGTGAAAGGCAAAGTGCTTTAAAAGCCTTTGATGAAAGGCATTAAGGCTTGAAAGGATTGTTTCTGAAACACTACACCTCCCTTTTAAGAACTCTTAAGATCTGGAGGGTGATACTCTCTCACCCCAAAAGAATCCAAGCTTGAAAGTTCTTAGAGCCTCCAATTAAGAATCCAATTCCACCTCCCCAGGTGCTCATTCCCACCAAAATTACCAACTTGGATCTTTATTTTTGTTTTGTTAAGGAACAAACCAAGCAACCCTGAACAACATCTCAGAGTTAAACAACCATTCAGTGTTATTGACAAAATAAAATATAAAGCCCAATCACTCTATTTAATATGCATAACTATAAATAGAAAGAAAGCCTAAGGCACTCTTGTATTAAGGATTAACATATTAATCCAATTGCTGTGTGCATCTATTTTATGTCAGGCACTAAGGTGGATACTAGAACACAATGATGACCTAGAATGACACACAATCTACCTTCCTGGGGCTTAGAGACCCCATTTGAACTCCACCTTATCTATATTCATGTAGTGCTAATCATTTACAAAACAATTTAAGGAAATTTGTTTGTTGGACTAGAATGCACCTGGATCCTTGACACAGACGGCTTGATGATGCTATGTGTTATTTTCAGAAAGAAGCTAGAAACCCAAGACAAAGTATTCCATAAAATTTCTAGATGTTGCATGCTAAATAAATTTTTAAAAATCTTATTTTTATCCATTTTTAAGTGAAAATGACCAAATTGGCATCCACGTGGGATTCTTGAATAGAACGCACTAGTCTTTTTTCTTTCTTACTCTGTCTTAATGGTTATTCCATCCAGACAGAGTCAATCTTGGTGGCCAGTGTCACCAAGTGACTATGGCTTAGCATTCATTTGTGAGCCTGCAGGATTCTCTGTAACCTCTGCCAACCCTTCATTGTATTTACTAAAAATAAGTAGAAACCACCTCCTGCTGTCATAGAAGCATTAGTCTTCATCATTACCCACAAGTCTTACCATCACCTATGATTCTCTTACACATCCAATCAGAAGATGCTTCAGAGGTGCAGAATTCTATAAAACACAAGAGCTACTTTTCTGGAGCTGGATGCTGGCTGTGACAGAGACCCCAAGAAGTATCTTAGGAAAGAACACGAATGTCTTCTTTGATGCGAACAAACTATATCAGCTCAAAATTCAAATCTCAAAACGATACAAAAAAGATTTTAAGCCTCTCAATTCCTTCCACAGCCAGCTTTATCAACCATAAACACATAACCCTTATAAATTTATACTTTCAGAGCTTGCCCCAATTCTTGAATAGTGAGGAATGAATGTACATTCCCTGGTATCTAAAGTGCTGGTTCCTTGATTCATTTGATTATACAGTTATTTTGTCTTCATTATTTATTTTATAATCCCTCCTGTTTGTCAAATACTCTGCTCAATGATGAGCATATAAAAATAAACAAAATTGATATAAAATAAATAAATAAAAATAAAGTGGGACTTCCTTATATTATATTAGGCTTACCTTTTGTATTAACCAGGGTTCTCCAGAGAAATGCAAGCAATAGCCGTGTGCATGTACGTGTGTGTGTGTGTGTGTGTGTGTGTGTGTGTGTGTGTGTTTTGAGAAAGAGAGAGATTTATTTTAAGGAAATGGTTCTCATGATTATAGAGGCTGGCACATCTGAAATCTTCAGGGCAGGCCAGCTGGCTGGAGATTTGATCCTGCCACCTGTGTTCAAAGGCAGCCTGGATGTAGAATTCCTTCCTCCAGAAGCCTTTGTCTTTTCCGTTAAGGACTTTAACTGATTGGATGAGGCCCACCCACACAATAGAGGGTAATCTGCTTTACTTAAAATATACTGATTTCAGTGTTAATCACATCTAAAATATATCTTTACAGCAACATCTGACTTGGTGTTTGACGAACAATTGGGTACCTGGCCAGTTTGACACATAGAATTAAGCATTACATCTTTCGAAGGCTACTCCTTTAGAAACCCGGGACTTGTGAACTATTCATGATGGCATCCTTCTGGCTTGTCCCTTCTTAGGCTGAATAACATTCACTCTTTGTACTACTTTCACACATGGCAACCTCTGCCTTCCTGGTGGCACACACTTGTAATCCCCGTGCTTGGGAGGCTGAGACAGGAGGATAGCACAGGCTCGGAGTCAGCCTCAGCTACTTACTGAGGCTCTCAGCAACTTAGTGAGACCCTGTTCCAAATAAAATATAAAATAGGTCTGTGAGTATACCCCGGAGATAGAAAGCCTCTTGGTTCCACCCCCAGTACCACACACACACACAAAAAGAATGTCCTATGAAGAGCCTAAATTAGTGCTCAGAGTTGATGTAATCAAGTCTTGAGAGCTGTAATCTCATCAAGTGACAGCTCCATTGTGATGGATGTACCACAGCCTGGGTGGTAACCTAGGCTGGTGGAGTGTAGCTAGAAAAGGCAGTTCCCTGAGGGTGCATGTGTCTTCGAATCCCCCGACTTGCTCTCTGCTTCTGGCCTCCATGATGTGAGGAGCAGATCCCGGGTGCTCTCCCTTGCTCGCTCCACTTCTCACCGCCATACCCTGAGCTCCGGACCCTGGCCTCACATGGATGAACCTGAGTCTTCCTTCCTCTAGGATGTGCGGCAAGAGATTCTGAATTATAGCAGACACTGCCCAGCCCCCTCCACCTCCTCTCCTTCCCCTGCCCACACTTAGATTTTATTTCTCCACAGCCCTCTGTTCTAGATGCATGTTTTCTTTCCTGTGGCCCAGTGTCTGGGTTCCAATGTTATTGCAGGGTGAACCCATCTCTCCCTTCCACACCAGCAAGACAGAGCTTTCCCAGACTTTTAAATGAGAATGAGGATTTGTGGGCTATGGGCAGTCACCATGTCCCTTTTCTAGGATGAAACTGATATCTGCAGCCTATTGTTCCACTTGAATAGTTTAGATTCTTTTTCCACAAAGTCCTGACCTTTATTTATTTAGAAAACAAGAAAAATGGAAAAAAGTTATGACTAGCATGATGTTATACCTTGAGACAGAAGCAAGGCTAAGAGACACAATAGCTGAAATCCTCATTAGAACTAGCCACCATGTTGTGAGGATGCTCAAGGGCTCTGCAGAGTCACCCACAGAGGGAGGTTCATGTTGGGAGGAGCCAACTTGCCAGCCCCGCCTTGCCAGTCACAAGTGTGAACCACTTTGGAAGTGAATCATCTAGCTTCTATCATCCCTTCAAATGATACCTCAGATCCCCAGGTTTTGAGTCCTTCTGTGGAGACCTCAGACATTGTGGAGGAGACCACCCACCCATGATGTGCCCTGTCTGAACCCCTGACCCACAAAGACAATGAGGTTATAACTGGTGATTATTATTATAAGCCACTGTGATTTAAAGTAATTTGTTAACCCAACAAAAGATAATGATTACAGTATGTATCTATGAAAAATACTCTTTTTAAAAGCACAAGATTGATAACTACAAAATTTTCTGCAAAGGCAGCGATAGTACAAGTTAGGATAATATGACAAAAATTATTTTTAAGTAACTGCTAAATATCTACTCTTGGATGGTACAGTCTTTAGGACAGACAGACAAAAAGAAGGCCTTCCATGGTCCAAAAATGATGGTGTGTCAAGAACCAAAAATTGTGTTTAATAAAATTGAATTGTGTTAATTTAACTCTAGGCCTCTGAAGTCCAATAAATAGGAGATTATTGCTATGACCTGGTAAGATGTAAACATATTCTCACCCTTCACCCAACTTGTCTACTTCTAAGTGCACATCCTGGAGAAGTTCAATACAATATTAACAGAAATATGTTGTACTTGCAAAAACCTGGAAATATATCAAATATCAAGCATTTGGTGGCTCTTCAGACTGCAGAATATTATGCAATGAGTACTGATGACCAATATGAATTCATCTTCATTCCACATTATGGTTAAGTAACTGGAGATGCACAGTTCAACCGAATATTTTCTAATGGTAGAAATGTCTAGGACATGATGTTGAGCAGAAGAAAACAAATAAAGAATGAGTACATTTATGGGAAGTTAAACAGAAATAAAAGTGAACAACATATTGATTTGAGACACATATATGGTGGCAAAACTTGTACAAAAAAAAAAGAAAAAGAAAATGGATGGAATTCATACCCATAGCTAGAGGGGAATTCAGTAGTAGCAGGCACACAGAGGAACTCAATAGTTTAGGACTACTCTGTCTTAAGTGGGCCTGGTGAGATCAGTAGGTGGTATTTCTGTTCTTAAGCTATCCACAGATGGTTCCCACACTGATATGCACAATAAACATAAAAAGTAAAGCTATAAGTGCAAACCAACAAAATATAAAAAACATTATATGAAATGTCTTAAGCTGATCAATTTATTTCCTTCTAGTATAATTCTTGTCCTCTCAGTGTTCCCAGAGGCAGATCTTCAAGAAACCTCCCATCCCCCAAGCCAGGTTTCATCCTTCCCTCCTCTGTATAAACATCCCCACAAACTCACTGACTAAATATTCTATACCTTCACAATGGCAGTACCACATCATCCCTTCATACCAGCAGTGCTCTGACTCAGACAGCTGTTGGCCAGTTCATTACCTAACACCACAGGACGTAGCAAATAGAGTATTAGAGAATCCGTGGCCAGCAGTGTTCTGGGGCCTGTCAAATCCCTCCCTGAGCAACCATTGCACTTCTCTTTCTTGCTGCTTCAGAAAAACCACTGGGGTTAACCAGGATTCTCTTTTTTAAAAAAAATACATGACTTTATTTATTTTTATACTTTTATTAGTACATTGTAATTATACACCAAAGCTCAGGACATAAAGACAAGAATCAGTAAATGAGATGGCACCAAATTTAAAAGCTTTTTCACAGCAAAAGAACAACCAAGAATCTGAAGAAGCCAGGTATGATGGCGCACACACTTGCAATCCTTATATTTGAAAGGCTGAGACAGGAGGATCACAGATTCTCCTCAGTCAGTCAGCTACTTAGGCCCTCTGTAACTCAGTGAGACCCTGTTTCAAAATTAAGAATAAAAACTAGGGCTGCGGGTATAGCTTGGAGGTAAAATGCCCCTGGGTTCAATCCCATTTCTGAAGGAAAAAAAAAAACATCTGAAAACCTACAAAATGGGAGAAAATCTTTGCCAGCTCCACTGATAAAGAATTGATATCAAGAATGTATAAAGAACCCCCAAAATACTAGAGAATATATGCTGAGGGCAATCAACCAGTTGCAGAAAGTCAAGGGTGATATGTTTTCTCTCATATATGGAAGCTAGAGAGAAAATAGTAAATAAATAAATAAATAAATAAATAAATAAATAAATAAAGAGAGAGACTTTAGATAAACTAGGAGACCAATAGAATACTGAAAGAGGATTTGGAGAGGGAGGTAAAGAGGGGAGAAAGAACTCATGAAGGAAACAGTTCAAATAATATATGTCCATAACTGAAGATATCACTACCAATCTCACTAACATGTACAGGGAGCAGGGTAGGACCAGAGGAGAACACACCAAGTTCTGTGTGTACAGTAGGATTATATCAACTTTGGGCCTCACTATGATGTATAATCACAATGCACCAATAGATGTATATAAAATCCAATAAAAATGGGCGGTAGCACTGAATAGGCCTTCTCAAGAGAAGAAATACAAGTGGCCAAAAATATATGAAAAAATGTTTAATATTATGAGCAATCAGAAAGATGCTAATTAAAACTACATTGAGAGCCGGGCGTGGTAGCGCACGCTTGTAATCCCAGCATTCGGGAGGCTGAGACTAGAGGATCGTGGTTCACAGTCAGCCTCAGCTACTTACTGAGGCTCTCTGCAACTTAAGGAGACCCTGTTTCAAAATAAAGAATAAAAAATAGAGCAGGGGATGTAGTTCAGAGGTCAAATGTCTCTGGGTTCCATCCCCAGACCTGCAAAAATAAAAATAAAAATAAAAATAAATAAAGCTACACTGAGATTTCATCCAATTCCAGTTAAAAATGACAATTATCAAAAATACAAACAATAATAATTGCTGGTGAGGATGCAGGGAAACAGGAATTCCTATACTCTATTGTGTGATTGTAAATTAGTACAACCACTAGGCAGATCACTATAGAGGTTCCTCAAAAGACTAAAAATGGAACCACCATATGACCCAGACATTCTGTTCCTTGGGACGCTCCATTTTTAAATGACTATACTGGACTTCTTGATGGGGTTAGTTTGAAAATTAGCTCATGTAATTTTTTAAAGAAAAAAAACTTCAAAAACTTCTAACCAAATAAATGATCACCAAACATTTTCTTCCTTAATATTTATTATTCTGTTTCGGGAAAGCCATGTTGATGGGCCTGGAACATTATTAGACGGGTAAATTTAAAAGGACTTAAAACTGGATCACAAACTTGGCATCTTACCAGAAAGGCATAAATATCTGTTGCCAAGATAAGTGTGATTATCCTCAAAGTCCTGAGCCTCAGAGTTCCCTTCTCTGCTCCAGCTTCAGAATTCAGGGGGGCCACATCCCACCACCCTTAACCTTAGAATCTGAAGGCAGATTCAGCTAACCCATTAATCGCTAATGAAGAGAAATCTTGGGAGAAGTGCTATAGATTGAGGACATTTCGTGCAAGGAGCAGAATTGGACTGGACTTTCACAAGTGCTCCCAGCACCCACAGCTCCCTTCCCTCACCCAACTCATGCCCAGATGCTTGGGGAAGTTTTACTCGGGCCTCTATGCTGTGCTGGTCTCAGGGTCTTCCTTTGCCTTCCTCCACCCATTCTTCTGGGTCCATCTCTTGCACCCTGCTTGGTCAGTCTCGTGTCAGGTGTTCCGAATCAAACATTGTTGTCCTGATGCCTGTTTCCTGGGCATGTTGAGTTTCAGGCTTGGGCAACACAACCTGCTGTTCATCTGTGCATAAAGTTGGCCCAGCAGTTGGCCACTTGGCCCATAGAACCACCTGACAGGACAGTGTGCGAGATCAGCCCCTGATCACGATCTCAACTGTTTTGAAGGACGAACCACTGAATATTCATCCCATTTTGGGGTGAAAGGGATCCCACTTTGGGCTTTGCTTTCTACCTTACCTCATTCTAATTTTCAAATAAAACATGCCAGTTGCTACACTGAAGACTAATAGAAGGAAATAATGATTTTTTAAAAAAATATGTGTAGACTTGATATAGTAGTCTACATATAGTTCTCAAACTGCTCACCTAAATGAAAAGCTGAAGATTCAACAGAACAAGGACCTCTGCAAGGTGCAGCCCTACTGTGTATCCATGTTGCTGCTTCTTGGAGAAGAAGGCTGTCATCTCTATTTCTCCTGTGCTTCAAGGGATCTGAATTCCCAAGACAACCACACAACCACACAGTATCAATTTCTAGAGGTGTACATTGAGTTTGAAATGAGAGGATTTTAAGTGTTGCCAGGAAAGATACGTAACATTCTCTTTGGGAGAGAAAGTCAGCATAGCAGGAAGAAAATGGTTTCTGCCTTCACTGGCCTAGAAATCAACAGTGTCTTCAAATCACAAAAATGATTTCACTCAGTTTTCTCCTACTGCAAAAAGCTTTTTTCTTTTGTTTATAGAATCACTACAAAACATACCAGCTTCCCCCACCCATGGTCTGAAGAATAATTCTCCAAGATTTTATAAACAAGAGGGCTCAAAGCAATATTCATATCCTCTCTCTCTCCCTCCCCCCCCTCTCTCTCTCAAGAAATTATACCCAGGCCCAAACAGCATGCATTAATTCAGTGTCCAAAGAATTCCAGCTAATCCATCCCATGCTCAGTGGCTGGGGCTGGTGACGCACATGTAACGTTCTCAGATTGGGAGGATGTGGGCACCATCTTGTTGGTGAGCTGGGTCTATAGTGTGGAATTACTTACATTGATCATGTTGCTACTTCAAAACAAACAAAAAAAAAAGGAAAGAAAAAAAAAAAGCAGCATTTGGTAAACTGTACACCCTTCTCCTTCACCCAGTATTCCACACTGCATATGAGAGACTTTAAGGGGCCATCCATTCCTGATCATCACCCCTCCCTAAGCCTTTGCCAGAGCCAAGCTGCTGTGACCTCTAACCCCCAAGCACGCCTTGCCTTACCCTTGTCGGGGCATGTGATGGGTAGCTGAAGCAAAGTCTGTTGATGATGTTTGAGAAGCAAAGATTTCAGACAAAGAAATGTGAAATAGGTTGTCAAATATAAGATTGGTTCCTCTTCAGAAAAACAAATACTTGATCTATGTATTTACTGTATTCCTAAAACTCATCTCATATGGGCCAAATCCCTGGAATTTAGTCTATTTCAATCTCATAGACATTGGCAGTCTCCCAGATGAACTCTCACATTTACAGATAATGGAATAGAAACCCAGAACCTAGCCCAGGGCGTTCCTCAGGAGTTCTGGGCTTGCCATTCCAGCTGTGCCATGCTTGATCCCAAAAACCCTGGAAAATTCCTACATCTGAGATTACCCAAGATCACACAAGCCCAAAGGGGAAATAGGAAGCAGACCCATCTCTCCCATCTCCCAGTATCCTCAGAACCCAAAGCCAGACCAGTCCTGATCTGCAGATGTCCAAGGAGTGGTCTGATCTCAGACAAAAGTCTCTTTGAATGGCTTTCATATTTGTTCCTTCATATGCCAAACAATGAGTAATATATATCTACTTAATGAGAAGACAGTCAACAAGTGGTGTCTATAATTATTACCTAATTTTTCCTTGCTGTTTTAATAAGAAGTAGGGCTTATCTAACATGCTTACAATTCTAATGAAATCTCAGGACCCAAGTTCTCCACATATGGCAGAGATATATCCAAGGATTTAAAACATAGATGGATATCAATATGTCTGTCAATAGATATTATTAATAGAAAGTTGCCATCTCTTATTTTGGGAAGAACCGTCCATTTTCTCCTGCTGATGTTCTATGTTAGAATATTTTTTCTCTTGATAAAATGTTAGTCCAAGGAGATAGTATCTGTTGATGTGTTTTTCAGTGATATTACTTGACAAAATAAGGTGTCCAGCAAGCCTATATTCTCAATATTATTTGAAAATTTTGCTTACCTATGAAATTCAAAATGTAGGAACCACTGGCTAGTAAAAGGAGATATCACTAATTGCAGCACCATTTAATGCCCTTCACCCTTTTTTGAAACCATCACTTATAGGAGAGCCCACTAGGCCCCTGGGTACCAGAGGAAGGGATTACAAATGCAGAATACAGTACCGTTGTGATCCTTGGGAGCCTCCTGTCTGAAGAAGATGTTGACATTTATCCTACAAAGTCCTTGCTTCCATGTTCCAACATGGTGGGTTCCAGAAAGGGAGCATTTGTTCCTGCAGAACTCAACCTTTCATCCTTTGGAAGGGCTCTGTTTATATACAAAGCACTTTGTTTTAATATTCTGGAACCTAAAAAAAACTGAAGTAGCCTAGGCCTCTTTCCACGTCTGAGAGGTTCTTTGGATGCTCAAAAAACAAGTGTCTCAGGCTTTTTGTGACCTTTCTGTTGCTTCCTTCAGCCACAATTAACATTCAACAAGTCAAAACATATCATCCTTGACTTTTTGCGATTCTCCCCATCATGTTTATTTTAATTAAGGTACAGTGTCCCTGAAATATTTTTATTATAAAACACATCACCTTTCCCAAAGGAGATTCTAATCAAGATATGAAGGAAAGCAATTACAGGGTTATTCATACAAGAAATACGTGGCAGGTCATAATCATAAATTATGGTCATCAAAAGAATAATAAAATTTAACGAGAACAAAAGGAAAAAACAATAAAAAGTCTTCTTGTCTACAGAGGAAGCGAGGAATCCCTCCACTCCCACTTCCAACTCAATTCCACATCCTGTGCTGGTGGAATTATTCTGAGACACCTGATAGCAAGTAAGGAAAGTAAGTGCATGGGCGTACTGATAAGCTGGCTCCCAGAAGAAGAAAGAAAGCTCTAATGTATGGGTTTGCCAAATCCCCAGGGACAAAGACTCACTCCCACGATAACCCATTTCAAGTTACCACCAATGAAACAACCAGCTCACAAGTGCTCTGACTATTTAACTGTGAGTTCTCATGAGCCCCGGTGAGCTAGCTCCTGCACACACCAGGCACCCGGGATTTGAGAAGCAAGGGCTGCCATTCTAGATCTCCCCCAGGCACAGGGAGCAAGGCTTTCAGTGGGCCAAGGCCACTCTTGAGCTAGGCGGGAGGGAGCAAGAACATGAGCAGCGGAGGACTGCTGTGGAGCTGAAGATGAGATCCCATCAAAGGCTTTGGAGGCAGAGCCAAGGAAAGGTTGATGGTTCAAGGAAGAGATGTCTGTGCTTCGGACGGGCATCATCCAGATGCTGGTGAGCAGAGAGGCACTGATCCCAGACCAGCTGGGGGCACAGAGGGGGCCTCATGGGGCTCGTGGGAGGGAAGGGGGGACCTGAGGGTAAAGGAGAGGGGAAGGTGGTGTACAGAGGTTTTCCTTGAAGAGGAGCCACGCACCAAATGGCCAGTTTCGTGACTTTACCTTTAACCAATCCGCATCTGTCACACTGAGTTCCCTGAGAAGTTTCACCCGGTTCCAAGGAAAACAGCCCTGGAGATATTGTTTTCTGTCCTCTTGTCTCCCTGCCCACCCGCCCAGGACTGTGATCACGAGAACTGAAGGACAAGTTGATAGAGCCTTTCTACACATATGGAACAGCTTTGGGATAGGGAAGAATTTTTTTAAGACAGGAAAAAAGACTCTTGGAAGAGCATCTTGGCTTTTGGTGAATGGGTGTGATGATGTGAGGGGAATGAGGGGGAACGTATGGCAAAATGAGGCCTTTGAAATATTAAGTTGCTCCTTCTCTGGAGCAGACCTTCATCAGTTGGTAAAACAGGGACCCCTCACACCCCCCACCAGGCCCAGGAGCTGACTGGGCCTCCCCAAAACCCTCCCCATCCCTTCCCAAGTGACTGCCTCTCAAATATGCAAACATGTCTCTTATATTTAAAAGAAGTTTACTGGATAACTATAGGAATGGAAGGATTGCTAAAAACTTGCATTGAGAAAGTTGCAGAGTTACAGAAAAGTGTGTGTGTGTGTGTGTGTGTGTGTGTGTGTGTGTGTGTGTGTGTGTGTGTGTTGGTGCCAGGGATTGAACCCAGGGGGATTCTACCTCAGAGCTACACACCCAGCCCTATTTTTTAATAGTTAAGCAGGGTGTGGTAGCACACACTTGTAATCCCAGCATTTGGGAGGCTGAGACCGGAGGATCGCGGTTCATAGAGAGCCTCAGCTACTTAGTGAGGCCCTTTGCAACTCAATGAGATCCTGTTTCAAAATAAAGAATAAAGGCCGGGTGTGGTGGCGCACGCTTGTAATCCCCGTGCTTGGGAGGCAGAGACAGGAGGATCGCACAGGTTCGAAGCCAGCCGTACGCTAGCTTAGGAGACCCTGTTTCCAAATAAAAATGTAAAAACAGGTCTGGGAGTGGAGCCCAGAGAGAAGGGCTTCCAGGAACCCCAGTACCACCAAAAATAAAAAATAAAAAATAGGGCAGGGGGTATAGCTCAGAAATAGAATGCCCCTGGGTTCCAGCCCCACACCTGCAAAAAAAAAAAGAAAAAAGAAAGAAAATTTGATAGTTATTTTCTGAGATTATTTTTTCCTGAATTAAGGCTATTAATTTGGTAATTTTAATATAAAAATTTTAGACAGTAAAATTTGCATCAATGGAATGAATCAATGAATGAATGTGCCTGCCAAACACTAAGCTTCCCACATCTCTACTTCTGTGGGTACACTCCTATTCCTTCTCTGGGGAAAGCCACAATCTCCCAACCTAAGTACTGAGAACTACTCAGATTTTAATCTGAAAGAGATGCAGCCCGGTGCTGTGGACAGGCTTAGTGGAATCTTTGCAAGCCTCTTTGAGAACATGTTTACAAGTCTTCTTCCGAGAGGTAGTGTATTTTTCAAGGTGCTTGCAAAATACACTATTCTATTTATTTTAAGGAACTGGTCAATGCAATTGTTGTGGCTGGCAAGGCAGACTTGTAAGGCAGGCCAGCAGGCCAGGAACTCAGCAGGAGTTGATGCTGCAATCTTGAGGCAAAATTTTTCTTCCTTGGGAAACCTTAGTTTTTGTTCTTAAGGCAAAAACTTGACTGATTAGATGAGGCCCACCCACATAAGAGTAATCTTTTTTATTTAAAGTGCACTGATAGTAAATGTTAATAACATCTAGAATACACCTTCGCAGCAATAACAGGAGTAGTGTTTGATCAAACGAGGGCACCATAACCAGAGTGACCCATACAGCTAGTCATCCTAGCTGAGAGCCTCTCTAGCCCAGGCTGTCTTAATACTCGGGGCCCCTCCCCAGAGTCCACAGTTACACTGATGCAGTGGCCCGTACTTTAACCCACATCAGGCCTTTCTACAGCTCTTGGATGCCCCTGGTCATTTCTCTGCTGAGTTCCGTTGTGAAGGATGGATCCGGCTTCTTTGCAGGCTCCATCTCTTCCATCTTTTCTCCTCCACTAGTATCTGGGTCCACGGGGGCTAATTCCACTATCCAGGATGCCCATCAATATCAAGTCAACCCCCTTCAGGAACTCTTCGTGTACTCTGCTTCCTTCCTCCTTCAAAGCAAAGGTGTCATGACAGGTCGGGTGCTGGTGCAAGTTTGTGGCATCTTTGCTCTGGGCCTAGGTGGGTCTGCCACGCGGGGAGCCTTCCACCCACCACTGCGGCTCTGGGAACCCGGCAGGGCCTCCTCGGCTCTTACAGTGTCCACCTGAGGGTGGCGCACTTCCACTCGCATTTCATTGGCCAAAATATGCCACATGACTATTTGGCCCACCACCCTCCGTGTACCTGGAAGGAGGTCGGGAAGGATGTGATGACTAGCACCCACTACTGCAGGTTCACTCACAACCTTCCTGTCCATCACCTTTCTGTTTCTTAGCATCCTGCACACATTTAAAAATCACCTTGCAGAATCAATACCAGATGTGTGTAATGGAACTATGCTTTATCCAAACAGTATTATTTTTTTCTAGGATTAATTTACTTTGAGGAATTTTTTTTTTTTTTTTTTTGGGTGGTGGTGGTGGTTCTGGGGATGGAACCCAGAGGCCTTTTACCTCCAGGCTACACTTCCAGACCTATTTTATATTTTATTTCAAAACAGGGTCTCTTAAGCTAGCTGAGGCTGGCTTCGAACCTGTGTGATCCTCCTGTCTCAGCCTCCCAAGGGCGGGGATTACAAGCATGCGCCACCATGCCCAGCGAGGAAATTAATTTTTAATTCATCATTTTTTAAGTCTACCAAATTCACTTTAGTAAAGAAAAAGAAAATTGTTTCTGCACAGGTTTTCTGACCCATTGCCCCAATTCCATTACCCCAGACCAGTGGCTATTGCATACTAGTACCTAACACACCCTGTATTTATAAAACATGTACTTAAGGAAAGGAAATGATGCTTGTGATAAAATATGTGAATTAGAAAATGGTGATACAGAATAATTTCAATTTTGTGAGACAGAATATTTATAGGTGCAATTTTAAGGAGTCTAAAAATACTTCAAAAGAGTAGAGAGTTTTTTCTGGAACATGGAAGGAGAATTGATTGGTATTTTTTATGTTTTTCAAAATAGAAATGTGTGCATTTTTTCACTTAGAACTTTTTCAAGGTTTTAATGTCTTCGTGGATAGAGATTTTTCATCTTCTCATTAGCTTTTAATCGCCTTTATGGGCAAGAAATTTCCCTCACATGTCTTTAAACTTTTTTTATACTGGAGTTGAACATAGGGGCCTTCTACCCCCAAGCTAGACTCCCAGCCCTTTTGAAACAGGGTCTCGCTAAGTAACTGAGGCTGGGTTTAAACCTGCAATCCTCCTGCCTCAGTCTCCCAAGTACTAGGATTATAGGCATGCACCACCACACCTGGCTATTAAACTCTTTTGCAGTGACATAAAGTCTGTTTTACTTCATCTTGTTTGGATAATTGAGAGGAGAGAAAAGGTGGAGACAGGAAGGGGGCTAAGAGAAGTAAAGTGTTCACTAGGATTTCTAGAACAATTCTGGAGAATTAGCCAGGATAATTGCCTCAGTCCCCATCTCCCCCTAGCTGCACAGAACGAATCCAGCAGAAGTCTCCCACCCTCTTCCTTCCTGAGGGACAAATGTCACACCACTCTGAACTTAGAGGGCACACGGGGAGGCAGGGGCAGGAGGGGTGGCGGAAGGCACAGGCCGTAATCCTGCCTGAACAGAAGACTCCCTCTCAAAGCCTGAGCGCCAAGCCAGCTCTCCTGACCACCCTGTAGCCACGAGTCCTTGGGCTGAGTGGCCAGGGAGACTGTGCAGGGAGTGAACCTGGGTTGCTTTTAAACCAAGGATAGATGGAAGGGGATGTGTAACCCAGAGCCCAATTTTGCTGAGATTGAGAGGTACAAAGGAAGACACATTAATGTAGTTACCGTGTACTCTGGGATATTTTTCTTCTGTGAACTGAGCTAGGAATATAAGGCTAGTGGCCTCCCCATATCCCTACATACACACACACACACACACACACACACACACACACACACACACACTCCTATGGAACAAAGAGTGAACCCAAGGGAAAGGGACCTGCAGGTTACAGCACATGACTGTAAGAGCAGGTGCTTACTGAGCACGTACTGTCTGCCAAAGCCTTCTCATGCATTCTCTCACTTTACCCCTCAGCATCCCTTAGCACAAGGATTGTGATGAAAACGTGCATTTTATGAGTAAGGAAATGACATTTCTGCAAGCTCGAGTCCAGCAGCACACACAGCACAGTGGTTAAGACCACGGGCTCAGGAGCCCCACCACAAGCACTGAGTCCTACTTCTGCCTTTTGGTGTGCTACAGGACCTCCGTGCCTCAGTTTCCCCATTGGTAAATGAAAACAACACGCCCTCCTCCCTGAGGTGATGTTGAAGCGCGAGTGGGTTTTCCTATGCTGAGAGCTAACCCAGCTGTCAGCTGTTACCTCTTGTTAGCAGGGCCTTGAAGGCCTCGTCTGGAGGCGGCAGGGCCAAGGTCAGGTCCCCGCATACTTAAAATCTGCTTTCCTCCAGACAACACAGAGCTCTCACGGCTAGGAGTGCCCTCCCTTAGCCGACCTTTATTGAGTGACTCAGGGACACCCTAATTGGCCCTGCAAGGTGCCCTCCGGGCAGTCATTTAAACAAACGGTATGTTTTCAAACAACCCGGCTTCCACACCTACTCTGAAGCAAGGAGATGTCAATGTTTTAAGTCTCTAGTGTATCACTAACACAGGAAGAGCTGGAAACTTCCCATGTGAAGAAGAAAAGAAGAGAATCGGCCCACGCCAGCTCCCTCCCAAAGGGCCACTCTCCACTGGGCCAGGCTGGAGTGCCCCCTGTAGACGCGTTTCAGCGGGCACAGCCTGGGCATCCTCGTAACCCTGCCCGCTGCCCTCCAGGCAGCCTGAAACAGCTACGAACATGCCCAATCCACAGAAGCCCTGGGATGCAGGCCTCATCTTGGATTTTGATCTATGTCCAAATTGGAAGCTGAGCTTTAGAGAAAAAAGTCTACCCATCCAGCCGACACTGAAGCTGGATGCAGGAAGTGCAGGGCCTGTGAGCGCCAGTCCAGGCTCCAACTTCCTTTCCTTTGCTCAGCCAGGTGCTAGACTCAGAGTCCTAATTACCACCGCTCACATTCCAAGTGCCTTAGCCACTTCAGTGCTGCCTCAAGCAGCAGGTGGAGACAAACCAGCTCCTCTGAGAAGTGCAGAAAGCCCTCAAGGAGCAGCAGCAGAATGGAAATTAAGACTCTAATCCATCAGCTGCCAACCTGATGGATAGCCGGGGGCAAGGTACCTAGTGAAATGGGAATGATAACGCCTGTCTCATATGGCCAGGAAGCTTAACTGAGGCCCTGATGGAGGCAAAAGGACCCTGGGAATGTTCTAGTCCAGACTTTCCAGAAGGAAGTTCAGATATTAGTGCATTCATGTATTTTTTATTATCTATACTTTCTGATGCCTTGAAATCTTTGGGGACCTTGCTGGCCAGGGAAAGATGGCCGCTCCCAGGATTATCTCATTCCTAGAGATAGCAAACAACTCCCCTGGAAGACACATTTCATGTTCAAATCCAAAAATTCAGAACCCCTGGTCCCTTCCATTTATTTGAGCTAATTCTCACACACCAAGTCAATCTTTCTCCCTGCCCTAAGTTGCAGTAGGGCCAGGTACCGGGCAACCAGAGACCACCAAAATTATATCTCAGAGCCCTCCAAAATTATCCAGACTAGCCAGTCCTAAACTGTGGAGCCTGCCCTGCAGGTCTTTCTGCAGAAACCATAATAAAGTCTCAGGGCCACACTTTGCTTTTAACTACTCCTGCCTCCTGCCATGCGGCTCTGCATGGCGTGGTAGATACCCTCCTTTTGACAACTCTAAGTAATCAATCTTCCTTCATTACCTCTCGTGGTGTCACTTAGTCGCTTCAAAAATTAAATTCCTTGTATAATTGAAACATCCTTACTACCCAAACCCTCAATCCTCACTTTCAAAACTGAGGAGCCAAATAACTTCAGAAAACATGTTGTCCAAACTAAGATCCAAATAAACTGAATTCAGATAGTTGTCTTCTGAGTCCTTAATACCCCCAGAATCTAAGTCGATCTTGGTGACCAGCACTGTTTTCCCAAGAAAGTGATGCAAACTGGGCCACTCAATAGATCTACAAATCTATTTTTTAAAGCACCACCCTGGGATACCTACACTAAGGTATACACAGCCTACTCATCAAAATAAAATAGACTGAAGCTGATGGTGCAAATGACATTTGACTTCCTTATATATAGAGAGAGTATACATGCAAAGTACCAAATGAGTGTTAGGTATTCAAAGTAGTAAGAAAGCATCAACAATGCAAATAGAATCAGTGGGGATCCAAGCACAACAGCTTAAAGGAAAGTGAATGTTCTAGGTCCACACCCAAATCTAAGGTTCACATCAGCCAGGGAACAATCCCTCGAGGTGTTCTCTCAAAATACACTCCTGTGGTTTCCCCAAACATGGTGAAAGCCCTGGGCTTGGCAGTCACTTTCGGCCCTTGGCCTCCACTTGGAAGCATGCTCTGGCCTAAAGCACCGGCCCCTTAGCTCTGATTGTTCCTTCAGTGGCCATGGTGCTCCACGCCAGACTTCTGCGAGACTGAACACGTCGTCATTCCATAGTTGGCCCACTGCAACCCCTCATCCCAGGGAATATATTTCTGAGAAGCCACCCTGGTGCTGGAGGCTGGGCCTGTGGCTGGGCCTTATCACTAGTCATTACTGCAGATTCACAGAGGCCAGCAAAGAAAATGCTCCAAAGCCAGCCGTGCCAGCCAGAGCTGGGCCGAGCGAGCAGTGCTCTTGGGCTGGCTTTCCTTCTAGGTTTATAGATGAAATTTTCATTGCGTGCACTGTATGAGACTGGCTTTTCTTCAAGAACTGGAGAGTTATCTGAAGAATTCTTCATCTCCCATTAGATGCTAAAAACATGTTTCAAATCTGATTTACTTACTTGACTCTTGTATTTGTTCAATGCTTATTTAGTTGTCCTTTACAAGGTTCAAGACAGGAAGGTCTGCTTTGATAGAAACCTCCCCCTACACAGAGTTCATTTGTCACTCCTAAGGCAACATGTGGTTGGATAAACGAAAGCTTAAGAATCGGAACTACTTGAGTTTGCGTGACACTGAGTCACCTAAACCTATCTGAGCCTCTTTCCTCCAGGTAAAATGGAATAATCAAACCTGCCTCATAGGGTTATGGTAAAGATTAAATAGCATAGATAAGATCCTTAGCATGGTTTCAGGTACATCCCAGATACCCTAAAATAATATAATTTCTAGCCTAGTGCTAGCTAACAAGTGTTTTAAGCACCTGCTCTAAAAATAATATAATTATATAATACTTAGCCTCAAAGAAATGGTAAGCCAATATTAGTAAGAGGTAGGATGATGACTATAAAAAGTCATATCAGTCAGGATAGATTAGGTTGTACTGCTATAACAAACAAGTCCAACATCTCATCTCAGCAGCTTAAAATAAAGACATTTCTTACTTATGGTATATCAATAATGCACAGGTGGGAGATCTGCTCAACTTCATCTTCACTTAGAGATACAGATTATCAGAGACTCCACTATATAGACTGTAACTGGTTGTCTTGGCAAAGCTAGAAAAAGATGAAGAATTGCATTTGTGCTCTGAAATATGTTTCAGCACGATTCCATCACATTTTATTGGTCAGAGAGTGACGTGACTGTACATACATGCAAAGAAACTAGGAAGCGTCTTCTGCATATCCAAAAGTAGCATGGAACTAGGGATCGATGAAACACTCATGTGTCTCCCACAAAAGGTATAGAATGTGTGATGAGATCATGAATAAAGGAATGCTGAAGTTTGTCTTAAGTACCCAAAAATGCCTCTATCAGGCAGGAAACTCTAGTAATGAAACTTTAAAATTAGTGATAAATTGCCAGATGGACAAAGGAATGATCCCAGACAGAATGACTAACATGTGCTAGTTCCTGAGGCCTGAGAGAGCATGGTCCTCTTTGGGAACAAGCTATTCAGTGTTAATCTATGTTAACAAGAAAAAGAGAGAGCAAGAAGGATGAATTAGGGGAGATGGAAAATGAGATGGGATCAGTAGTGGATCATGTCAGGATCAACTCAGGTTATATTATGTAGGTAATGGAGGGAATGAGAAGGTCCTGAACAAGGGAGCAACAAGATCAGATTTATCTGAACGTGTATTTAGTTGACAAATGTTTACTGAGTGTACTGAGGGCAAGGCATTGCTATGGGAGTTGGGGATATACTGGTATAAAAAGACAAAAGATCTTCCCTCATAGAGTTCAAATTCTAATGTCAGGAAAGCCCCTATGACAACAATATAGGGAATGGATTAGAAATGGTTGGTTGAGGTGAGAAACAGAGAAATGGAAGGATGAGTTACCACAAAAGTAGAGCTGAGTAATCAATCTGGTCGAAGTGGCAGAAAGGAGACTGGTGAGAAGAAGACAGATCCAAGGAACACTTGAAAGAAGCACCAGAATTCAACAGAAGGGTGAAGTAGGAGCCAGGCATGGTGGTGCACGCTTGTAATCCCAGCATTTGGGAGGCTGAGACAAGAGGATCATGGATTAATGATCTCGGTTGGCGGCTAGCCTCAGCTACTTAGGGAAGCCCTTTGCAACTCAGTGAGATGCTGTTTCAAAATAAAGAATAAAAAATAGGGCTGGGGATACAGCTCAGAGATGGAACCCCCTAGCTTCAAACCCCAGTACTGCAAAAAAGAAAACAAGAAGAAGAGTGAAGTAGGAAGTAGGGGAGTTAAGAGTGACCCCCTGGTTCCTTCTTGGACAGTTAGAAGAATGTCAGTGTCATTCGCAGAGACTGAGAACTCAGAAGGAAGAAGAGGTTAGGAAGAGGTAACGAGCTTTGTCCCTGATATACTGACTTTGATGTGGTGTCTTTCCCTCAGGAATTTTGATGTATCTGGAGTTAAAGAGACAGCTATACACCGAAATATTTTATTTAGAAGTATTTAAGAGAAGGTAGCAGAAAACATAGGGAAAATCCTAGGTTGATGGTATGTGCCTACCTCCTCTCTCTCCCATGAACAAAGAGTATGATATTAAAATATTTTAAAAGATGTAAAGGTTGGAGTATAGCTCAGAGATAGAGCATTTGCCTAAAATATACAGGATTCTGGGTTCAATCCCAGCACCACAAAACAAAAGGAAGGAAAGAAGGAAGGAAGGAAGGAAGGAAGGAAGGAAGGAAGGAAGGAAGGAAGGAAGGAAAGAAGGAAGGAAGGAAGGAAGGAAGGAAGGAAGGAAGGAAGGAAAGGAGAGGATAGCAATGAATGACAAATTTAAAAAAGATACTAATGTTTTATAAACAACTTTGCTCATAGTAACCATTTGGAGATGATATTTCTAGTGAGTAATCACTTGAGTATTTCCTGAGCTCAGAATTCTTCTTCTTCAAGAATCTGAATAAATTAAAGGTTTTTCACATGAGCAAGGACTAAAAACTTTGCATTTTCATCTACCTTTTTTTTAGAAGCTTTCAGAATGTGTTACACCAAATATGGGATGCCCAGTGGAGAAAACAAGGAATCTGGCCAGAGAATAGGAGGGAGGATTATGGTGGAAAGCATTCAGGAAAAATAAAAGGGGAGACTTGAAATGTAATCAGATATGAATGATTATTTAGAAAAAAACTACTGACAGGTCTCTGAGATATATAATTCAGCATTCAGAAAAAATGTGATGAATAACTGTGTCAAAGAACTCATAAACGAGAATTAAAAGTGATTATTGACTCCAGGAGAAATAAAAATGGTACTATAGAATGAATATTATCATAGTCTTCTTGGATCTAAAATAAATCATATGAATATTTGTAATATCATATATGCTGATAGCTGGGATAACAAAAATATGAAAAAAAAGGCTCCTGTCAGCTGTGGAATCAAGACCTTAGGAGGATCTCGCCCGTAGTTTTGAAATCCATTCATCTGTTGATGGCCACCTAGGTTGGTTCCATGCTTTGGTTATGGTGGATTGCGCTGCTATAAACATGAATATGCATGTGTTCCATAATATTCTGATTTCAAGCCCTTTGGAAAGATGCCCAGGAGTGGTATCACTGGATCATATGGTGGATCCATTCCCAGTTTTCTGAGGAGTCTCCACACTGATCTCCATAGAAGCTGCACTAATTTGCAATCTCACCAACAGTGTAGAAGAGTTTCCACTTCCCCACATTCTTGCCAACATTTATTGTTTGTATGCCTGATAACCGCCATTTTAATTGGGGTTAGATGGCATCTCAGTGTAGTTTTGATTTGCATCTCCCTGATTGCTAATGATGTTGAACATTTTTTTATGTATTTATTGGCCATTTGTATTTCTTCTTTTGTGAAGTGTCTATTTAGTTCAGTTGTCCATTTCTTTACTGGGTTATTTGGTTTTCTGGTGTTAAGTCTCTTTTAAGTTCTTTGTATATTCTAAATATTGGTCATCTATTCTATACAGCAATAAAGAAGAACAAAATTACATCATTTGCAGGAAAATGGTTTGACCTGGATAACATTAGTTAAGTAAGATTAGCTAGTCATATAAAGTAAAGGGTCATATGTTTTCTCTCATATGTGGAACCTAGGGAGTAATTGGAATACAGAGGGACTTTAGATAATGGGATTTTTCACTGGGCGTGGTGGCGCACGCTTGTAATTCCCGGGCTTGGGGGGCGGAGACAGGAGGATCGCACAGGTTCAAAGCCAGCCTCGCTGGCTTAAGAGATCCTGTTTCCAAATAAAAATAATATATAAAATAGGTCTGGGAGTGTATCCCAGAGGTAAAAGGGTTTCCAGAAACCCCAGTACCACCAAAAAAAAAAAAAGATAATGAAATTTTTCTCCATTTAGGTAACGGAGAAAAACATTCAGTAAGTGATGAAGGGAGCCTGGGGGAGGGTGGTAGAAGTGGGAGAGATAGTTAATGAAGGAAACACTTCCATTGGCATTATATATATATATACATATATATATATATATATATATATGAAATTATCAATGCAATCTCGATATGTATGGGAAATGGGAGGGAGTGGTGAGGGAGCCAGGGTAAGCTCAGCCAGTGCTCTGTACTCTGAACTACATTGTGGTGTGAGACTACAGTGCACGAACAAAAGTATATTAAAAAAAAAAGACTTGAGGTGAAGACTTTAACCAAGGAATTACATTTGCTTATATCCATTCATAATTCTCTTTTATGCACACAGGCCAATACCCAAAGGTGGTTCTGGAATTATTAGATACTGGGCAGCAGCTTTTGTAGCCACACCACCAAAGAAGATCAGTACATATCTCGAGCAGCTGGAGCCAATGAAGTCGTGAAACTGCTTGGCTGCCCCACATTCTCCCTGGCCACCTGGTCAGTACCTGCATCGTCCCCCACCCCTGACCTGTAGGCAGTGCCCTTGGGGTCTTGGCCCTCCTTCCCTGCACTCTGTGGCTTCCATTTAGATAAACTCATGCTTACTTCAGCTGAGACTTTGTCCTTCGCCCCTTGGACCAAATCTACATTGTCCAAGAGCCTGTCCAGGTGCCCCTCACCTGCTCCAGGGGTTGCTAAGGCTTGTGGCTCCCACTTCCTACTACACATTTGTGTAGATGTGGCTTCACATCTGGAAGTACAGAAAGAAAGGACACCAAAGAGAACTGCTATCACTTGGCACTTAGAAAATGAAGCACAAACCAAAGACAACCTAATAGAATATCTTGGGAAGAGCCATTGATAATCAAGGGGAGATGTTTAAATGTAGGCAAAATGAGCTGTTATTCTAATCCTATTTCTGGAGTGCTTGCTATGTGTTGAGTTGTAAACAACCTACCTATATCAGCTCGGTTAATCCCCACAGAAACCCTACAGGATGAGTATTATTGTTGCTCCCATTTTATAGACAAGGAAACTAAAGCAAGGGAAATGAAACTTGCTCCAAAGTCGGGATTTGAACCTAGATAGTGTCTCTCCAGAGCTGCACTCACAAGCTTGAACTGTGGCCTGAGAAACACAGATCATATGTTCTGGAAGTACTTTGAGGCTGGGAAACTGTCCAGCCTCTGTGAGGAATATATTATAGAGCCCACAGAGTGGGCCACAGAAGTGAGACCAAACACAGGTTCCCAGCTCCGACAGAGGGCAAAATCCTGACAGGAAATGTTGCAGCCAGGCCTACCAGCGCAGACACTGCCGCTGAGAGTCTTAGGAGGGTCACACCCACCACAACTGTAAGCACAATAAGATCAGCACACTTTTCCATATATCCGCAGACAGAGCCCTGGGTCCTTAGCACAGACCAAAACCTGAACGGTGCTTAGCCTGACATAAACTGTGGCCTTAAAAAGTCCAATGGTACAATATGCAGAAAGAAAATTTGTGAAGTGTAAATTCAACACATTGGGCAGGCTCTTCAGGAGGCTTTATATTGATTTTCAAGGAAAAAATCTTCACTGCTCTCTAAATCTGAGCACACAAGACTGTGGCTAAATTTTACTCCAAGGGCAAAGAGTTTTCCACGTGAAGCCAAATGAACCTTTAGATAACTCAGGGCAAGAGTATCACGTAGAAAGAACTGCAAGCCTGGGGAAAAGCACTCCCGCTGTTTGTTTAGCATCAGCAGCATCCTCATCCTGAATTGTTTTCAAAATCCTGATTCATTTGAAAATCAATCCAAATGTCTCCCCAGCAGCCTCTCTCCCTTCTAGTAAATTTTATAAGGCAGTAAATTCACATCAAACATTATTCATTGGAAAACTTCAGACGAGACCAGCCAAATTCACTATACAGTGAATATCTCAAACAAATCAACATTCCCCACTTATGATTCTTCACAGGGAGGACCACTGAGACCTGTTCTCCCAGGACGCGACCTCTTCCAAAGAGGGTCACGGCACCAATATGGAATGAAATGCTTGCCAGGCGGAGACATTGACATTAAAAAGCCATGTGGCTCCAGCCATGCTCCAAGTGTTCTCAGCTCAAAACCTTCAGCTAAGGCCGAATTTCACAGCTGGCTCCTGAAGGCATCAGGCTGCAAATTTTCTCGCCAAAAGCCTAAAGCAGTGAAGTTTGAGGTGCTTCCTGGCTCTGGCTCAGGGGGTGTGACAGGACACCATGGTGATGGTGGTGCAGTATCCGCTCCAAGCCTTCTCCATGTGCTCTGGAAAGCATTAAACTACCCAAAGGGGATGAAAGTCTCTTTGAAAGCATTTCTCCTAGCCTACTCAGAGATGAAGGCAAAACCCATAACACATGGAAAGGACCAATATCCCACACGCTGCTGACTGATATTAACTGGGTGTTCTGCTTTCAAAAACATTTTGCTTGTAAAAGGAAAATGTATTCCCCTCACTGATTGTCCCGAGAGCAAGTCCCCTTGCCCTCTCATGATCCTGAGGACCTCATCTGCAAAATGAAGAGTTAAATTAAATGATTACTAATGTCCCATACCATGGCTAGAAATGACAAGTATCAAAAGAGGTCACATATTGGCAATGTCGAGTGGTTCAACACACAGACACACAGACACACACTGCATAAACTCTCCCAAACATTTACTCATTTATTCAATACATATTTATTGCTTGCTTATATACCAAAGATCCTTCTAGGTGCTGAAGATACAGCAGAAACAACAAAGACAAAACCCTCTTGTTTGAAGCTTGATTTCCAGGGATGTCATATGCAAAATAATAAGCAAATATATGTCAGGCAGTAATAATTGCAATAGAAAAAATTTAAAATAAATGGAGACTACAGAGTTGGGTAGGGTATCCTATCTGATATAAGAGCAGGACAGACTCCTCTAAATAAGGGGCCAGCGGGACAGAGCTCTGAAAGATACATGGTAAGGGAGGGACCACTGGATAGTCATGGCAAGAAGATTCTGAGTCGGGGGAGCAGCAGCATGTGCAAAGGTCCTGAGAGGAGATTAGCTAGAACTATTCAGTAGTATTTAAGGGCCTGCAGAGAAACTAGCATGGCCAAGAGAGGGCCAGGGAATGGTCAGGAGCTGCAATGCCTGACTCTCACTCTGAGTGAGATGGAAAAGTGCTGGAGGGTTTTGAGCTTTGGAGTGATGTGATCTGACAAATACCTGGAAGATTCTTCTCACTGATCTTTGTGGCAAAGAGGGATAAGGGTAGAAGTGGGTGACTCGTTAGCAGACCACTGCAGTCATCTGCATAAGGGACCACAGTGATTTGGACTGGGTGGCCCAGTGAAGCTAAGTCTATGTCTTCTGAAGCTAAAAAGAATTGAATAGCCGGGCATGGTGGCAGATGCTTGTAATCCCTGCGCTTGGGAGGCTGAGACAGGAGAATTGCACAGGTTCAAAGCCAGCCTCAGCTACTGAGTGAGGCTCTCAGCAACTTAGTAAGACCCTGTTTTCAAATAAAATATAAAATAGGTCTGGGAATATAGCCCGGAGGTAGAAAGCCTCTGGGTTCCACCCCCAGTACCACCACCAAAAAAAAAAAATTATATATGCTCTTCTAAGTGTGAGAAGAAAAGAGCTAAAGATGACACCAAGATTTTTCACTCCAATAAGTGTACTAATGAAGTTTCCTGAGCTAAGGAAAACTGTGAAACAGACCTATCTCCTATAGGAAGAGATAAGAATCTGGATGTTTAATTTTAGGCATGTGAAGTTTGAGATGGCTCTCAGAAGCCTTATGAATGAGTGATGTTAGTCCCACAGGCTTCCAGAATCGTTTTTAGAGAATAATTCAAAATCCTGTGCAAATGCTCACATCTTTTGCATGGGAACTTCCTCTAGAGGCTAGAGGCTCCCTAGGACATGCAGCATGCTGGAAAACATTCGACAACCTGATCTCCAGGTACAAAAGTAAATCCCAAATGTGTAGCACTTGCCAATTTCCATGGTGTAAATACTCTTACCAATGCCATTTTCAAGCTACCAATGGAGAGAGAGGGAGAGCTGCTTTCCCAAACCAGTAGAAGCAGCAGGCTCCAGTGTAGCCCAAAAGTGCTTCTCCTGACCCTCCCATCCTCTGCTCAAAAGAGACAGAAGAGGGGAAGCAGGATTGATGGGGGGGCAGGCAATAGCTTTAAGTTGTTATCCTTTAAACACCTTTGCAGGGACTCTGAAAAAAACAGGTTGTAAGAATGCCTGAGGCATTTATATTATAAACAGCTGCCTTGTATAACACATAGATCTGAGACCTGACTTTAATTATCTCTAATGTAAAACAAATTCACTCTCAAATTTCAGTGGGGGGTAGAACAGGACAAGGGAAGATGGGATCCCTAGTCCTACTCATGGTCCCAAAATCATTTTTAAATGAAGGAAAACATCCTCTCCATTTTTTTTTCCTGGTATCTGAACCCAGTATTCCTTTTTGAGTGAGTCAGAGGATATCTGAACCGCTTTCAAATTTGGGGTGAGAAAAAACTTTTTTGCTTTAGGCTTTAACCTGCTTCTTGGAGAGAAATGACATTAGGTTTGCATTAGCAAGCTCTGTTGTCTGATCACCAAATTAATTCTTAGGAAAGGCCTTATTTCCTGCTCCACACTAGAACAGGGCTTCGTAATCCTCTCTGCATTTTATAATTAGATGGGGACATTTTTTAAAGATATTCATGCCAAGGCCTCACACCAAGAGATTCAGGTTTGATTAATCTGGGGCATAAATTCCCAAAGTCATGATACTGAAGTCCTCCAGAGGGTTTGCTGGATCAATCCAGGGAGGAAAGTAGTAGAATCAGGTATAACTGGGGAATACTGAATAAAAATATTCAGTATTGGAATATGGAAGCAGCTAATGGGTGCTGAGTAATTTTGTTCTTCTGTAAAGGGGTGGTATCCCCATAAGTTTGGGAATCTACAGGATTGTGGAGTAAGACAATACCCCTGCAAACTCTAATGTGTAGCCAGGGTTGAAAACCATTGCACTAGAAGTCAGTGGGTGGTTAGTTAGAATCAGCCTGGTCCCTCTGTGGCTGTTAACAGAGCAATTGCACACAAAGTAGCTCAATGCGGTGGAATTGCAAGGGACCAAGAACTGGCCCCAGTCTAGTCTTATTTCTGAGATTTGGCATACGTCCTTAGAAAAGCTATTAAACAATATGAACATCAGAGGGATGTTAGGACATCGTTAGGCAATGGCTCTGCTCACTCATCCCCTTGCCATCCTGTGGCTCGTAAAATAGGGAGGTTGTGTCCAGGAGCTTTAGCATTTAGTGTGTTCCCAGGAGAATGGCAGCTGGGTCTGTTGTTGCTCACAACTCATCAGAGAGCCACTAAATATCTTGATATGTAATGACAGAGCAAAACCAGGCTAGGCTGGAATGATTTGCCCCAAATAAAGGCTCAGAGAGTCAAGTTGATATACTATCCCTAGCCTCTTCGTTTTTCACATCTAAGCTGAGTTTCATGGTTTTCATGCCTCAAAATAATGCAGAATTAATGTTCTTTAAAGCCCTGATATTTAGCCAGGTGCAGTGGTGCAGGCTTGTAATTCTAGTACTTGGGAGGCTAAGACAGGAGAATCGCATGTTTAAGGCCAGCATCAACTTAGCAAGACCCCCAGCAACTTAGTAATACCCTGTTTTAAAATTTAGAATCTAGCGCTGGGTGTGGTAGCAAACGCTTGTAATCCCACACTTGGGAGGCAGAGACGGGAGGATCACGCAGGTTCGAAGCCAGCCTCGCTGGCTTAAGAGACCCTGTTTCCAAATAAAAAATATAAAATAGGTCTGGTAGTGTAGCCCGAAGGTAGAAGGGTTCCATCCCCAGTACCACAAAAAAAAAAAAAAATTAGAATCAAAAAGGACTAAAGGTGTAGTTCAGATGTAGAATGACCCTGGGTTCCCTCCCAAGGACAAGAGAGAGAGAGAGAGAGAGAGAGAGAGAGAGAGAGAGAGAGAGAGAGAAGAAGAAGAAGAAGAAGAAGAAGAAGAAGAAGAAGAAGAAGAAGAAGAAGAAGAAGAAGAAGAAGAAGAAGAAGAAGAAGAAGAAGAAGAAGAAGAAGAAGAAGAAGAAGAAGAAGAAGAAGAAGAAGAAGAAGAAGAAAAGAGAAGAGAAGGTTTCACATACCTCCTGACCAAATAGCAAAGCACCAAAGGTCAATTAAAAATGTATTCTAAAGGCAAATAATATTTAGCTTTCCAATCTTTTGAGTTATTAACAATTAATGGCCAGTTCCACCCAAACTCTCATTATATGGATACATAGTCTCTTCCTGGTCCTGTCCTCCCAGACAGAATGATCCCGCCTTCCCCCTCCACCAGGCACACAGCCCACCCAGTTCACACCTAAACACCCAATCAGGATCGAAAGGAACAGAAAGAAAGCAACAGCAAACTGAGCAGAGGGACAGGAGACTGGCTGTGAGACCTGGTGGGCCACGGGGGAGACAGGGCCTAGGAAATAACTGTCTCCAAAGAAAATAAACTTACAGAAAAATCCTCACTACAGGGTGAAGCTCATCCCAGGGAGAATCTCACAGGATGTGCTGTATGATGTACCTGGAGAAACACACAAGCTAAAGGAACCACCGGAAGTGTCTCCCAGGAGGCCTTTGCTGAGCGCACCGCACCAGGGCACTTCCGGCCCAGTTCCCAGCTTCCAGCGCATCTCTGGGGGAGGCTGGAGAGGAAGCCACACTCAGCTGCCACTGTCGACAGAGGCTTTCGATTAAGGAAAGCAAATGGGATGGAAGCTTTGTAAAATTCCCCCAAAGAGATTCCCAAAAGAATAATGTAGACTTTTCTAAAAAAGAAGGAGCAGTAAAAAATATTCAGGGTTTTGGTTTGGAAGGCCAGATCAGGGAAGGAAAATAAATTCAGTGCTTTCAACAAGACAGCAGGTCAACGCTGCCAAACTAGACAAGGGAGGGGCTTCTCTGTTTTCCTTACTTTTCATCCAAGAACACAAGTTATGAATTTCATGGAAATAGATGGTGGAGTAAATCAGTTACATCCACCTTTTAACCCTTTTCCAAATACAACAGCCAGTTTAGCACATCTGATCTCTTGCCTCTGCTGGGTCTTATAGATTCCTTCTCATCCCTCAGGAATCAGCTCAGAAGTCACCTCTGTGCAGCTTCCTGGACTCCCTCGGGTAGTCTATAGTTCCTTCTCCTTTGTCCCCAAGGCCTTCGCTCATACTTCCCAAGAACATACTGTCAGGTTGTCATCTGGTTAGGTGTCTGTCTCCTCCAGCCAAACAGAGAACTCCTATGATAGGTCAGGTCCCCCCACATGACCCCACAGCGAGGACAGGAGGCAGAACCCCAGAAGCCAGAAGCGGAGATATCACGAGAATCCAGGTGCCGGGAGATCTCAGGCATTGTGAGGCTCTAGATGTGGCAAGAAAATCACCGTTCTCACACCTAGCCCCAACCCCCCAAAACCTCCTCTTAAAACACGGGTACTTCCACCCTGCCACGTATGACTCAGCCAGCCTACCAAGACTACACAGGACTCTCTGGTCGCACGGCTTATCGGTCCCTTCCCCACTGCCGTCTGACTTTGCCCCAAAGATACTGAGTTCTTTTTTTTTTTTTTATTGGTGCACTGTATTCATACATCATAGAGGGATACAAACTTTTGTAGACATACATGCACACATCGCCCAGTCAGCCCCCACACGATCCCCACCCCATTCTCTCCCCATCCCTCCTTCCCATGCTTGGCTTACTGGTTGACATCTAGTATTATAGCAATTTATCAAAAATTAAAAATGATAATCTCACATAACAGTTTCATTTGTCTGATACCAAGCTTTTGATGACTTAAAGATAACATTTCAATATTTCTTTTTGCTTTCTTTCTTACCAGAGAATATTTTTTTCTATTTTTTTAGGTGAAACTATCATATATTTATATATTTATTTTTCAGAAAAAAATCTATCCTAATATGGAATATGGATTCAAAAAATCCATATTTCAAAACGATCTTGAAAAAGAACAAAGCTAGAAGATATATATTTTCTGATTTCAAACCATATAAAGCTACAATAATTGAAACAGTGTACTACTGTTCTAAAGGCAGATATATAAATCATTGGAGTTAAATACAAGCCTAGAGCTAAATTCTTCCCTATATTGTCAAGTTATTTTTGACAAGGTTTCCACGAACATTTGGTGGTGGAAATAATAATCTTTTAACTAAATATTGTTGAAAAATAATAATTACATGGAAAAGAATAACATTGGACCCTTACCTAATCCCATATACAAGTATTAACTCAAAATAGATAAAAGACCTAAATATAAATCTTAAGACTATAAACTTTTAAAAGAAAATCTGGGTCATAAAACCTCACAACATTGAAATTGGCAGTGATTTCTTGGATATGATTTTAATGGCACAGGCAACAGAAGAGTATACAAACTCCCTAAAAAATAAAAAAATATTGTATATCCAAAGACAATGTAAACAGAGTAAACAGTTACTAATAGAATGGGATAAAATATTTCCAAATGCTATATCTGAAGGTATATTAATATTCCAACTAGAACTCCTAAAAATTAACAACAATAAAGGCAAACAATACCATTTAGAGATAGGTAAAAGACTAACATAAATAATGAATCTCCACAGATAACCAATCTTAGTTGTCTGTTGGATGGAAAATCTTGTTTCTCTAGTTTTGGTGTGTGTTACCTATTTCTTCTTTGTAGTTAATCTCTTTGAGTATTTTCTCTAGTGCTGGTTTTGAAGACATAAATTCCTTCAGTTTCTGTTTGTCATGGAAGCTTCTTATTTCTCCATCTAATTTGATAGAAAGTTTTGCTGGGTAGGAAATTTTTGGCTGGAAGTTGTTTTCTTTCAGAGTTTGGAATATGTTACTCCAAGCCTTTCTGGCTCTCATGACTTGGTTTGGGAAGTCTGGAGTGATTCTAATTGGATTGCCTCTGAATGTCACTTGGCCCTTTGTTTTTGTTGCCCTTAAGATTCTCTGCTTGGCTTCCACATTGGTCATTTTGACAATGATGTGGCATGGGGATCCTCTTCTCCGATCCTGTCTAAAGGGAGTTCTATAAGTTTCCTGGACCTGTGTATCAACCTCTTGCTCTATGTTTGGAAAATTTTCTGCTATTACTTCCTTGAAGAGATTGTTGATCCCTTTGGTTTCACTTTCTTTTCCCTCCTCTATTCCAATTATTCTTAGGTTAGCTCTCTTAAAATGGGCCCATATTTCTTCAATGTCAGATTCCTGCTGTCGGATATTTTTTTCTAGATTAGAAACTATGCGTTCATTTTTGAATGATCATCTTCTAAGAGCGAGATTCTGTTCTCCATGTGGTCTAATAGGTTGTTTGTGCTTTGAATTGAGGCCTTTACTTCATTAATTGCATCCTTTATCTCTCTTTGCCTCTCTCTGAGTTCTTTTCAAAACACCTCTATTATTTCTACAGTTATTTTCCTGATTTGATCTTCTAGAAATCTCTGATTTTCTGTTTTCTCGGGTTCTGATGTTGTGGGGTTGTGGGCATTCATTGCTCCAGTGTTATTCCTCTTTCCCATGATTTCGGAAGTTTGTGCCTTCTCTGGGTTCTTCCCTTGGGTCACTATGACTTCGCTTAAGGTGCTCTGGATCTCGAGTCTGTAGTATCTCTGACCCCACTACTCCTTTACTGGGTTGTATCACAGAGTCTTCGACCCAGGGAGTCGATAGAGGCTGCTTTAGACTATGGGGGGGGGGGTGCCAGGTTGCACGTTCTCCTATGTTGTGATATCTCTGCCACCACCACTTCCCCACTGGGTCAAGTCCCAGGGAGTACAGTACTGGAATTTCTCCTCTGTGGCCCGCAATTTGACTCACTGTTCTTGAGTACGTAGATGTAGCTGTACTGGACTCGATGGATTCGCTGCTGCTGCCGCCGGTGGCAATATGGCGCCACTGCCACGCCCTCGGCCGTGAGTTTGGCGTATTTTTTCTTCTCTGGTTTTGAGTTCCACTCTGAGTCCCTGCAGCGTGTGCTGAGCTCAGCCACTGGGAGCTTTAGATTTTACCTGCGCCGAAAGATCCCACCTGGCTGTTCCACAGCGGCTCACCTCGGCTTGCTGTAGCCGTCCGGTGAACTCGCCGCTTCCGCCAGCAGTATGGCGCTGCTGCCGCGTCCTCGGGCGTGAGGCCGGTGTATCTCCTCTGTGGCTCTGAGCTCTGTTCTCAGTCTGCTTTCTCTCTGGAGCCTGGTGATTTTTTTGTTTCTCTGGTGATGGTGTTTTCTGGCTATAAAAGGCGCTGATTTTGTGGTAATGGAGATTGGTTGTTAGCGGGGCTCTTAAGCCCCACTTTTCTCCATCACCATCTTCCCGGAAGTCCCTGCTGAGTTCTTGATTAAAGCCGTTGTTAATAACCTGGTTGGTGGTTGCCTCCTTCACAATTTCCCCAAACTCTATTTTCAACATTTCATGCAAGAAAGTAAAAACTAGGTCTTGATCCTTTATATACAGGTTCTCACCTGTATATAGCACCTAAAAATGCTCACTAAGGGTACAGGTGGGTGGGAAGACACACAAATGACAAGAAATTCAGAGGGGCCACCGTTTTGGAAAAGAATCTTCATCTACAGGAGACAGGAAAGCTGCCTCCCCATGAGGCAGACTTTCCTTTAGGCAGCGAGTCATCCTTTCTGGAAGTTTGGAAGAGCTGTCAGCAAGATCTCTGCCAGTCTCTTGTGTGTCTCTCTCTATTTATACCCTGGGGCCAGGAGACAGGAGGAGGCTGTCTGAAGTCAAGGACAATGGTCTGCAAGCAATACCTTCTCTGCATTTATTTTTGGCAAGGATCCCCAAAGTTTAGGTTTCCTCCAGAAAGTAGACACAAAGAGAGGGAAATTCCTTTAAAAAGTATTCTGCTATTTTCAAGGAAATTGACAGAAACTTTAAATATCTACTTTGTTGTCCATAAGTCACCAAAATTCACCCTTAAGCAAAAAAGACTACAGACATTGCAAAAACTGCTGACTCTAAAAACTAGGTTACTGGGATGGGAACAGTAAAAAAAAATAAGGAAAGAGAGCATAATTCTTTTAAAAAAAATTACCAGCCTACTCAAGTATTTTTACCATCTAATGGGGCAAGTATAAGAGAGCTCAGTAGATTATTTGGGCTTACACTTAATGGATCTAAAAACAAACAGAAACACACACACACACACACACACACACACACACACACACACAGAGTAAAGCATATTAGCCCAACTTGCTAAAATCTCAATATGTTCCCTCTTTGGAAAAGAAGTCAAAACCATGGTAATTAACACACACGAGAGTGTCAGGAGGACCTGAACTGAATCTCACTCCAAAGCCTTTAGGTCTATAACCTTGAGCAAGTAATTTAACCTCTCTTAGCCTCAATTTAGCTATAACAGCGGGTGTTGTGAGGCATCTTGGGGTTCTGGATATAAAAGTTCTCCATATAGTACCAGTAAAGAAAATAGTTACAGTTATAAACAGCAGCATCAGTAGCAGAAACTTTCACCATCATTATTGTCATCATCTTTATAACAAGAAAGCAAATGAATATAAGGAATGTAGGAGGAAAGGGAAACTCCAAGTTGCAGGAAGCATCTCCTGAATTTTCTTCTACGCTTTCATCTTCTGTTGATCAAATGCATTGGCTTTCTTTCTGAAGGATCCTCAATAATAAAAGAAATATCCATTTGTGGTCATGAAACTTACCAGGAAAACTATTCACATATTTGATTAAGCTTCTTGACCAAATTTTTCAAACAGAGATAATTTATTTTCTGAATATTCACTTAGCAACAAAGCTCTATGCCCTAGGAGGTTTGCTCTGTGAAGTTGAATTGTTCATTGGCTTCAGGAACCTGGGGACCACCTTGATACTTCTTCATAGAAGTCTCTCTGAGAGTTTCCATACGTTATGTCTCCTAAAGTATGGAGGGATAGAACACATGTCTCAAGCTGAGGCCCTTTGGGGCATTTTGATGAAGTGCCAGTTCCAACCCCAAGTTCATGGACTTTGATACTCTCTCACCAAAGACAGCACTCTGCCACCAGAGCCTCAAAACCCTCAGCAGAACCACGTCCTCCCCCATCACATGCATTCCAGGCCTAAACCCAGATACTTAAGACCAGCACGCAAGGTAAGTGTGTGGGTATGTGTGCACATGTGCACACTCACAAGAGCAGGGAGGAGGTAGTGAGCCATGTCCCACACCTGGCTCTGCCCATCACACCAAGGATACTCCCAACACGCACAAGTCACTTCATCTGTGCTGGCTTGGAGGAGAAACCCCACAAAACCAATGAATGCAGCCAACTTAAACATATCAGTGCCAGTCACCAAGAAGATGCAAATACAGTCAATGCAATCTTCATTTTTATCTAACTTTAAAATGAGTAATGTAGACTGGCATTTTGGCAATTTCCTTTTGCAGCTGATAAATCTTCCCTAATGTACATGGTGTACATTCACAAACATCAAAATCAATCACGAAGCCAAACATGAGAATGAGGGAGTAGGAGGGAATGGGGTGGGAATTGGGGAAGGGCTAAATGAGTGATTTGTGCATGTATGCCTCTACCATCTTGTACTCCATTAAGATGTATGACTGCAATGCACCAATAAAAAAGGATAATAATAAAAAACAATATAATATAATTATATTCCATAAACACAAAACCAATTGATGATGATCAAATCATATTTGATAAGAGAAAGGCGCCATGCTTGGACGAAAAACATTATGGATCAGTGAGTGAGTGATGGCTGATAGCTGAGAGTTGGCTTGCCATGTGTGTATCTCCATACTATGTATGAGTTTGTATGAATGTATATAGATATATATGTAGAAAATGAATTCCAATATTATATATGCTTATACATCTAGATATAAATTCATGTGTGTTTATGAAAGTAGAGTTGATATGTATAGATTCCCATGAACCAGGTTTTCTGTGTGCCAACCTAATATGTATGCTGTGTGTGTGTGTATATGCATGAACAATTCATGTGTGCAAATAACACATGTGTGTATTCTTCTGAAGCTCATCCTTACAATAGAACTTGTCTCCTGGGTCCTGTCTGTGCTGACAGACGGCCTTGTTTTAGAAAACATGTTTTCTATTTATATGGTTTATTATCCCCTGGTTATTTCCTTCCTCAAGTAAAGAAGTACTGCACCTCCAGCCCTGTCCTTCCTCTCAGCCACAGCACCTGCCATCAGTTGGAAAGGCCAAGTCTTCCTGCTCCTGGGTAACCATCACACCCATCTTCCTACCCCCTGGCTATCCCAGAGCAGCCTGACCCAGTCCAAGGTGACCATTGCTGTTAAGTGCCAACCCTTTCTCTCAAAGGTCTTCCTCTGCCCTCATGAAAGAGAGACTTTGATGGGAAGGCTCATTCCGGTCACCTCTGTGATGTGGGACATCTGGATCCAATGATGCCTTTAATAAAGTACCTTTTGCAGCCAGGAATCAAGTCACATCCCTTATGGTCATGGTGGAAGTCATCAGTCTCCCTACATTTCAGAGTCTCTTAAGAGGGTGTCAGTTTAAGCTCAGAATTTTCTATAAACATGGCCCTGCTGCCCTTGAGAGAATGTGGGAAATTCTCTCTCTGCTGAGGGTTCCGCCCTGTGCAGCCCACTCTGCTGGGGCCAGATGTACAGTCTGTCTTGCCCTCACCACCATCTCTCTTTGCCCTATCTCTCCTGAGTCCAGGACAGAAATTTCTTTGCATTCTCACACTTCCTCAGCTTCTTGATAAAAGAAAGGGAAGGATGACTTCGCCACTTACAGAGCCGCCGACCCATCCCAGCTGGGCTCTGAGTGTGGCAGCAAGTGTTCATCCTTAAGATGCTTCCTGGGCCTCCTCCAGGGTCCCCCTCAAACCCTCAACAGACACACCCTGGTCCAGAGGTCCTGCCCATGCCCAGTGCAGCCCAGAATCCTGAATTCTCCTGGAACTTTCTCATGGAAAACATATCAGTCTTTTCAGTCTCATGTCTCTAGAAGTGAAGGGCGATGATGTGCTACTTGTTTAATTTAATTATTGCCTGTTGCATTTGCTAGCTAAAGGATTATCCCTTGTCAAGAAGAAAATCCATAGAAGGTGAAGTGAGAGATGAAGTTGTAAGAAATCAATGTACACTGAAGAAGCATCGTTAGAGGGCAGAGTCTTATTTCAGCCCTCCTATGCTGTGCTGTCCCAGGTGCATGGTCACCAAGGCCATCCCCAGCAGAGCCAGGAGGAGGGCTAGCTGACCACCAGACAGCACATCTCCAAATAAATAAAGTTCAGTGTTCCCCATCATCATCCCCTCCCGGGACCCCTCTCAGAGCCACACATCGAGCTTGTCTCCCACACGTGTGAAGGTGGGCTTCTCCGCCCTGAGGTTGGAGGGATAGATGGCACTCCAGGGGCCAGTCAACCTCCCAAGCTTTCCCCCAGGACTCCACCAAAGAGCCGAAATACATGGAACTCAGAGACCAAACAGTCAAAAAACACTTTTGGCAGGAATACAAGGGCCATTGGGAAGCTAATTTAGATCCCACCCGGCTGACTTGAGTCTGGAAGGAACCACGAGTGAACAAGAAAAGTATGTAGCAAATTGTCAGAAGGCAGGAAGGACCCAAGGCCTTGGTCTTAATCATGCTCCATGGGAAGAAGTTCTGGCATGGTGCACACAGGAGACCTGCCAAGCCTTGAGTAATGGGAACAAACAAGAGGAGGAAGGAGAGGGAGGGCTGAGTGCGCCTGGTGGAGAGAGGGGAGGCAGGCTGTGTCTAGGTGGTGCCAAACATCTGGGTAAACTGTAAAATGTTTGAGCCAATAGTTGGCCATTTTGTCTATAGAACAGCAAACATCTCGTCTGAAAATGTCAAAGTCGCATCTCTGGGATTTTGTTTTGCTTTGTTCGTCAGTGTCTGTGCAGATGTTTGGAAGTTCCTTGAGGGCATAACCAAGGTTTGTTTATTTTCAGGTGTCCCCACCTTTCAGTACTTAGTGCTTGTCCAGTCCCTAGTAGGTGCTACTAGACATATGTTTGAGGAAAGGAGAAGGAGCCAGCTGTGGTAGGTCATGCTTTTAATCCTAGTACCTGGGAGACTGAGACAGGAGGATCAGGGTTCGCGGACAGCCTCAGCTACTTAGAGATGCACTTTGCAATTCAATGAGACCCTGTTCCAAAGTAAAGAATACAAAATAGGGCTGGGTGTGTAACTTAGAGGTATAATGCCACTGGGTTCCATCCCCAGTACTGCAAAATAATAATAATAATAATAATAATAATAATAATAATAAGAAGAAGAAGAAGAAGAAGAAGAAGAAGAAAAAGAAAAAGAAGAAGAAAGAAAGGAAGGAAGCAATGTACACATGACCCCCCAAACCCTTAATAAGATGAGCAAATAATTTGTTATCTAAACTAAAACAAGTTTGAAAGTATAAGGCAGGGCTAATACTAGCCCAGAAAAACCATGTGGTCATCCTACTTAATGGCCAGTTGTATATGGATGACTGAGGTATTAGAAAAGAAGTGCTTGTGTTGCTAGTTTCCAAATGCTGTAAGTTAGACAATCTTACAGCACAGAAGGGATGCAGGAATTCCAGGGCAACTAGAGCAGAAAAGAGGCAGAGAGTGTGCACACGAAGCAGGAGAGCTCACAGGAACACAGGCTTTATCCCAGGCATGATGAAGACCCATGACTCGGGGTTAGCAGAGTGAGGAATAAGATCTGGTGTTAAAGGTATGTCTGGCTGCAGTGGGGAGAATGCATTATAGTGTGCAAGGGTAGCATCGGGCTATCGTGGTTGTGTGTGAGGGAATAGTGGCTGGGGTTGATGGGTCTCAGGAAGGGTGTGGTAAAAGAGGTGGAAAGAGGGGGCTGGTTTCAGGATAGCTGGTCTAGCTTTGTTGGTGCAGCGGACATGGGTGGTATGATGACAAGAGGCACTGAGGATGCTAGCTAGGTTTAGAGGATGAGGCTGGGTAGATGGTGGTGTCCCTTACATACCTGGGGAAGCCAGAGGTGGTCGGTACTCTGGGAGGCCTTCACCAACTGCTAGGGTGTGGATCTGGAGCCTCATGTGTTGAAGGCAATGCAGCCATGTCTAAAGGTGAGGCTTTCAGGCAAGAACTCAGTCATGAAACTGTGGCCTTGGTCATGCAGTTCTCTGACAAAATAGTTCACAATTTTATTTTCTCCTTTCCTCTTTCCTCCTCCCAGCCTCATGTGCAAGAGGAAACTTTGGAGAGAGCTCGTGAAGGCTGCTGCCCAGCCAACAGCTCTGTGATCTTTGGGCCTTCTTTCTCTTGGGCTTGGCACTCCTGAACCCAACCATTCTCCTGACTTTTCTCTTTCCACACTAACAGGAAAGACAGTATAAATAAAAGAAACCAACAGATAACCCAAAACTCCATGTTGGTCACTAGTTAAAACTTTCTGAGCTGCTAACAAGAACCAGAATCCTCCGTAGGAATGTTTTGGAACCTCTGTATTCAGGTTGGATTGGTGTAGAGTTTCAGCACTAGCTACTACAGCTCTACAGAATCATGCCATGTGCCAGTGTTGGCCTTGGCCCAAAGGAAAAGCTCAGAACAGCAGGATAGAGTCTAGACTCTGAACTCGACTCTGTTGGCCTGGATGTTCTGCTGGTAGTTCCACTCTGCTGATGCTCCCAACCTTAGAACCCAATCCCTGTCCCGTGTCCAAAGACTAGGACATCGCTTCTGCCCTGCCTTCCTTTGGCCACAAGGCTCTGCCCCTAGCCTGACATATGTGCCATCTACTGTAGGCACATTAGCACCAATTGCCCATGCAATCAAAGAAAGCCGACCGTCACAAGCTGACCAGCTCCCTCGTTTGGCATCTCCCTCCACCTTCTCAGTCTGCAGTTTATCCACTCCTTCTGGCTTTCTTGGTCTTTCTCAGGCTGATCTGAGGTGAGAGTCTCCTCTCATGGACTTCTGCTCCAAGGTTCTCCTTGGAAGCTTGATGAGTGGCCACGCTGGTGACTTATTTCCTCTGCTGACTGCATTTTCTTGCTCCTAAATCTGACAGAATAGAAAGACATGATCAAGCCCTCAAAATTCTCTGTAATGAGGCTTTGCCTAATTTGAAGAAAACGTAACACACTTGGTAGCAATTTCTAATGCCACTGCTAACTACATAGAGCTGCCTGCGGGTCTGTGAACCTCCATCACCTCTCACCTGACCTGCCACATGGCCTTGTTATGGTTGTTAGAAAGGAAGTGCTTCCCTCGCTATGGAGCGGACCATAGGACTGCCCTTTCCCTATAGTTACACCCCATAGCTATGATCCTGTGCAAAGAGAGGTCTGACCGTGTCACACCTCCGCCCAAAAGCCTGCAGCTTCCCTCCCATTCAGCTCAGGGTAAAAGACAAAGTCCTCACAAAGGCCTACAAGTCACTTCACACTTAAAGGTCATCTTCGTCTGTTCATGTTGCTATGACAAAATGCTGAGACTCAGGGGTTTAAGCAACAGATATTTAATTTCCAAATTCCATAGGCTGGGGCTTTGGTGTGTGGTGAGGGCTGAGAGTCTCTTCTAAGATGTCACCTCGAATGCTGCATCCTCTGGAGGAGACAAATGTGGTGCCCCCCCACCATGGTGGAAGGAGTGGGAAGGGGCAGAGGGAGGATGAACTCACTGCCTGCAGCCCTTTTATAAGGTGCTCACCCCATTCTTGAAGACATAGTCCTCATGCCCAAATTGTCGCCTAAAGGCCCACCTCTTCTTTTTTCTTTCTTCCTTTCTTTCCTTCTTTCCTTCTTTCCTTCTTTCCTTCTTTCTTTTTTTGTGGTACTGGGGATGAAACCCAGAGGCGTTCTACCTCCAAGCTACACCCCCAGCCCTATTTTTTTATTCTTTTTATATCTGAAACAGGGTCTCACGGAGTTGCAAAGCGCCTCACTAGTAATAGCTGAGACTGTGAGTGAACCTCGATCCTCCTATCTCAGCCTCCCAAATGTTGGGATCGCAAGTGTGTGCCGCTACACCCGGCTCCCACCTCTTACTACTGTTATACTAGAAATTAATTCTCAACATGAATCTGGGGGCAGGGGAACACAACATTTAAATTATAGCAGAGGTGGGCCCAATTGGTTTTCAAATGTGCCACGCATGCTCCTGTCTCGGGGCCCTTCACACAGGCTATTTCTCTGCCTGAAATAATCACCAGACATCAGATGGGTCTCTTCTTCTACTCCTTCATATCTTCCAAAAAATCCCATGCAGACGAACCACTGCCTTTGCAATCTCCACCTCCCCTAAGTCTTCCAATCCCCTCCTTGCTCCTTGCTCTTCTCATCTTAACCACATCCTAATATACTACATTTTTCTCTTGTATGCTGGTCTTTATTTATGTTCCCTCCAATGAAATTTAAATTCCAAAAGGGCAAAAATTTTATCTGTCTTGTTCGGTGATAAATTCCCAGCGCCCAGAACGATGCCTGAAGTACAATATTATTGGATACATGACTTGTTTAAAAGTTCATCAATAGCTAAGCATCCAGATTCAAGTTTCAGTGCTAGGTTTTTGTCTCGGATCCACCCCTTACTAGCTGCGTGACTTTGAGTGAGCCTCTTAGCTATTTTATACCTCAGTTTATCCATCTGTAAAAGTGGGGAAAATGTTATTGTAAGCTACTTTCCAGGCTCATCAATGAGCAGTTCCATGCAGCGTGCTTAGCACCGTGCCTGGAGTACAGAAAGTGTTCTGTGGATGGCATCTATTATCATCAACCTCGGTGTCTAATGTCTAATTCGGTGGGTGAATTAGACATTTGGAAGTAATCAAAAAGCCACCTGGACCGAAGCCTGCTAAATAAAGTGAGTAAATAGTGTCTGTGCCCAAAAATGAGACAGGAAGATAATGCAGAATGAGTGGTTCTCTTTTGCGGTTCACGAACCAGCTCTACCAAATAATTCTGGGAAAGAGGACAAATAAAAAACGGCATATCCATGTTTTAAGCAACGGCGCTCCCCACATGGCCATCTGGATGCACAATACTTAGCTTGGCCACACAACTTCTGATTCATCTGTTAGTCCAGGGAGTCCCAATAGCAGAGGTCAAAGGCCCTTGGAGGTCCTCTGCGTGACTCCTGCTTCCCATTCGCTTTATGTTGCTTTTCTGCCAAGGAGAACCAAGTGCTGTCTGAGTATCTGGGTCAAGAACCTCTGGGGAGAAAGTGCCAAAGAGGCTCCACAGGAAGATGTTACAGAAAGCGATATCCTGAACCAGACCCCACGGTAACCTGAGTGTCCTGAAGGTCTAGAAACCCAAGCCGGGGAGCAGTGATCAGACACTGCCAGCTCACTTGTAAGATAGAATTTCTGGGGCCAAGAAAGAGAGAGCCAGACCCACCCCGAGATGTGCCATCCATCCCATTGGACTTTTGCAGGCTCCTCCTCTCGCCTTCTTCTTACTTTAGGGAAGATGGAGCCAGGTGTATGGGAGGTCCAGCATGACACTCACCCCTGCCACCCTGAGAAGGTGCAGAGTGTAAGGCTCCTCCACTCCCGCTGGGTCCTCTGCCCTTCTCCAGGGCCAAGCACATTGTACAAATCATATTAAAGGCTCAAGGAGGGGTCTCGGACTCTCCTTTCCTTGGTTTACAAAGAATGGAGCCAAAAAGGGGTGTTGGTACAGCAGACACAGTTGCTGGCCCACCCAGATCTCCTCAGCAGACTGATCTCCAACACCAATGACCTCGTGCGCCCTTCTGTCTGAGGGTCTCCTCTGTCCTCAGTAGCAGGATCTGACCTCAGGTGGAACCAGCCAAATGTGCCAGGGGGTTCAGATCCCAGAGATGACCCACAGCCTAGCAGGAGGGGTAATTGATGATGCTTCCTGAAGTTTCTCAGAGGCTGCCCAGCAGGATTGCATCTCCGTTGCTCCTGTGCGAAACCTGTGCAACCTTCCTTAGCCTTCTCTTTGCCTCCCTGCTTCCCCGCCAGGCGTGTCAGGATGTCTAGAGCCACTACATGCTGTATCCTCAGGGCTGCTGGAGCCAGCTCAGACTGCTCCCCAGAGCCCAGCGTTAAAAAAGCCAATTGTGTGAGCCTGTTGTTAAACACGGCAACTATTAAAAATTAATTTATAGAAACTTCTATGGTCTGAAAGTCCTTCAAATTTTTATGTGTTGAAACTTAGTCACCACTGTGAAAGTATTAGAGGTAAGGCCTTTGGGGAAGTGATTAAGTCATGAGGGTGGAGCTCTTATAAAAGGGCAGTAAGGAACTGACTTAGCCCTTTGTGCCTTCCTGCCTCCCACGTAAGGACATAGTGTTACCCCTTCTGCCACATGAGCATGCCACAGAGAGGTCCTCACCAGACACAAAATGTTAGCACCTTCACCTTAGACCTCACAGCCTCCAGAACTGTGAGAAATAAATTTCTGTTGTTATAAGTTACCCAGTCTCAGGTATTTTGTTATAGCAGCACACATGAGCTAAGACATAAATTTACAATTAAATTGTTTTTAAAACAAAGGTAACATATACTTAAAACTAATTCTAATAATTATATATTTCTATTGTTATTACATCCTAATTATTGTATTTTCTGTAGTCCATGCTCTTGAGATTAATCATATATATTGTCGTATGATAGAAGCACTTTGTATGGAGCATCTCCTCCCAATTCCACACTCAATGATATCTTATTACAACCTGAAATCAGCTTCTGTGACAGTATTTTTAATATAATAATATATTTATTATTTTTTGTAATCATACATCACTTTGGAATACAAGACTTGAGAGGATATACAAGCACATATCATCCAATAAGCTCTCATCCAATCCCCATCCCATTCCCTCCCCCTCCGTTGATCCCATGCTTAATTGGTAATTATCTTTGATATATTTGTTTACATACCTCATGAGTTTTAAAGAGATTCCATCCTCCCCCATCCCCTCCCCTCTGATTGGTCACCTTAATTGCTTCTCAATAGGGCCTTTTCTACTACTCGACCTCCTCCTGTTACCCCTTTCCTCCTAGTTCTTGCTAATTAAGGGAAGCATCTGGATTTTATTTTCTGTGCTATTTCTATGTGCATGCCGCATTGCAAGTTCCGATCCCACTCTTGACGGCCCCAGTAGTGGCCTGACCACCCAGGGGACTCTTATTCTAACCTCTCTAGCTCCAGCACCGGCTTTACCTCATGGGAGGCCCCAATCCTGGCATCGCTGGCCCCCGCACAGAACTAACCCCTCAGCTGGCTCCTCTCCCGGCCTTAGAGGCCCCAGCACCAGCCTAGCCTCATGACAGGCTCCAATCCCGGCCTCGCTGACCCTGGCACCGGCCTAACTGCTCGGCAGGCTCCTAAACTGGTCTCGCATGTCCCAGCTCCATCCTTGCCTCACGGCAGTTTCCGATCCCGGCCTCGTTGGCCCTGGCACTGGCCTTATCCCTCGGCAGAGTCCGATCCCAGCCTCAGAGTTCCCAGCACCAGTCTTGCCTCATGGCAGGCTCCAATCCCAACCTTGCCGGCCCCGGCACTGACCTAACCCTTCGGCTGGCACTGATCCCTGCCTCGGAGGCCTCAGTACCGGCCTTGCCTCACGGCAGGTTCCGAACCCAGCCTGGTTGGCCCCAGCACTGACCTCACCCCTTGGCAGGCTCCAATCCCAGCCTTGGAGGCCCCAGCACTGACCTCACCCCTCGGCAGGCTCCAATCCCGGCCTTGGAGGCCCCAGCACCGGCCATACCTCAAGACAGGCTCCAATCCCGGCCTTGCTGGCCCCGGCACCAGTCTGACCCCTCGGAAGGCTCCTATCCAGGCCTCAGAGGCCCTGGCACCGGCCTTTCCTCACAGCAGGCTCCGATCCTGGCCTCGATGGCCCCAGCATTGGCCTAACCCCTTGGCAGGCTCCTATCCCGGCCTCGGAGGCCTCAGCACCAGCCTTGCCTCGCAGTAGGCTTCGATCCCGGCCTCGCTGGCTCCAGCACTGGCCTAACGCATCAGCTGGCTCCGATCCCAACCTCGGAGGCCCCAGAACCAGCCTTGTCTCATGGCAGGCTCTGATCCCGGCCTCGCTGGCCCCGGCACTGACCTAAACCCTTGACAGGCTCCGAACCTGGCCTCAGAGGCCCCAGCACCAGCCCTGCCTCACGGCATTCTCCAATCCCGGCCTCGCTGGCCCCAGCACCAACCTAACCCCTCAGCAGGCTCCTATCCGAGCCCCCTCTTCACCCAGCAGGTTGTCCCATGTTCCCGAGATGCATGGTGGCAGTATTCCACCTCTGAGGTAATTTCTTCAAAAGTTTCAGTGTATTACATCAGATCTCTGCCTCCCCTGAGTACTTGCCACTGCCAATGTGACTGTCTCCACCATTACAAATCTTTCCCAAGCCCTTTTCCCATACCGCACAATGTCCAGTGTTCCAAAGCATGTGTGACGGTAGCATTTGACCTTTGGGATAATTTCTTCAGAGGATCAAGGTGGGTTGGATCAGATGTCTGCCTCTCCCAAAGACAAGTCTCCACCACCATCTCAGCCACTGCTGCCTCCACCACCTTTCCCCTAGGTCTCCGCTAGACTCTCTCCTTACAGGTGATGTCCAGAATTCTTAAAGATGTAGAGAAGCCTCAGTCCTCCTTCGTGGGGAATTTTTCCAAAAGTTCCAGTTCAGATGTATATGTTTTGTCTGCATCTCCAATATTCTAACTGCCGACTCTACCATCTTAACCCCTCTCTAATATTTTTCATTTTTCTTTTCCCTTTTTTTTTTAAGAGAAGAGAGTATGTGCAGTTTTGGGAGGATATGGGTTCAGGCACTGGGTAATGATAAAATTATTTTTCATTCCAGGTATGTGCGGTGGGGGTCACCTAAGGGTGCCCTGCCAGCACCTGCCACCCAGGCTGGTGACTGGACCTCAGGGTCCTTCCAGGTGGGGAGGGGGTCGCCTTAGGGTGCCCTGCCAGCGCCCGCCCACGCATCCAGGGTCCTTCCGGGTGGGGAGGGGGTCGCCTGAGGGTGCCCCTCCAGCGCCTGCCCATCCGCCCAGGGTTGGGGCCAGGCGGCAGGACCTCAGCATCCTTCCAGGTGGGGAGAGGGTCACCTCTCTGGTGGCAGTATTTACACCAGGAAAACCAGCAGATGCTGCAAATCAGTTTGAGTTCTTGCTTTTATTTTATTTAATCATAATACAGATTAGACTTTAGTGTGGTGCATCTGTAGTCCTTGCATTGACAATAGGGAAATGTGGTTCCAGTTTGTGAAGTGAGTGGTATTTACATTTGCCAGTGACTCTTGCACAGAAGCGTCAGTGTGACTCCAACTGGCAGGTAACTCAAACCCAGCTCCAGGGCCCCTGGCACTTCTGTCCCCTTCCTGAACAGTTCAGTCTTAAATCATTGGTTGGGGCCACAGCAAGATCATTCTGCAATGGGAACGAGAGAAGCCACATTGGCTTGGAGTTCAAGAAAGGAGAAACTGGTTATACACCCTAAGTATTTTTAAAATAATAGAAGCAGGTTACCTTGATGTTTAAAAGAGAGTTAAAGAAACAAAAGGGAAAAGCTAGGGTTGGATTTGAACTGGAGACATCTGTGTGAACTTGTGGTTTTCAGTCGAGAAAGAGACTAACATGTACACACAGAGATACACACACACAAACCCACGCTCAGCACAGGAATCCCCAGCTGGCGATTGAGAGGACCTGGGAGCAGCAACGCCCATGAACAATGAGCATGCCTACCACTTAGCTCTTGGCATCTAAATACTATTTCCTACTAAAAGAGGCCGGGGCTCCTTGGCGAAATAGTTTATGCCAGGCCTGGAGCACAGAAAGTACAGACAAGGTTAGAGCCTCTCGTTGTGCCAGAAAGCCTGGAAGCACTTGGAAAATGATAGGGTTCATTGAAAGGAAGAGAGAAGCCAGCTTGAATGGGATCCCACTGGCCCAACGAAGGACAGTAAAATTGAGTGTCAAAATAAACAATGATCGCCAGACATGATGGCGCACACCTGTAATCCCAGTACTTGAGAAGCTCAGACAAGAGGATCACAGGTTTGGGTCTAGCACCTTGTAACTTAGTAAGACTCTGTTTCAAAATAAAAAATAGGGCTTGGAGTATAGCCCCTTGGTTCAATTTCCAGTGCCACAAAAATAAATAATGAAAATAATTAAAAGCAATTAAATATAGTAGGAAAGCATACTCTGAACATATGTGAATTGGTAGGTGAATGAATATTTGATAAGAAATGAAATGTTTGCATGGTTTTAGGATAACTCCTCATGAAATGCATAGGAGAAGAGAGTAGCTTTGTGCTGAGAAAGCAAAAGGCACTCAAATGCGCAAAGTTAACAAGCACAGAGAGACATTTGTGCCACTTGGGAGGATGCGATGAGACAAATGAGTGTGTAATCTGAACACGCTCATGAGGAAACATTGGGCCAATCTAAACTGAGGAGTGTCCTACAAAATGGCCCATGAACTTCAAAGTGTCGATGAGGTGACAATCAAGGAATGTCCCAGACTGAAGGAGGCCTAGGAGACATGACATCTAAATGCAACAGGTGACCCCTAGCCATGTCCTTTTAGCTATGAGGAAGTCATGAGGTTATTAGGATACCTGATAAAACCCAAATGGGATGAGAGAATTAGATGGTAGCATTGTATCCATCGGTGTGAATATACTGGCTCGAATGGTCAGATTTGGGTTATGTAGGAAAATTTCCTTCTTTATAGGGACCAGATGTCTACGAGGTGACAGGTTACAGATGGGAAATTTACTCCCAAAACATTTGAGGAGGAGAAACCCTTTGTGTTGTTCTTTCAACTTGTTTGAAAATCTGGGATTGTTCTAAAACTTTAAAAGAAGGGGAAAAGTGGGGTCTGTGACCTATTGTCCATCCCTATCTTTAGTATATAAACCAGGGGGAATGGGATTAAAGGAAAGATTGGGGAGCGAGGATTTCTTCAAAGACAGTTTCTAGAGAATTTTAGTATTTGAAGAATCCCATCCATTTCAGCTAGGGGACAAGAAGAGTTGTTCCCCTTCTATATACAAATCTTAGAGATGTAGCTGGGCGTGGTGGCGCACGCTTGTAATCCCAGCATTCAGGAGGCTGAGGCAGGAAGGATTGTGGTTTGCAGACAGCCTCAGCTACTAGTGAGGCCCTTTGTGAATCAGTGAGACCCTGTTTCAAAATAAAGAACAAAAAATAGGGCTAAGGGTATAGCTCGGAAGTAGAATGCCCCTGGGTTCCATCTCCAGTACTGGGGAAAAAAGGAAAAAAAAACCTTAAAGATGTAACTGCCTGAAAGAGAAGTTAACATTCTGCCTCACCCCCACCCCTGTTACTACCCCGGCTTGCTGTCTGTGAAGGGTCAGAAACTCATAGAGCCACTTAGCTCTCACAGAGCAGGGCAGAGCAGGGTGGGAGAAAATATGAAATCTCTCAGGAACGGTGGCATTGTGGAGAAAAGCTATACTTAGATCACCCTGAAAGCCTTCACCCCAGGGGAACCGCTGGTGGCCTCAGCCCCAAGAGCGTGGGCTAGGAAGGACAGGAGGCAGGAAGAGGGGAAGCACACATGTTCAGCAGGTGAGCACACCTCCAAGTCAAGGAACCTCCCTAACGGTTGCCACCGCAAGAAGGAGGATGCCAGCATTTAGCTATCTGACTCCTGAAGAGCATCCACGCCAGAATCCAACACAGTAGTATCTGATTGAAGCCACGAGGCACAGTCAGAGGCGGAAGAGGGAGAAAGAACAACGAGGAGAAGCCAGAGGAGAACAAAGCACACCCGCCCTTCCCCACTGCAAGTTTCCATGCCCAGATCAGGCCATGAAATTCTGGATTGGAGTTTTGACCTGGATCATAAATTTTTTTTATTCTTTATTTTTGAAACAGGGTCTCACTGAGTTGCAAAGGGCCTTGCTAAGTAGCTGAGGCTGTCCACGTACTGGAATCCTCCTGTCTCTGCTTCCCAAATGCTGGGATTACAAGTGTGAGCCACCATACCAGGGTTGGATGATAATTTTTTTAATACTAGAAATCAAGACTGAAATGACTGCAAGTTACCAAGCATATGTGAAATCTACCAGAGACAGGGAAATAACAGGACCTGTTTAAAAGGCAATAATAAAAGAGGAAGGTAGCTGGCTACTTCTCTCGGTCCAGCTCTTTGGATGTGCTGGTTACAAACAGTCTCTCCTGTCTGTTCCTCACAGCACTCTAGAAAGGAGGCCTTTGCTGTGGGTCTGAATGAAGGGGCCCCAGTGCAAACTCACCAGTACCAAGTCATGATCCAGACTGTGCTGATCTACCTTCCAAGAGAACAGGGCATCCCTCTGTACCAAGACTTCACCTGCAGGCAGTGAGTGAAAAGAGACCCCCAGGACGCCTGTAGATGGTTAGCAGAAGTCAAGAGAGGGTATTGCTAAACACAGGTGCGCAGAATTTGTGTTGCTTGTAGTGGCCTCATAAGAAAACAAGAGCTACAAGGAGTAATCACAATCAGGGGTGAGCTGTGCATCCAGTACAGAGAACACATTGTGAAAGCTGAGAGCCCAACAAAGAAAATGCCCACGCAGGAGAGGTGCTCCAACCCAGAGTCTGACCACACAGCCATTCAGTGGGCCTTGGCCCAAGTTGTACACCGGAGTCACCTGGGTTCCTGGATTCATTTGTTTATTTTTTATTCTCATACTAGGGCCTCTACCTTAGGGGCTGAAGATATTGGAACTTTCCAAAGTTCCCTAGGAAATTCTAATGTGCAGCCCAGATTGGGAGCTGTTAAGATGGATTTTTACTTGCCAGTTGAGAAGTGGTGCTATTAGGAGAAAGTGCAACCTTAGGAGATGGAGCCTCACTGAAGAAAGTAGGTCACTGGGCATGCTTTTTGTTTCAGTACTGGAGATAGAACCCAGGGTCATTCTACCTCTGAGCTACACTGCCAGCTTTATTTTTTATTCTTTATTTTGAAACAGGGTCTCACTGAGTTGCAAAGGCCCTCACTAAGTAGGTGAGGCTCCATCTCCTAAGACTCCTAAGTAGCTGAACCATGATCCTCCTGTCTCAGCCTTCCAAATGCTGGGATTACAAGCATGTGCCAGCACGCCCAGCTACTGGGGCGAGCTTTGGAAGGCTCATCATATCCCCAGTCCTCTCCTCTCTCTCCTCTCTTCCTGGCTGCCATGAGGTAAGCCATCTTCCACACCACACACTGCCACCACCATGACATTTGGCTTTGCCTCAGGTTCCAAGCAACAGACCCAGCCAACCTTGGGCTGAAATTTCTGAAACCATAAGTCAAAAATAAATCTTTGCTTTTCTAAACTTTATTCTCAGGTATTTTGTCACAGCGATGAAAATCTAGTACAAAAAGTATTCTTTTTCAAAAAGTCTTGATTCAAGAAGTATTTATTGGCTAATCATTTTTCCTACTAAGGATAATAATTAGTATTTAGTCCCAAACAGAAACAAGAGCATATTTATTTACATAAATGTAGGTACATAATAGTTGTTGTCTCTACTAATAAAAAAATATATATCCTCTGGAAGACAAAGTAAATACGGAGACTTGGTAAATACTGTTTTCAGCCACTAAATTTCAGGTTGGTTTTTTATACAACATTATTGTGTAATTGATACAAGTGTCCTCAAAATATTCATATAGCAATAACTTAAGTGAAGCAAAAATAGTTCATTGAAGACTAACTTCAGGATACTAGAGGAGGGACTCTGCAGGGAACTAGGGCAGGGATTCTGTTGCCAAGTCCCTACCGCAACCCTCTGCACAGCTCAGGGAAGTCACAAGTGTTCAGTAGTATGTGCAACATGAAGGAAACATCTGGTCGTTAACAGATCCTATATTCTAATGGTTTCATGAAGTTATTAACTTCCAGGCTTTTGAAATATATAACTGACCCAGTACTCTCATTTATTTACCTTTTCCCCCTTTCCAAGTCAAAATTTCTAACCAGTGCACATAAAACACACAAGGGAGGTAAAAAAAAAAATCTATAAAAAGCTTCCCCAGACACTCAGATGACTCTGCCCCATTGTATACGGCCCTTTCTATCCAGCTGCCAGGCTTCTTCTGCAAGAGCTCGAACCTAGCCAGTTACAGTAGCTGGTGTAAAAGCTAATCTTAGAAAACACACATCACTTCTCCAACCCCATAATTAAGACCAGAAATCTGTAACCGAGACATTCATAAAACTGAGGTTTCAGAGTACCAGCCTTGCCTTAAAATTCTCCAGTAGGGGCCAAACTGGGGGCAGCCTGCCCAGAAGTATCTATATGGGCAGTGGCTAATGGAGGAGGGCCCAGCACTGTCCAAGTCTTCCTCTCCTAGGTTCGTGGCTCAGTCCTTTTTTTTGTCTACCTTTGAGCATTACCCTAGTGCTGGGGATAACCAAGCACTAGCAAATCTACAGTAGAAGAATGAATATCTCTGGAAAAAGTTAATAATCTCTTGGCTTTTTTGGAGTTCTATGTCTGTTAACGTCTCTAATGGCCAGTTGTAAATGAGGACGTTTTTAACTTCTCAGAAGGTTCTTTCTATTTCAACCTCTTCATCTCTTACAGGAGGGACCGGTCTCAACCAACTGGTTTCCAGTCCTGATACTTAGATTTCACTTAGAGATGATTATTAAATGCATTTAGGCAGTGCTTGCTACTGACTCCTGATTTATTAATGTGTTTATTTAGAGGTAGCCATAACTGGGGCTGGAAAGGTACAGTCTCTCCTTCTTAAAATGCAAACTTTACTTCTGACTCCAGACTTTGCAATTTATCTGGATGAAGTGCTGAGATTGGCAGGTTAGCCTTGCATACGCTTTAGGAGCCTGTCTCTTTGATATAGCCAGGAGGGTGCGCTGCCATATCCACATATGTCTTCAATTGCGAAGATATTCATTTCCCACCACTTCCTACCATGGAGACTTTTTCAATCTGTTTAATACTAGGAAGGAGCCAGGTTGCTATTTTGGATTTAACTATGAAATATTTATTGAGCTCTAATTCGCTGAGCTATTTGAAACCCCAGGGCATCAGGAATTGGATTGTTTTTTATAAAAATGGGCCCAGAAATTGATCAAGTAACAGGAGGAGGAAGACCGAAGGCCACTTTCATATCAAGAATCTCACACACTAGGGCACTTGGATTATAAGCACCCGGAGGACAAGCCGGGCAGCTTTGGGGTGTTTTGTTCACTTTTGAATAGAGTAGGTGAGCACAGTACAGGGCCTTCGAGATCACGTGTTGCAGATTCACATGTTATACGAGCAAAGTAAAGTCCAAAGCGCTTAAGTGACCCACCCAAGGTCACACAACTAGTTGGTGGCAGAATGAGGATTAATCGTTTTACTCCTACTGAAATTGCAACAAATGACCATGAACAGCATCTCTTGGTACTTACACACAAGTGACAGTGAAGAGTCTCAAATATGTCCACCTCCACTCCTGAACAAGCTCAGTGTACTCACATTGAGTAAACCTTCTCAGTATATATCAGCTCTCCAACATGGAGAACCCATGATTTAGAGAAGGTTTGTTGGCATTTAGGTACAGATAATCTTAGTCAGTTGATTCTTGTTTCACAGAATCCTTGGCCCCTGCCCACTAGATGCAGGGACCACCTACTTGGTTCTCCAGACGTTACCACATTTCCCCATGGTTGAAAATTACCTCCATTTAGAACCACTGGTTTACAGCAAACTTAATCCTGATACCTGTTCAATCCTGTAATCTCAAAGTCGTCATTGAGTGGCATATGTTTGTATTAAAGCAGAGAAAGATGGAAGACCTGGAGAATTAATGACAAACTACATCTATTTTACTAATCAATGAATTCTCCAGGACCTAATACATGAGTTATTATTAAAAATAAGTTATAGGAGCATGCGCACAGGGGACTGCAGCCTGGTGCTGACGCCATTCTGCGGTCCCCAGGACATGTTCCTCATGACCAGTGCCACAAGACCACCATTTTCACAGATGTGGAGGGTTGAGTACTGTGTTGGAGCCGAAGCACATCGTCTAGAGCATCCTCCAATGGCCGTCCAATGAGCAGCGGCTGTACAAGGATGACTGTTTCCATTGGCAAAACGCTGGGCGAGTGTGCTTTCACCAGCCAGACAGCACAACCAGGGATCCCAGCCACAGCGGGGCTGGACTTTAGGGAAGATAACGCCTTCGAGGGCCCTAGCATGGAGTCTTCTCTAGTCTACCAGAGCTCCCAGATGTGATGAAACCTCAGAACTCTGGAGGTGGCGCCAATGAGCAAGCCATGCAATGAGAGCCCCAGGCCTGACCCGAAGACCTGCCCCCCACCCCCAGTAAAAGAGATTTGGGTCTCTTGCCTGGTTGCTGCCTCTATCTCTATACCTCCCTCCCTTGGTCTTGCTCCCCCTCTTCTCTGAGCTCTAGCTTACCAGGATGGCTTGTCTGCCATCTGACTGAGAGACTGGGCTGCCAGGGGCTGAGCTGCTCCCACCAGCCAGTCACTAGGAAAGAAAACTGAGCCCCGGTCCAAACTGATGCTGTAGGGGACAGATCCCAGGCTCTTTTCAAGGTGTGCACTCCCCCATACCCACTTTGTGCCTCTCCAGATCTCTCTGATGAGGGGCAAAAGCCCGGAGCAAGGCGATACTGGAGCCAGCCAGTGTCCCATTTTAAGCCTAGAAGTTCCTGGAGTCCCCCAAGACCCTTAGGAGAGCTTGTGTTGTGCCTTTGGGTAGGATTTGCCATCAGGGTAGAATATAGATCTTTTTTGATTTGCTCTTACCACTAAAAATAAACAGTGTACAGACTCCACCAAAAAATTAATATTTAATCTATTTAGAAATATGATTATTATTAGCCAGGCGTGGTGGTGCGTGCTTATAATCCCAGTACTTGGGAGGCTAAGACAGGAAGATTGTAGGTTTGTGCCCAGCCTCAGCTACTTAGTGAGGCCCTTTGCAACTCAGTAAGAGCCTGTTTCAAAATAAAGAATTAAAAAAAGGCTGGTGGCATAGCTTGGATCTGGGTTCAATTCCCAGTACCACAAAAACATATGATTATTACTTATTTTTATTAGTAGCAATAAATTCCAACATGTTAATTAGCAAAAATCTTCTGACTGCTTCAGGTTTAAAATCAATTTTCTTCTCATTTTTCTTATACCAAACGGAGAATAGGAATTTTTCCTAATAGAGCTTTCTTTTAGATACTCATAACCTGAAGAGAATACAAATGACACAAAGAATAAAACCCAAAATATAAATTTAAACAAAGAAAACATCATTCACATTTAAAGTGCTGCCAAACTAAGATTTATTTGGGTTAATGAGCAAATGCCCAGGTTGGGTCTACCTGGATGAGCACACTCAGATTGCTTTCCCAGCTCACCAGGGGGTCACAGAGAAGAAAAGGCTTCCCTGGGGTAGAGAGGAACAGTAAGTCCTTGGCACTTGAGGGCCCCAGTTTCACTCCTTTTTGAGACAATGCCAAAGGTTTGGGGAAGAGCAATTTGTAGTGTTGTTAAGGTACCAATTTGAGGCTAGTGCGTCTGAGACACTGGTCAGAGGCACCCAGCCAACTGACCAGCATCCAGAGGAGATGCACTCCATTGTTCTCCATGTACAGAAGATGCATGCTAAGTGACTCTGGCAGATGATTTTTAAACATTTGTTTCTATGTTAAAAAAAAAAGGGGGGCCATCAACTGAAAGATAAAACCTCAGGGAAAGCAGGGCCTGGTGGAGCACATTTGTAATCCCAGTACTCTGGAGGCTGAGACATGAGGATCACAGGTTCATGGCCAGCCTCGGCTACTTAGTGAAGCTCTTAGCAACTTAATGAGACCCTGTTTCAAAACAAAAATAAAAATAGGGCCGAGGGTGTAGCTCAGAGGTAAAATGCCCCCGGGTGGTTCCATCCCCATTTCCACAAAAAAAAAAAGAAAGAAAAAGAAAATACCCTCAGGGAAAGTTAGAAAGGTAGTTCATTGCAGTTAATGAGGAATGCAGGAGAAAGGGTAGAAACACTCGATTCTTGGTAGAAATGAGAATTAAAAGAAAGTCAAGAACTTGGACCTTCTTTCATTCTTCTTTATCCTCAAGTTGGAGAAGTCCCAAGGGGCTGGGGCGTAGTCCTCCAGGATGCCAAGTATCTATTGTAAAATCTAGCACAGCGGGAAGGGTCTGCTGAGTAGGGGCCCAGAGTAAGGGGCTTTGCACAGCCGGAGGCCCCAGGCTAGGGGGGAAGGGAAAGTAGGTGTGAGCCAAAGACCTTCCAGCGCTTCTTTCCAAACAATTCTCACTTGGCATGGGAGAGAGAGGGCACCTGCCATGAGCATAAAAAGCATAAGAGGGCAGCCTAGAGAAAGGGGCTAGACTTCAGTCTTTCAACCCCCAGAACTGGTTACAGAAGGACGGATCTAAGGGCACGAGGACAGATCCAGCGTGGGGAGGCCTGGCAGTGCCCTGCATGGGGGCTGGAAGGAGGCTGAAAGATGCTTGTTCTCCTAAACACTCCCTGGCCAGGAGGAATGCGTGTGTTTTCCAGGACTGATCACGCTGTTCTGATCATCTTCCCCACTTGGGCCACCACTGGGGCTCAAAGAACCCAGACTCCGCCAATGCCTTGGGCTCCGCAATTTCCTGTCACCTGCCCCTGCTAAAACCTGGATGAAGAGGCCAGCTGCGTATCTTATTTCAAAGCGGGTGGGGAGTGGATTGCCCATTTGCTTACACTCCCAGCAGCCCCAAATCTCTGATTAACCACCGCTCCCTATGGGCCAGCGGGAAGATAAGACACACTTGTTTCTACAGTCACTCACTAAGCTGGAAAGATCACTACAACTGTCCTTCTTCAGAAACATCCACTGTCTCATTATGTGCCAGGTGCTTTAGACAGTCCTGTTTATACTCTGCAACAGCCCTACTTATAACAGCACAGCAAAGTGCATATTTATAAATAAGGAAACTAAGTTTGGAAGAACTTAAGTAATTTGCCCAATGTTACACAATCTGCAAGCAATTTAGCTGGGACAGAACCAAGTCTAAATCCTAGGCTCTCTCCATGATAGCAAGGAATGTCCACGACTAAGAAGGATGCAATATTGAGGACAAGTCCAAACAAAATGCAAAGCCTCTCCTGTCTGAGCTGTCACCGGGTCAGACCTGGAAAGTGGAGCCCAGCCCTCATCTCTCCACACCACCCACCATGTTGAAGCCCAGGCTTCCGATGGTACCCTGGGAGTGGCCACAAGTGGCTGGGAGCACACATGGCCCCTGGACCTGAACTTCCTGTTACAACCAACCTACGACCTTCAGGGGTTCTGTGCAGCCAATCTCTCAGAGTCAGCCTGCATCACAAGGGAAGACCTTGAGAACAGCCTGCAGGACCCTGCTTGGAGCTGGGAGCAAATAGTCTTGTCTCAGCCTGAGTACATGTCCAGGGCCTTGTTAGTTAGTTTCCTATGTAATTTGTTACTGCTGTAATAAATTCCCACCAATCAGGAGTTTAGACAACACAAATGTATTTATTATCTCACTATTCCTGTGTGTGTGTGTGTGTGTGTGTGTGTGTGTGTGTGTGTGTGTGTAGCACTGGGGATGGAACCCAGAAGCATTCTACCTCCAAGCTATGCCTCCAGTCCTATTTTTTTATTTTTTATTTTGAAACAGTGTCTCACTGAGCTGCAAAGAGGCTTACTAAGTAGCTGAGGCTGTCAGAGAACCAGATCCCCCTGTCTCAGCCTCCCAAATGCTGGGTTTACAAGCTGGGATTACTACCATACCCAGCTATTACCTCACTATTCTGAGGTTAGAAGTTGGACAAGTCTCACTGGGCTGAAAGCAAGGTGTCACAAGGGTGGCATTGTCTTTCCCTTGCCCTTCTCAGCTTCCAAGGCCATCTGCATTACTTGGCTCTCCACCCCTGTCTACCATCTTTGAAGTCTGCCACGCCAGGCTGAACCTTTACGTGCCATCTCTTTTCCCATAGTCACCTCTCCTTCTCTCTTGTGTTTCCATCTTCAATTGTCAAGCACCTTTGTGATCAAGGATGATCTCCTCATCTCCAGTTCCTTAACTCCATCCCATCTGTGAAGCCCTTCTGGCCACAAAGGGGTAGCATAGTCACAAGTTTTAGTAATTAAGACATGGCCCTCTTTGAGAGAGCCATATCCTGTAAGGCCAAAACTCTCAAGTCATTCTTGCACATAGAAGTATGGGCATTTTTACAACCCTGGCCTGAGGCCACCGTGGACCAGAGCAAGCTGAGGACAGGACTGTCCCTGTCCTATTAACCAGCGTCTGACACAGCATCAGTGGGTTCTCAAGGATGAATAGGTGCCAACTTGGCCAACAAGCCGGCCTCTCCCAACTGCCTTTAAACCCAGCGACCTGGGATTACTCACACCTGCCTCCTGTCTGGTGGTTTAATGTTAAACTGAACCCTCCTGGACAGACTCCCCACCCTCCATGCAGAGCACAGGCTACATTCACCCTCACAGAGTTCCTTGGCCTTCAGCAGAGGCAATGCCATTTTAAATGCAGCTCTAGCAAATAGTTTTGCAAAGAGAGATGCACAATGCCTCTGGACACCTGGCTCCTACCCGCCTCTCTAGTGTTGGCCTGGAACATCCCCCAGCCTTCCGGTCATAATGAACAACCAGTCTCACATCCTCACCTCCAAAATTTTGCACAATGTTTTGGTGAGTTCATTCCAATTTTGAGATGAGCAAACTAAGACTCAGAGCCAATAAAGAACCTGCCCCAAAGTTATATAGCCTATAAATGAATGGGAGAGCCAGGTTTTAACCAAGCCCGACTCTTAAACCTAATGTGCTTTCTGCCTCTAATAGTGTGATGACACCGGCCACTATCCAGGCCCCAGGGCTGCATCAGGACACCAACGACATCCACTAAACACAGAACCGCGTGGACCTAGCTAACAGGATGAGATTGCTGGTCAACACCTTCCCTCCTGTTTCCTGTTTCTTTTGTGAACTTTGGGAACAATGACCCTGTGATGAAAGTAGTCACTGCTAGGACTGTGGTGTCTCGAAATTCACGTGTGTAGAAGGGATTTAGGTTAGACGATTAGAAGATCTTCCCAAACATTAAGGATTGGATGAGATCCTTGGGTTAAATTTCCCAAATATAGGAAGACACTGGGAGGGGACTCTTGAGTTATCTTCCCGTGGAATCTTCCACTCTAGGTTTCAGGCCTAGAGGAATGAATACTGTTCACAAATTTCTCCAGAAATTGTTCAAAAAGATGACCCACATCTTCTGCCACCATATCATTCACCTTTGCAGACCCACAGGCCCAGGAAAGGAGGTTAGCTATGGCCACCTCTAAAAAGGAGCCAAGTCCACGCTGAACCCATGGTTCTCAGACTTCAGTGGCCTTCAGAGCCAGGGGGAAGGCCTACCAAAACACAGTACTGCCCCAACCCTACAGTTTCTGATTCAGGTCTGGGGTGGGATCCAAGAACATGCACTTCTGACATATTTCCAGATTATGTGTGCCTGTGGCTCCAGAAACCACACTCCGGGAGCTGCTGGTCTAAACTTTCATGGCCTTGAACCACCCCCCCATACACTAGAATTTAGAAGGACCCAGCCTTCCACCTATCTTGTATCCAGTGATGTGCGTCAGGGACTGTAGAACGACCAAGTGTAGCTTTTCTTAAAATTGCATTAGAATTACATCTCAAGCTCTTGCAGGGCGTGATCTTTCACAAAGGAGGCATCAGCCCTCTCTCCACCACAGCTGAGATCAGCTCTTGTCTTGTCTTTGCAAAGACACTAATCCTGAGCGCTCGCCCAGCATGGGAGCCGTCTGTTTGTGGAGCTGCTACCCCACTTGGCACGGGTGTTTGCTTAACCTCTGCTCAGTGGCTGTCTTCTGGGGATTTTCTTGTCCCGCCCTTGGCCAGGCCCACATGTTTTCAAGTTCAGTCCTGAAAGCCACTTATTTACCAGTTGGAGGAGTTGGGTTTTCTCTCTGCTCCCTTTAGATCCCTCACTTGTGCTGTTCTCTATCCCTCAGCCCTGCTGGGCCAGGCGGTAGGACAGCCCAAAGGGTCTGTCCTAGCAGTGAGGGATCGCTTATCACTGACCAAGTTTAGAATTGCTGGCATATGGTAATAATAAAAAGCAGTTTATTTTATTTTATGATTGTTTTCACTTCTCATTAGAGGATGCCCCCCAGCACCTGCAGCTGAGACAGGCAGTTCCCCAGACCCACCTGAGTACACCAAGGCCATTGGAGCTGCTATTCCACAAACTCTTACGTGAAGTGTGATTCTAAAAAGGACATTGCCACAGGGCTCTCCGGGGAGCATAAGTCAGGCTCTAGGAACCATCCTGCTGTCTCAAGAGACTCCCTGCAGTCCTAAGCCTCCGGAACATCCCTCTCACTCCTGCGCAACCCACCTCTGCCAGAAAAGCCTGCCCAACCCCTGCCTGACTGGCCAGAGGACCAGTCCAACCCTTCTCTTGAGGCTGCCCTGGCAGGCCAAGCCTTCTCCCAGACCTGCTGCACCCCAAAAAAGCAGAACTCCTGAAAGAGTGGTGTCTACTTGCAAAAGGTCATTGCTAATGGTGGCAATGAAGCAATTCATGACCCCAAGAGGGGTCAATATGAAAAAGGTAGCCCCTGGCTAGGACCTGGCAGGTACCCCTCTGTACGGAAACTGTGAATGTCCTATGACACCAGCCTTCTGTTAAGATCAAAACCAAATGGCCTGAGCCTCCATCCCAAGAAGTTCAGAGCCCTCCTGGAGACTCCTCAGAAGGGCAGGTGAAGAGACTTGGGCCCTCCTGGCACCTTGCACTTGACTCCCAGGGCTTCTCCCCTCCCCGGGCTCCTGGGTCTGGCTCACCAGCTCATCTCCTGCATCTATGACCCTCTCTATGCACCTGATCACATTCTCCACCTGTGGATGCGGCTCCTCCCACACTGTGTTTCCCAAATGATGGAGAGTCGCTGTTGTGCATAATTATATGTTTACTGAAATTTAGAAAAACAGAATAGGGAATAGCTTAAACTAAATATTAGTTATCAGTATTCTTAAATCTGCTATTGCTTGTATGTGGAAGCTAAAAAAGCCTACCTGCACACAGAAAAGTGATGAATGGAGTTGGGAAGGGAGGGAGAGGTGGGTAAAGGGAAGTTGAATTTGATCCATGCATGCTACATACATGTGTAGAAATAGCACACTGAGCCTCATGAATATGTACAACTAGCACATGTTAATAAAAAATTTTTCACAAAACAGTGTTTTTGTTTTAGTTTTTGGTGCTAGGGATTGAGCCCAGGAGCATTCTACTTCAAAACTGTAGCCACTCCCACTTCTTTTTTTTTTTTTTTGAAACAGCGTCTCAATATGTTGCTGAACCTGGCCTCAAACCTACAACTCCTGTGTCAGCCTCAAAAGTACTGGAATTACAAGCATGTGTCCATTCCCAGCTCCTACAAAGTTGTTGGTATTTTTTTAAGTTGCAATTGCAGCCCTACCACAGGTCTCCTCCCAGCTAGATCACTCCTTTATCATCTCCCAGTTCCCCAAATCCCTGTTTCTCCCCTTTACCCCAAAACTGAAGAAGGGAAAAGGAAAACTTCTGTTACTTTATTATATAGACATGTTTGAACCTGAACTCTCCCCTTTCCAGGGGCTCTGGGGCCTTGTTTACTCATCTTCTTTAATAAAGTTTCCTTGATAGCAAACCACCTTCCCCTGGCATGAATCCCACACCTCCCAGGCCATGGGAGAGCAACAGCAGTCATTTCTATCTTGAAATAGCAATTTTTCCTTCCCTGCCACAAAGTCCATTTCCTCTTCTGCCTACAGGTCTCACTGTGATTCTTATACCAAAAGAAGCTATTTTTGTGCCAATTCACTTTTTTCAATTACTTATGAAATAGTATATATGAAAACGTATATTCAGAATATTGTAAAACATTCCATAAATTATTGAAAAAACTAAAATCATGATCCCATACCTCTAGTAACGCTTGCATTTCCAAATACTAGTTTGGAAACATTCAGGTTTCTGTCCACCCACACATATGTTAAGACACCCATGCTTTCCTCTTCTGCTTTTTTTTAAATTTTGCCTGATACCACAAACACCATTGTGTGTCTTTGTTGCTGTTGTTTAAATAATTGCTTAACATTCCATTGAATTATTGCCTCATAGTTTAGCTACACATTTTCCTCTACAAAAGCAGGAGTCTCCGTCTATCTTGTTTACTGGGGTATCCCAAGGCATATAATACAGTTCCTGTTACATAATAGGATCTCAATAAACATATGTCAAATTGAATGAATGAGTGAATGAATGAGACATTGAGATTGTTTCTCATTTTTTAGTTCTGTAGACAAAATGCCATAAACATCCTCATGCACATCACATTTTTCTTTAACTTAATTACTTCCCTGAAATAGATTGATTCCCGGGATTAGATTAACAAAAGCAGCAGCAGCAGCACTTTTTGGCTTGTTGGCTAAGATCAAGTATAAAAACAGCAGCAGCAGTGACTGAACAGATACTACATGCCAGGCTGTGTGCCAAGCACTTTGCAACCATTATATCATTGACTCCTCACAACATCCCCATGAGAAAAGCACTAATTATCTCCATTTTACAGAAGGAACAAAGAACTGAGTCATTTGCCCTTGGCCACGCAGCTTGTACAGAGCAGAGGTAGGATTTGAACTAAAGTCTACCCCAGTCCTGACTCTGAGATCTTAAATATTAAAGTAACAAATGCAATCAAACAAACAAGTTGTGGTCTGAGTACAAGACTGCCATGGTGCTCTTGGAAAGGGCTATGCCCACTATGAACACAGATAAAGACTTTTTGCATCCTAATTTTAGGGTATGTCACTTGTGAGATATATATACTTCTGATTTTTATTCAACCTAGCAACCTTTATTTTTCAATTGCAATATTTAGCTCATTAACATTTAGTGTAATTACTGACTCATTTGGATTTAAATATCCCACTTTCCTCCTTGTCTAGACCATTCCTTTTTGCTCTTACTTGCCTTCTTTAAATTGGTGGGGGTTTTTTTGGTGGTACTGGGGTTCCTGGAAGCCCTCCTTCCTCCGGGCTACACTCCCAGACCTATTTTATATTTTTGAAACAGGGTCTCTTACGCCAGCACGGCTGGCTTCGAACCTGCGCGATCCTCCTGTCTCCGCCTCCCAAGCGCGGGGATTACAAGCGTACGCCACCACGCCCTGCCTTTTAAATTGATTTTGTTTTTTAAAATTCCACCTTCTCCTTCTGTTAGCTAGATAGGCATATATTGTTTGATTTTTTTGAGACTACCAGAAAAGGGGTTCTATTATAAAATCTTCTGATAGGTTCATGTTTGCTTGATACTCATTATTCAATATAAAATAAATTGTCTCCTGGAGCCCTATTCTCCTGAGTTTATGTTGTGGGATATATATTAACTCAAATCCCTCAGAGCCCTAAGCATAGTCAGGGCCAAGTTCTAGCTCTAAAATATTAAACATCTCCCATTGTCCAAAGGAACTCGATTCAGTGCAAACAAGCAGGTGAACTACTTGATACTCTGAGGCAGATGGCCATCAGTGTAGGAGCACAACCTGAGAATAGGCCAGTGGCAGAGATAAGCTTCAACCCAGCCCTGTTTGCCAAAGATGAAGTACTGCCCACCCCACGATGGCCTCATATACCCAAAAAGACTTCATGAGAAATAGAACTATCTTCCCATGATCTGACCTAAACAGTTGTTCATCCTTGAAGAGACCATGTGCACACATGATATGATAACCTTGCAGTTATTCACTGGAGCAAAGGACATGCAGATATGCCTTGCACTTTGTTCTGGATGATATTTGGTTTTGTATTTGGTATAAATATATTTGGATGGTATATTTGGTTTTAGATTTGGTTTTTATTTTATATGTTTTTTATATTTGGATGGTACCTGGTTTTATATCTGAGATGGTCTCAAAACTTTAAGAATAAAATAAAACCATATTACAAGGGGTTGGAGTAAAAAGGGCTTGAAAATAGCTTAAGACCTTCTTTATCCCTCTTTTCCCTCTCCTATGTGCAGATTTTGGGGTGGAGTGCTAAAATTTTAAGACCCTAAGTGCATGTCTGTGCATGCACTTCAGCAGTAAAGTGCTCCAGGAATTCCTTAAAATAATCTTCCTAGCACCTCACTAGTGACCATGGGCAGACATAATGAGAATGGAAAACCTCCCCAGCCAGGGAAGTCGGCTCTTTCTGCTCCTTGACTCTGACTCTGTTAGCAAAGCTGTGTCATGTGGAATCAGAAAGGTCAGTTTAAGGTTAAGTCCAAGTGAATGGCCCATCATGAAATAAACATAGAACAACCCGGGGCTATGTGTAATGTTATTCTTTCACCTTCTTCCTGGAATTTCAGAGGTTGCACAAAACCTGGAACACAAAAATGGACAAATAATGCAACAGTGCAAAATAATGTCAGTGAAGACAAGTTTAATTGGAGAGTCCAAGAAGAAATAAAACATACTTTTATCTAGAGATATACCTATATATCCCCCAGCTCCCTCATAATCCCTTCTTTCTTCAAAAATAGAAACTGATAGTTTCTTTTATTTTTTTCTTCTTCCCACAAAATTTTATTTTACTTATTTATTTTTAATGTTTTGCGGTATTGGGGACTTAACCCATGTGTATTCTACCTTTGAGGTACACTTCCAGCCCTACTTAATTTTTTTTCTCATTAAGTACCTAAGGGTCTCACTTAGTTACTGAGGCTGACCTTGGACCTACAATCTTTCTGTCTTAGCTTCCCAAGTACTGGGATTACAGGTATGTGCCACAGTGCCCAGCTCCACAAGATTTTATTCTCTTTCTCTCTTTCTTTCTCTCTCTCTCTCTCTCTCTCTCTCTCTCTCTCTCTCTCTCTCTCTCTCACACACACACACACACACACACACACAGAAAAATACATAGGTTAGAAAACTGGATTGGAAAACTGAAAAATCAGCAAACCCAATGCTTTTCAGTATTTTTTAAACCAGAGAAGATCTAACTATGGGCAGAATGCATTTGTAAGCTGTATCAGACAGCTATTGACAATTTATATCAAAATTTTTTCTCATGGTAATAGATCTGCAAATTGACCATAAGATGACCTACCTGAACTCAGCTGGGACAGCTGTTTCAGGATACAGCTTGGGTTTAGGTCTGCCCAACATCACTCCCATATTCCTTGGCCCAGTGGCTACCTGAAAAGCATAAGAGATAAACGAAACCATGCAAGTATTTTTAAAACCTTAAGCTGGGCGTGGTGGCGCACACTTGTAATCCCAGCATTTGGGAGGCTGAGACCGGTGGATTACGGTTCGCAGACAGCCTCAGCTACTACGTGAGGCCCTCTGCAACTCAGTGAGACCAGGTTTCAAAATATAGAATAAAAAATAGGGCAGGGGGGTGTAGCTCAGAGGTTGAATGCCCCTCGGTTCCATCCCCAGACCCACAAAAAAAAAATAAACGTTGACCCTCACCATATCCTCCCCATTCCACTGGCCAAAGTAAGTCATGTGACCAAGTCCAAAGTCAGCAGAACAAGAGAATATAGTCTTCATCTGTTCCAAGAGAAAGAAGAAAGAGAATGATTATTTACTGACCAATAATTCAATCTATCACTGAAACCAAATATATAAAACAGACATAAGTGGTTCTTTATTAGTTGAATGAGGGATAAGGAGTGCTTAGATTCCATGTTACTCCCCACCTCCAAATTCCCAGTGAGTTGTCTGGCAACCCTCAGGGTTTCAAAGAACATGTCATGATATACAAAGCAACCTCTTGTGTTACAGATTAGAAAAGTGAATCACAATAACCTGTCCATGATCTAAAAAGTATCAGGCATGAAGCCACAAGAAAGAGGATCTTCTCTACAAGTTTCCAAATTTGATGACAACTGGTCATTTTCTAGTCTCTAGTCAGTTACAGGGATTATAACAGTGACATGGTTTACAATTTGTTTAAATTGCTTGCAGCTGGAGAAAATACTCACAAACCAGGTAGCACTGTAAATAAAGCAAAAGAGAGAGTGAAGAAGGCTATTCTGACTTCCAAATATCAAATTACTCATTTTTCAGTACAAAATTCGGAATCACCTACTCTCATTTCTGTCACCCACCCATGATTTGATGTGGATTAAGGCAGAGACAGACAAAAATGGGAGAGAATACAGTTGAGCCAAATTCTAAATGCATCTTCAATGAAGAAAATCTACAAATTAAAGAACAAAAATAGGATCATATTTATTTGGGACGAATGAAGCCTGAAGAAGCCAGTGCATTCAAAAGAGGGTTAGAAGAAGCTTTCATGAGGCTGTAACTCATGAGCACTAAAAGTCCCAGAAGGAGCTCCCATGGTCTTAGGATAAAAAGTAGGGCAGGGGGGTGTAGCTCAGAGGTTGAATGTCCCTGGGTTCCATCCCCAGACCCACAAAAATAGTTCTCCCCAAGGAGAACTATTAGCACCACCTACACATGTTCTTCAACTTAAGATGGGGATGTATCCCAAAAACCACTGAAAGTGGAAAATATCACAAGTAAAACTGTACTTAACCCACCAGACATCTTCACTTAGTAATGTAGTTCACTGTACATTTCAGTAGTTTCCCCCCGTGGCTGTATGCCCAACTGGGAGCTTTGACTTACCTCCACTGCCTACCATACCACAAAATACTACCCTAGGAAAAGATCTAAACCCAAGTGCAATTTCTACTGAATTCATATTACTTTTGCACCATTATAAAGTTGAAAAATGGTAAGTCAAACCATCATAAGTCAGAGACCATCTGTAGAAGATTTAGCAGGAATACATGTCTGAAACAGAGTCTAGGATCGCCATCAAGAATAATAGTACCTTTAGTAGGCACCTGAATAAGACTGAACATAAACCTGCATCCCCAGAACACTTTCAGCATTACTAGCTCATGATTCCAAATTCAAGGATTGGTATAAGAAATTGTTTTCCTGAATGATTAGGGGTTAAAGGAGTTGCTCAAACACTTGCTTCTGAGGATGAGATCGAATGGCTAGGCTGTTCCTTGATCTGAAGTGTGAAGGGCTGCCTTGTCCAGTTCTTTGGCATAGTCCCTAACTCAGCTCTACTGACTCTTGCCTCTCCAACCTTGAAATGAACGAGGCGAGCATGGCTCATGGGCTACTTCAGGTACTAAAGCGTCTGATCCATCTGCATGAGCACCCTGCCATGGTGGCCTGTGCTGTGTCACAGAACAAAGCAGGAACCGTGATTCCCAGAGTTCCTCCTCCTACATGATTCTGGATTGAGGATGGCAATAAGAGAAATCTTCAAGAGATTCAGAAGGCAGAAGTGCAGCAGAGTCATTTTGCTCAGAAGGTTCGAAGGTGCCAGGCTCAGAGGTGACTCACACACATTGTCTCAGGCCTCATTGGCATGGGCAGTCACTGGCCTGTGGGACCCCCAGCTCCACTGCATCTCCTCCAGCAGATCTGAGTCCTAAGCCAGGAGCATGATGAGGGGCAGCTTTTCCTACAGGTCACCTTAATTGCCAAGCCAAGAGTCAGATGCATGAACCAGTTTGTTCTTGCTCCCTTACTTCACATCGGTCATATCTACAAATCTGAATGACCTAAAACTTGAGGACCAACACGAGACACAGAGGCAACAGCCTTGCCATATGAGGTAAATCAAAGCCCTTACTGATTCTTTCATGCCATTCCATACAGGGTACCTCGACTTCCTTGATTCAACCAGCCACTCTCATGGCCTTAACAAATGAGAAAACCATTCTGCCTTTTCTTACCATATGATTCCTGTTTTTTTATTGTCATCATCATTGGGTCACCACCATACCACCACCAATCCACCACCACTATCAGCATCAGAATGAATACCATCTCAGTCATCAGTACTACAACTAGCATCATCACTAATATCATTAACACCACATCAGCACCATCTCCATCACCAGCACACCAGTGACAACCATAATCTCCATCACTACTACACCACCATCTCCATCATCATTATACCACCACCATCTCCATCACCACTTCACTACTGCCATCTCCCTCACCACTACCACAACCAACATCTCCATCATGATTATACCATCACCATCTCCATTACCACCACCATCACCACCATCTCCTTCACCACCATTACAACTACCACCACCATCTCCATCACAATTACCACCATCACTACCATCATCACTATATCCATCACCACGACACATCACAACTACCACTACCATCTCCATCATCACCACCACCACCCATCAATGCTATCACTATACCCACCACCTGCCACAATCACCAGTATAATACCACATCACCATCACTACCAACATCTCCATTACCAGTCATCATTATCATTCTCACCACCCCCACTGCCACCACAACTGTCACTCCTCCTTTATCTCTTTCAACCTTCAAAACAATTGTGTCATCTCCTAAAGATTATTTGTATTTTACAAATGAGTAGAGATTAAATAACTTCTTAGTAGCCAAAGACAGCTTTAAAGCCAGGTCCAGTCTCAAATCCCCTCTTCTTTCACTATACAACACAACCTCTTAAACTATGCTTGGTGAAGCAAGCAAGAGCAATCGGTGGTTAGTGGACAAAAAGGAAAAAAGCAAACTGTGCCTCTTCTTGTGCTGATAAAGACAGGAAGGGTAAAGACACTGCAGCCAGAAGGCATCAAAGAGGTGAAGATGGATGGATTCAGACAAGATCTCTCTGGTGGAACGGAACCACAAAGCCTACTTGGAGTTCAGAAATGACGTGGCCTTGCCCCTGCAGATATCCAGAGGAAAGATCACTATGGTGTGGAAGACAGAAATCAGGATCTGGAGGGCCACAGAGTTAAAGGGGTGAGGATGAGAGATGACCACCCCAAGCACCTGCAATGCCTGCTGACTGCCTCAGCCAGAGCGATTCTCATTCCAGGGCACATTAGAAGACCTGGAGCATTTTAAAACTTAATAACATCCAAGCTATATCTTTAAAACCTCTACTATATTTTAAAGCTCCCCTTAATATGTAGGAAGGGTTGATTAGTAGTCCTTAAATCAACAAAACTCTAGGATCATTATTTTCTTCCATTTGAGCCTATGAAATTTCTCACACTTTAGTACTATTTAGTTGTACTTAAACTAAGTATCTTTACATACTAGATGGTGGTAATGTGAATGAAAGAAAAGGATCTCCCAGGTGTGGTGGAGCATGCCTATAATCCCAGTACTTAGGAGGCTAAGACAGGAGGTTGCAGGTTTGCGGCCAGCCTCAGCTACTTAGTGAGGCATTCCACAATTTAGTGAGACCTGTTTCAAAATAAAGAATAAAAAATAGGGCTGGGGGTATAGCTCAGAGGTAGAATGCCCCTGGGTTCAATCCCCAGTACTGCAGAGAGAAAGAAAGGAAGAAAAGAAAGAAAGAAAGAAAGAAAGAAAGAAAGAAAGAAAGAAAGAAAGAAAGAAAGAAAGGGGAAGAGAGAGAAAGAGAGAAAGGCAAGCATCTTTCATAGGACAGAAAAAAGATGTGTCTAATTTGAGACCAAAGTGTCTACCTGCTTTTTATTTGAGAGTGGCAAAAGCAATAAGTCTACAAACTAAAACACTAAGACAAGGAGAATAAGCTGGAGGACGTTTCTTGCAGTATGTGGAAAGGGCTGACCTCATCGCACCATGGCAGTGTAGTTGCCTTCTTTTCCACAGGGTCCAAAGACTGAATGAAACAAGATAAACTTTAAACAACAAAAACAATTTTTTAGTACTTTCAGGACTCTTATTATGTTCCAGGCACTGTGCTAAATTCATTACATGCATTACCTCTTAATTCTCAGGGCAACCCTTTGCAACGGATGCAAAGGCAAATAGATGTGTTGAAGGCATGGTCCTCAGCCTTTAACCAGGGGATGGTGGATCCTTTAGGAGGAAACGCTTAGTGGAAGGAAGTTCACTGACTGGGGAAGGGTCCCTTGAAGGGGACGATGGGACCTCAGCCCCTGTTTGAGCGCTCGATCCCTCTCTCTGTCTAGCTGCCACGAGGCGAGGCGAGCAGGTTGCTTTATCCCATGCTCCCCACTGTGAAGTGCCAAAGGACCAAAGCCATGGCACCAACTAATCATGGACTGGAACTTCTGAAATGGTGAGCCAAAGCCAAACTTCCCTCTCTCAAGTTGATTATTTCAGATATTTGTTATAGTGCCACAAAGCTGACTAATATGCCCCACTAAACAGAGGAAGAAGCATGGAGAGGTAAAGACGTTCCCATGTTCACACGACTATCAGAGCCAGAGTATGGGTCCCAGGACTGCTTCTAGGGTTCACACTCCTCTAACTTTCATGCCATCCAGCACCCCAATCTGCATGAGTTCTGGGGTAGGTACTACGGTCCCCATTTCACAGGTAAAGAGACAGGTTGAAGAACTTTTTCAAGCTGACACATCCCATGAGCATGGCCCAGGGTTGGAACCTGCATGAACAAAAATATAGCAGAGGAGCTATGTGGCCTAGAAGCAGGGGGAGGAGGAGGCGTGTGATGCCCTGCTCTGCCCCAGGGCCACCCCCATCCTGCGAGTCCACAGGCTCCACAGAAATCACCCGGAGAGACCTTTCAAAATCACTGCATTTTTAACAATCCACACAATACTCAAACCAGGGTTGGCATGTGTGTTGAGTCTGAAAATGATTCCTAAATAGAAGGAAAGGGCGAACCCAGCCACATTCTAGGTTGGGCAGAACATCTCAAATTATTTGTCTCAAACATTTTGCAATTGGCAAGACCCAAACCACATTTTTCCAAGCATTCCCTTCCCCGCCCCACCCCCACACCGCCCCGCTTTACATCCTAAGCCCATGTGTATTCCCCCCCCCAAAAAAATAGAATCCATATGTCTCTGATCCATTTACACTTAACTCATCAAATTGTTGTTTGCTAAGAGTTGTTTGCGGCCCATGAAGCCTTCCGAGAGAGTCTGTGAGGCCTTCAAAAGGCTCTTCCCACCTCTTTTCTTAGAAACAGGAAGCTACATTTAGCCAAGGGCAAATGAAATTGAAAATGTTGGCAGTGGGAGGGAAGTAGCTTCAGGGCCAAACATTTCCTCTTGTTAGGAACATGGCAGAATCAACCACCGGGACCCCTGTGGTGAGGTGATTCAAGGTCCTGGGACACCAAGCACAGGACTGGGATCGATTCCAGCCACAGTGTCTCTGTCTGCCACTGCCCTAAGGTGGTTTGAGAATGCGACGGAGAGTGGACAGCAAGTTTCTGACCTGGGTCTTTGGTGATCCGAGGCATGGACCACTTTGGTGGAACTAAGTCCGGGCTACTTCATGTGGACCATGGCAGTTTAAGATCAGCAAGTTCTGCTGTTCCATCCGCCTTAAAAAGAAAAAAGCATACATATAGACAAACCAAACACTTCTCCAAACAAACCATTACATCTGATATGGTTTAACTCATCCATGTTTTTTGGCTTTAGCAAAAGGTTCTAGTTTTGTTTTATTTTTTTTAATTGCTTAAGTTCAGCTAACTTGCATCCCTTGGGGAAACTGATCTATGTAAATGCGATTTAACTAAAAGGGTTTGAGCCGTTCACATGTGTTTTCTATTTTCTAATCATCCTGAGCTCTGTACATGGTGAGCAGACTGAAAAATGATGGTGGTCTCATTTCAACATCAATTTTTATCCATTTTATCTCCCAAGAATGCCAAATGACAGCTAGAGAGAATCTCACTTCCTATTTCCAGACAATCAGAAGCTGGGATTTATGGAAAACTTGGAAGTGGGTGAAATTGATTGCATGGATGGAAAGCCCAAAGGAAGATGGCAATTCTTCAAGGAGCCTACCTTCTTAAAATGAGCCAAAACTCTAGTCAAGATTCATTTTAAATATCCGATTTCCCTGATTAAACTAACTTCAACAAGCATTTAAGAAATGCTGATGGTATTCGTTTCCTATCATTGTGCAACAAATTGCCACAACCATAGTGGCTTAAGACAACGCATATGTGCTATCTCATAGTGTCTGCAGGCCAAGAGTCCAGGCAGAGCTGAGCAGAATTCTCTGCTCAGTGTCTCAAGGCTATAATTGAGATGCTGATTGGCTACATTCCCACCTGGAGGCTGGACTGAGAGAAATACACCTACAAGTACATTCAGGTTGTCGGCAGAACTCATTTCCTCGTGGCTGGGCTTCCTGTTTTTTTGTTTTTTGTTTTTGCTTGTTTGTTTTGTTTTGTTTTGCCAGCTGTTGGCTACGAACCATCCTCTACTCCTAAGAGCCACCTTCAGGCCCTTGACATGTGGGTTCCTCCATAGGTCCTCCTTAAACCTGGCTGCTTCCTTCTTCAAAGCCAGCAGGTATTGACTCTATTCCTTTGGGAAGTTCCCAGTTCTCCTTAAAAAGCTTTCACTTGATTAAGGCAGGTCCACCTAGTACAATCTCCTTTGGGATTAGCATCAGCTAATCTGGGACCTTAATTTTATCTTCTAAGTCTCTCTGCCTTGGCCACTTGATGTAACCTAATCAGGGAGTGACAGCCATTACATGCTTGGGTCTCATCCACATTCCAGGTGAAGGTAACATTTAAGGTACGTACACCACAGGGGCTAGAAATCTTGGGAGATATCTTAGATTCTGCATACCACCCCTATGGTCAAGGGTATGGCCTTGCATTAGTTATGAATCCTACCCTTGAGAAAGCCACAGCCTACCAAGGGCAGTGGATATGCAACAAAAACTATTTCATGAGTTATGCTCTGTAATACAGGTATGGTTGATGTTCAAAAATAGTGCAAAAATTGTAATATGAGCACTGGACTTTGTGTGTGTGTGTGTGTGTGTGTGTGTGTGTGTGTGTGTGTGTGGTACTGGGGATGGAACCCTTCTACCTCTGGGCTACACTTCCAGACCTATTTTATATTTTATTTGGAAACAGGGTCTCTTAAACCAGCAAGGCTGGCTTCAAACCTGCACTATCCTCCTGTCTCTGCCTCCCAAGCGCGGGGATTACAAGCGTGCGCCACCATGCCCAGCTAGAGCACTGGACTTTTTAAGATGAATAAATAGTTCACCAGGCAGGCAAGTAAAGGCAAGGTGGGGTGGGTGTCACTCCCTGATTAGGTTACATCAAGTGGCCAAGGTAGACTTAGAAGATAAAATTAAGGTCCCTTGAAATAGCATGGAGTGATCAATAAACCACCAGTGATTTGATTTCACTAAGATGTCAACAAATGGACTGAGTATTCTTATTTGCTTTTTTATTGGGGGTGGGAGTTGTCTGTTAAAAACAAATAAAAGAACATTAGTTTCTTAGAGCTTGGTCAGTGGATCAAGTGTATGCGTGTGTGTAATGTGTTGCTTGTGACTCATTTACTTTCAGCACAATAACATCGGGGGATGAAAAATAAATTAACACTCCAATCCTATTTTTAAAAGAGTGCTCTCGACTTCCTTCAGCATGTGTAGACCTTTTACAATGAGGTGCTTCCCTTGAAATCATGCTTCATTCCAGAATGGCAGAAACGAGGCCATGCCTGCAGGCACTGCACCAGCAGAAGCCACGGCGATTCCTGAGCCCAGAGAGCAGCAACCAGAATGGGAGCTGAAGCCAGGCGGACCCCAGCGCCGGCGGTGACACCCGCCAAACTGCACCCCACACTGTGGCATTTTCCTAACTTGAAACAGGATTCACTTTTGAAGCTTGAAGTCTTCTGACTCTTCTGTCACAGTCTATGAACACAGGCCAGTGGGGGGAAAAGCCTCTAAAAAATTCAGTAGTCTTTATGTCAACTCCAGAATACCTCCTGAGCCACTAGGATGAAGACAAGAACACAGCAGCCCTCATGTGGGTGGTTCAGGTGTGAGCGCTCTGTTCCGATCGCCCACAGGCTGGCAGGGGCGCACTCCGGTTACTCAGCCCTTGCTCAAGTGGTCTGCCTCTTGGGCTTCCAGACAAGACATAGGGCAGAAGGGAGAGGACCTGCAGGAGGACATCAGGAGACCGGGAATCCAGTCACCATTCAACACACCCTCTCATTCCCCCAGGGTTGTTGGAGGACAAGTGAATTTTCCACATGTTGGATAAGTGAGTTTCCCAGACAACAGAAAGCGTTTGCTAGCCACAAGATGTTTGGACTTTTATTGTTTAAATATGGGGAATTCTTCTAAGATATGGAATATATTAAGAGCACAGGCCCTGGAGCCAGGATTCCTGAGTTTGAATCCCAGCTTCACCACATGCTTGCTTTGTGATGTTGGGTAAGGGACTGGGCTTCTCTGTGCCTCTGGGTTTAATGACAGTTATTCCAAAGGTTGGAGGTTAAATAATAACTTAGATGCATTTAGAACAGCTCTTGAAACATAAAAATAATTCTGATAAGGAGTAATATTATTATAACCTAAAATGTAAAATATAAATCACAAGAAAGCTTTTCTTCTCAGGATTCCCTTTGTAAACACTAAGCAAAACAGTGTGTGTGTGTGTGTGTGTGTGTGTGTTCGTATTATATACACCCACACCCATTAAATGTATATAAATATAGACACATACACATATGTATGTATGTATATGTATACCTGCATCTATATACATGATGTATAAATATATTAAATATATATGTAAATATGTCATATATGCATATGTAAAATTATGCTTTTGTAGCCTACTGGAATATATTAGGGAGACTACACTTACCTTAAACGACCTCAGAAGAGGGTTTTTAATGCCTTGCATTTGCCTTTTTTAAGCATCCTGCCTACTCTCTCATTGGTCTACCTGCCAGCAGTCATGTCTGGCTGTGTCTGACTATCTCTTCTTCTGAGCCGTTCTATGCCTATGTGACTGGGAAGCCAGATTACAAAGCTCACCAGAATTGCAGCTAAAATAAGAGTGCAGAGATGTGAATGAGTCTTCGAGGCTCCCTTGTGATAAAGCGTCTGGACTTCGACATCTGGGGTCTGTGTCCCCTAATCTCTGCTGAGCTGAGAGCCCTGCTCAGCCACATGCTGGATCTTGAACATGTTCTAAATCTGCAGCTTTCAGTTGCATTCACAGAGCCTTCAGGCTCTAAGACTGAGCCTTGGGGCCACAGTGAAGTAGGGGAACCCCAAGCTCTCCCCCCACTCTAACCCAAGAAGCTCTGATAAATGTTCTTTATCACAGGTTCTGCTATGGTGCCACTTGGGGGGAAAAAAAGGTTCCACTGCTAACTCAATAAATAAAGTTGACGACGGCTGTTCTCCAGAGTTGTATTTGCCAGATAAGTGACATCCGGATACACTGTTTTCTGTATATTTGAGATAACTCAAATAAAAGAGAGGGGTGTCACAAGCCATAGGACCACTAGGTATTAAACATAACAGGAGTTCATACACAATAACCCGAGAATAGGTATATATAGAAAGCACTTCCAAGTCAGCAACTATAACTCTGGTTTGTAAATTTTTTTAAATGAGATTAGCATAACCCCACATCCCATCGCAGAGCTGCCAAGTTAAATGTAAGTAAATGTAAAAGGAGAATTGTTAGGAATTTGTCAGCTGGCTGTGGTGATGCATGCCCAAGACTGAGACAGAAAAATTACAAGTCAGCCCCAGCAATTTAGCAAGGCTTACTGAAACTTAGTGAGACCCATTTCAAAATAGAAAAACAAAATATGGCTAGAGTGTAGCTCAGAGGTAGAATGTCCTTGGTGTTAATCTCCAGTCACACACACACACACAAACACACACACACACACACACACACACACACACACACTTTATCATACAATAGCCAAGAACTAGAAATAACCTAAGTTTTCATCAGCTGATGAATGATAAAGGAAACACAGGGTATATATATATATATATGTATACCCATCAGGGAAGCAGAAGAAAGAATTGTGAATGTCTTTGCCATAAAGAAATGATAAATCTTTGAAGAAACAGCTATGTTTGCTCTGATTTGAACATTACGTGATGTCTACATGCCTCAAAACATCATATGGAACCAAAATGATGTGTATAATTTTATGTGTCAATTTTAAAAATAAAAATAACCAAGAATAATTTGTCAGTATTTTTCCAGAACTCATGAAAAGAGATTCAGTAACTCATACAGGATTTCCAGTCAGAAACATTCCAAGAAGGGAGATGGACACGTTAGTGCGATACAAATAACTTTTTGTGACATTAAGTTTCTTCTTCTGTCCTCTCTGCCCTTACTAACTGTACCAGTTAAAATTGTTTGGGCTGCAACACACAGAGAAATTAAAAAAAAAAAAAACAACATCAACAGTGGTTTGAACAAGACAAGTTTTCTTTCCTTCCCACAGTCATGGAGTCTGCAGGCCTGGTGTGCCACTCTATTATATTATAAACCACGGAAGATTCTACTTTCCTCCTTGGCCATGAGTGGCTTCCATGGTCAAGGTCCCTTCTGGTTCAAAACAGCTGCCAGAGCACCAAACACTGCAGAGGAGGAGAGAGAAGGAAGAGGAGGGGGGGGGAAGGGAGGAGGAGGAGGAGGAGAGGGAGGGGAGGGGGAGGGGAGGGGGAGGAGATCCTCCTTCCTTCAAGGAGATCATTAAGAAATTTCACACACCCTTTCTGCTTACATCTTATTGACCCCAACTCAGTCATGTGACCAGATTTAACTCCAAAAGAGGCTGGCAAATATAGTCCTTATTCCAGAAAGTTCTGTGTCTAGCCAAAAATCAGGAATGTTATTGCTACAAAAAGAGACAGAACAGATATTAGATGACAAGAAAATTCTCTACCATGCTAACTCACATCTTAATTTCCATTTTTACTTCCTAAATTAAACCTAATCACTAGAATAGTGGTATCCCATTGTATCCTTTACCCCAAATTTATGTTTAAGAACTTTCAAGTAGCCGGGCGTGGTGGTGCACGCTAGTAATCCCCGCGCTTGGGAGGCAGAGACAGGAGGATCGCGCAGGTTCAAAGCCAGCCGCGCTGGCTTAAGAGACCCTGTTTTCAAAAATAAAAAAGTATAAAATAGGTCTGGGAGTGTAGCCCGGAGGTAGAAGGGCTTCCAGGAACCCCAGTACCACCAAGAAAGAAAAAAAAAGAAGAACTTTCAAGTGAACATAAAACCACAAACACTAAATATATATTGGGATTTATACAGTGGAATACTATTCAACAATACAAAGGAATCAACTATTAAATCTATGAAGTAACATTAATGAATCTCAGAATAATTATGCTGAGTGAAAGCAGCCAGACCCTGCCCAAATGGTGTGCATGTTGTATGGTTCCATTTATAGAAAATTTCAGAGAATTCACACTGATCTACAACTACAGAAATCAGAACAGTGGTTGTCTAGGGACAATGGGAGAACTGGGAGAGGTCTGCAAAGGGATGCAAAGAAAATTGGGGCTGATGAGCATGTTCATTACTGGGACTGCAGTGATGGCTTCATGGGTTGTATATACATGTGTCAAGACTCATCAAGTGGAAACTTTACACACAATTGATCCCACATCATCTGTAGCTCATAACAGCTCTTAAATTCTTGTTTTTTAATATATCTATTGGTGGTGCATGCTTGTAATCCCAGCATTCAGGAGGCTGAGACCAGAGATCGCGGTTGGTGGACAGCCTCGGCTTCTTTGTGAGGCCTTCCACAACTTAGCAAGACCCTGTTTCAAATTAAAGAATAAAAAGAAAATAGGAAAAGGGGTGTAGCTCGGAGGAGGAATGCCCCTAGGTTTCAACCCAGACCTGCAAAAGAGCAAATAAATAAAATAAAATATCTATTACATGCCCAACACTGAATTAGCACTAAGGTCCTGTCCTCACGAGGTTTCTAGTCCAAAAAGTCCTTCTGATGAATAAATTAGGCTTGGGAGTATAAGTGGGTGAATGGGTCCCCCAGTGTCTGAGTGACTCAAATAAATAGACCCAAACAAATCCAGCCACTCAGCCCAAAAACTGAGGACCAGCCCTGTCCCAACCAAAGCCCAAACCCCAGCCTGAAGCAGCCGATTGGGCTTAACCATTGCACAATGGGTAGCAGTGTACAAGCATGCTCTCCTCATCAGACCTATTTCCACAGAAGGCTGTGGATACACATGGGGAATAGTATATTCCTATTTTAAATATCCCATAGTAAATTGTATACTTTCCACTTTTAGAAATGAAATCCAATGGCATGCTCTCTGCTTTTCACATCTGGGTTGCAGAGCTGAGAAGGATCATATGACAGAGAGGGGTAGCTGGCACACTTGTGTCCTCTGAAAGAACAGCGCAGTGGAGCAGCTATTTGGAATCTGCTGTTTCCAGTGACCGACATGTTCATGTCTGGGCTCTGCCCTGCAGCATGTGCAATGACACAAAGGTGCCCTGCTGAGCTGCAGAAGATATTGGCTCCGGGGCAAATGCTGTAGAGAACATCCTTTACTTTCTCCTCAGTGATGTCTCTCTGGTTCCTGGGGCTGTTCTTAGAACACAGAGCTGTGGCTCCAGCCTCTTCTACTTTGAGAAAAAAGAGATCACTAGTCATTGTGCAGAAAGACAGTGTCTTAGTCAACTTTCCTACTTCCATAATTCAAAATGACTCACCACACAATTTAGAGGAAGGAGGAATTATTTTCCCATAGTTTTGGGAGTTTTTGAAGTTCAGTCCATGTCAGGCCAGGTCTGTGGAGCTCAGGACATGGCAGAGGAGATAGAGATGAGGAGAGGACAATGGCTCTAATCTTTACATCACCAAGGCTGGAAACAGAGAGAGAATGAGAAAGGAGGAACCATATAACCCCCAAGGCCACACCCCAAGAGACTCCTCCTTAGCAACCAAGCGCCACTTCCCACACTGCTACCTTGTTTCTGTGAAGGCTAGGGGACATTCTAAATCCAAACCATTGCAGAGAGCTTCATCACAGGTTCAAAACCTAAGCCTGAGGTCAAGTAGGGCACACATGTAATCCCAACTACTCAGGAAGCTCAGGTGGGTGAACGGCAAGTTCGAGGATACTCTGGGCAACTAGGCAATATTCTGTCTCAAAATAAAATAAAAAGCACTGGGTATGTAACTTGGTATTAGAGTTCTTGTCTAGCACTATTTTAAAAAAAATTGTCAGAGAAGAGAATTTTTCTTTCTCCCTGAAGGCTTCCTTGTTGCTGTGAGTAGGAAAAATCCTAATATAAGACTGTATTAAATGCTCCCCACTACCCTATATAAGCTTCCCTTAGCCTGATTCAATGCCCGACACCCTGGTTTATTGATTAAGATGCTGAGGATGACTTGCCCTGTGGGAAAAGAAAGGAGATATACAATTGCCCAGTAAACTTTGAAAGACTGGTGCAGACTAACCCTGGATGGGAGGAAATTAACCAGGAATGGAAAAGTGTTTAGGATGTTGGTATGACCCCTGTGGACCAGATCAGGGTGGGGTGAAAGAGTGTGAGAAGGGTGAAGTGGTGACAATAAATTCATGCCAAATTTTCTTAAGAGCCAGCATTTCCTATTGTGCAAAACTATTATGGAATGTAGTGACGAATTATCCCACATAAAATCATCAAATCTTAATTCTTTCAAAGGCCCATGAGTGGAAACACTCCTTCTATTTTAATCCAGCTCCTGATAAAAGTAGGCCCATTCTTCTCATCAGGCCCAAATGATTGGCATTTCAAGTGTATTGACTTACAAGGCTGTGAGGCTCTACATGCACGAGAACTTTCAGTGCTAAGAGCTCGCCTGATGCAGACATCCCTCCCTAATATTTTTAGACTGAGCACCTCTGTGCATTCAGAATACATTTCCAATGCAAATGAGGAAGGACATTTTTAGTTCTTATCACAGTATCTTGTCTTCTTATGTTTTCTACTGGAAAGTCAGTTTCTTCTATAAACCATTCTCCGAGATCATTTTGAGAATGGCTGAGATCCTTCATTGATGAGAAGTCCCACAGCAGAATGAGAAGGAGGAAAAGAGGAGTTGGTGATACTCTTCAACAGCTTTTCTTTAACGATAAGCAGCTTGAGCTTCTTAAATACAACATGTGAATAAGCTACTTGCTTCTGCAGCTGATGGGAAGAATTCTATCTGAAGCACTAGTCTGTCGTTACAGTGCGGTTTTCATGTGCAGCTGTATCTAAGTGGTGATGAGGTAGGGACAGGGAGATAGCACAGTATGTCCATTTAAACCTAACATTGTGAAGCCTACAAAACACATAGCACTACTAGCTGAAGCCAGTCCCAAATCTCACACGTCAGAGAGCATCACACAGCATCTACCCCAAAGCCTTTGTGACTCTCCCCAGCTCACCCACACATCCCGTGTTGCCCTTGGACAAGCCACTCCTTTCCTCTGACTCTCACTCTTCTCATCTAAACAAAGAAAAAGTTAGACTAGAGGACCTCTGCAGTGTGCCATCATCTATCTCTACTTGAGTTGGAGCCATGGAATTTCTTTGATTGGCCTCTAGTGGCCACACTAATCCCAGGGCCTTAACTCTTTATAGCAACACTCTTCCCAAGACTCCCCAGGGACGTGTACTCTGGTTCTTTAAAATACTCTGTCTATAAAGCTGGGCGTGGTGGCGCACACTTGTAATCCCCGCGCATGGGAGGCAGAGACAGGAGGATCGCGCAGGTTCAAAGCCAGCCGCGCGCGCTGGCTTAGGAGACCCTGTTTCCAAATAAAAAATATAAAAATAGGTCTTGGAGTGTAGCCCAAAGGTAGAAGGGCTTCCAGGAACCCCAGTACCACAAAAAAAAAAAAAAATACCCTGTCTGTAGCCAGGCATGATAGCTCACACTTTGTAATCCCAGCATTCCGGACTTCTGGAGCTGATTGACAAATTCAGCAAAGTCGCAGGTTACAAAATCAACCTAAAGAAATCAGTGGCCTTTCTTTATGTCAACAACGAATCCACAATGAAAGAAACAAAAACAACAATTCCATTCACTATAACCTCAAAACCTATAAAATACCTAGGAATAAACCTAACCCAAGATGTAAAAGACCTCTACAACAAAAACTATAAAACATTAAAGAAAGAAATTGAAGAAGACCTTGGAAGATGGAAAGATCTCCCGTGCTCATGGATAGGCAGAATAAATATCATCAAAATGGCCATTCTGCCAAAACTGATCTATAGGTTCAATGCAATTCCCATTAAAATACCAGTGACATTCTTCAGAGACCTAGAAAAATCAATCATGAACTTTATATGGAGAAAGAAAAGACCTAGAATAGCCAAAGCAATTCTCAACAATAAGAAACATGCAGGAGGCATATGGAGAAGGAAAAGACCTAGAATAGCCAAAGCAATTCTCAATAACAAGAAACACGCAGGAGGCATTACAATCCCAGACTTCAAACTATACTATAGAGCAATAGTAGTAAAAACAGCATGGTACTGGCACAAAAACAGATATACTGACCAGTGGATTAGAATAGAAGATACAGAAACAAACCCACACATCTTTAGTCAATTAATCTTTGACAAAGGGGCCAAACACATACGCTGGAGAAAAGACAGCCTTTTCAACAAGTGGTGCTGGGAGAACTGGCTAACCATTTGTAAAAAGATGAATCTAAACCCCTATATCTCACCTAACACAGGAATCAACTCAAGATGGATTAAAGACTTAGAAATTAGACCTGAGACGGTGAAGTTAGTAGAGGAGAACATAGGTTCAACACTACAACATATTGGCACAGGCAGTAACTTTCTCAACAAAACCTCCAAAGCTCAGGAAATTAAAGCAAGAATAAACAAGTGGGATAACATCAAACTAAAAAGTTTCTTCTCATCAAAGGAAACTATCAATAACCTAAAGAGGAAGCCTACAGAATGGGAAAGGATCTTTACCAGCCACCATTCTGATAGGGGGCTAATATCCAGAGTATACAAAGAGCTCAAAAGGCTCTACACTAGCAAAACAAACAACCCAATCAAGAAATGGGCAAATGAACTAAATAGACACTTCACAAAAGAAGAGATACAAAGGGCTAATAGATACATGAAAAGATGTTCTTCATCACTGGCCATCAGGGAGATGCAAATCAAAACTACACTGAGATTCCATCTAAACCCAGTCAGAGTGGCAAGCATAAAGAAATCAAACAACAACAAATGCTGGCGAGGATGTGGGGAAAGAGGAACTCTTTTACACTGTTGGTGGGAGTGCAAACTAGTTCAGCCACTATGGAGATCTGTGTGGAGATTCCTGAGAAAGTTGGGAATAGATCCACCATATGATCCAGCTATACCACTCCTAGGTATCTTTCCAAAGAGGTTGAATTCAGAGAAATATAGCAACATATGCATACCTATGTTCATAGCAGCACAATTTGTAATAGCCAAAATATGGAACCAACCCAGATCACCATCAACAGATGAATGGATAGCAAAACTGTGGGAAATACACACAATGGAATTCTATTCAGCCATAAAGAAGAACAAAATTATATCATTTGCAAGAAGATGGAAAGCCCTGGAGAGCATCATGTTAAGTGAGATCAGCCAAGCACAGAAGGAGAAGATACACATGTTTCCTCTAATATGCCCAAACTAGAAAACACAAAGGATACCAGTAGGACCCCAGATATTAGAGGGGAAATACTAGCTAAGTTTTAATGGAAAGATAGGAGAGGAGAAAGGCCGATCTTGATTAATGAGGGTCTACACCTGAACATGTGTAAAATTATGAATAAGACATGGTTAACCTGGACAACCATTGGTGGGGGGGGAGAAAAAGGGGGCGGGGGGAGACGGCACCAAATATAGTGTAAATGTATACTACTTATGTTCAATAAAAAATTGTTTAAAAAAAAAAGAAAGAAAGCAAAAAGAAATATTGAAATGTTATCTTTAAGTCATCAAAAGCTTGGTTTCAGACAAATGAAACTGTTCTGTGAGATTATCATTGTTAATTTTGGATAAATTGCTATAATACTAGATGTCAAATATTAAGCCAAGCATGGGAAGGAGGGATGGGGAGGGAACGGGGTGGGGATTGGGTAGGGGCTAATTGGGCGATGTGTGCATGTATGTCTACAAAACTTTTTTTTTATCCCATTATGATGTATGAATACAGTGCACCAATAAAAAATTTTAAAAAGTTTAAAAATAAAAAAATAATAAAAAATAAAAAGTAGGACTGGGGGTGTAGCTCAGTGGTAGAATGCCCCTAGGTTCAATCCCTAGCATCACACACACACACACACACACACACACACACACACACACACACACAAATTGTCCTTTCTGGAATGCTAAGAAAGAACTTTTTGGATGTATATTCAAAGTGGTTCATGGAAAACAGTTGGTGAAGGCCTACTGTCTGCTGAATAGGTCTTCTAAATACCACCTATGCAGAATGGCCCAGAGCTGGGGGCTGAGGGTGATTTTGCTCCTTGGGGGATATTTGACAACATCTGGAGCTATTTTTGGTTTCACTGCTTGGAGAGAGGTTTTTTATTTTTTTTCTCCATACCTAGTCAGTAGAAGCCAGATATGCTGCTAAACATCAAATGTCTAGGATCGCCATCAGCAACCAAGAATTATCAAGCCCCAAATGCCAAAAGTGCTGAGGCTGAGTGCCCACAGTGTGGTACAGCTGGCTCCCCATCACTGTGTGCCACCGTCACTGTGTGCATCTTGCTCCAGATCCACATTCTGAGGTCATTCTATAGCTTGAAGTCAACCACGGTGGAAGTATTTACACCAAGGAAATTGGCACACTCTACAAAAAAGCCAACTTTATTTCCCAGGGCCAGCTGTTGAACATTCACCAACACAGGACGCAAGAACCAATACCTGAAATAACTCAAAAACCTAAAGCATTTTCAGCAGGAAGGTGTGCTATAGGGAAACCAGAGATGGTTTTACCTATCGGCAAGTAGTGTGACCTCATAACATCATCATGATAGCAGTGACAAGGGAAAGCACCAGCAGATATTCGAACACTCTTAGGTCTTCCTATTTTGTTTCACTTGCTCATATCTACCCTAATTTCTTCCAAAGAGCATTTGAGAGGGGCAATTAGGAACCAAGCCACAGGCTTATTTATGAAATTCTGTAGGGGGAAAGCATGGTAAAATACTAATTTAATACATTTAATTTTGAAAATTTGAAATAAAAATAAAGATCAGTACTCAATCTATGCAAAACCCAAGGTGTGGACAGGTCAGTGCTTCTGCACCTGTCCTGGTCAGCTGGAAAATACATTTCCTGGGGCCTGGGGACTGTGCTACACCCCCAGTGGGGATCCCCAGGACCTTCTCTTGACTTCCATGGTTCTACACAGAAGGTGGCTATCCTACACAAACGAAGCCACATTGGAGGGAAACCCTTTCACAGTTTGCTCTTTATTGCTTTCTTGATATTTTCCTCTGGTTGCTATGGCAAAATCTGGCATTGGAAATTTTCTCGGAACAAATAAGGAAATGGTTGCGGGGGGGAAGCTCAAGACCCTACGCACATTGAGTTTTGGTTATAAACGCGCAGAGCAAAATGAAGCATTGACTCATTAAACCCAAAACAAACCAAAGAACAAAAAACAATTCTTTTAAATACCCATTTGAAAGCTCTTACTTTGTTGCAGAGGTGACGGCTAGAAAGTTATTTGTTCTTGCAGACAAGGTCACAGAAAAATAAACTAACAGTAGAGTACTCACCAGATGAGGCACTGGCCACCTTTTGCCAAGACACACTCTGCCTTCAGTGTGTTTGATTTCTGGAGCTGGAAGTGCTAACCCCATTCAGAAGGAATTTTCCACTTGAAGAGTCGATTGTTTTGTCCAGCTTCACCAAAGAGAATGCCAGGACCACAGCCATTCAAACTCCAGCATCAAGGGTCTGGAAAAGCTTATGAGGGCATGCAGGCCTGGAACACACCTTAGACCCAGATGTGCCAGGGTGTCTCTTGGTTTTTACTATAGCTTTCTCTAAGGCTCCTATGATTGAAATGTTGTCCCTGGAATCTTCACCTTCCACCTGAGCCCAAACTGACCTCTCAGCTCACATCTGCTGACTTTGGAGCCAAGCTTCATTTGTGGAAGCATATATAGAAGCATCACTCCCCCTACAGAGAAATTTAAAGGTGCAAAAGACCTCTGGACCATGATGGGTGGGCCAGTGTGTCTGGGAATTTGTAGCCTAGAAGACTGCTGTCAAAATATAAACAGTACTAGATGTCTGGGAGAAGCATCCTATCTGTCTTTCAAATGGCCATCTGGCTCCAACCCATTTTTTTAATCATCTCCCTGAGCTTTCCAACAAACCAGTTCTATTTCATCCGGTTCCTCCTTCATTATGCATCCACCATAAATGCTTCTGGAGAAAAAATGATCAAAATATATCACTGCACAGGGCAATTTTCCTTAGCAGAATTCCTCTAAGAGAGACATATTTGTTTGGAGAAAATAGAAAAGTCACATGGGGAGGAGTGGCAAGATCCTAAAAGTGCATTCAATCAGCAAATAATAGCCATGTAACTATTATTCATAAAATAAGTAAGTAAAGAAAAAAGTAATAGGCAACAAGAAGCTAGACCAGAGTGTGAGGACACTAAACAAGTCATAACCAGAAGACCCACTGTTTTTCCAGTATTCCCCACTGCCTGGCACTGTATAATTCCCTTTATATCCATCCACTCACTTACCTCTCATAACAATCCTTTGCAGTAGTTAGTAATAGTATATCCCCTTATCACAGACGAGAAAACAGAAGCCCAGAGGAGCTCAGCAAGGGTGGGCGGATGCTAGAGCCAGTGAGTGAGGTCCGACTCTGGCATCTGTACTTCCAGTCGCTCCCAGGGGTCAACCCCGGTTGCAGCTGAGGAAGGACAGCGAGCAGAAAAGCGCAAATAGGTTATCCATTAGAAGAGGCTATCAAAGTGAGACACACCATCTTTCTATGTACCACAATAAAAGAAAACGTACTGCCAATTACAATCTGACACATGAGGTCATGGAGGAAGGCAGATTCTAGTTTCAGAGATATCACATATTCAGGTGTGAAAAAGGTGGATCTTACAAAAGACAAATAGAACAGTAACATAGGATATGAACCTGTTTGCTGTGGGCTGTGTAATGAAACCTCTCCTCACCTTTGAAATCTTCAATAATGTCTACATTTCTCATTAATCCTTTTGTGGGTATGGATTCTCCGTGATGAGGAAATTCATGGAAGTATCATTTGTGTTGTGTGTACACATGCACACACATGCCTTGTGAACAGATGCGAGACAAAGATCATTTAATAAGTTCAAATTTGACTAACTTGACATTTAGTTACAAAATGTATTTCATTATTTTCTATAACTGACCTAATCTTTCTCCTGAGCCCTTCACCTACTGATTAGAGAAAGAAAATAGATGTTATCCAATAGAATCATTTGAGCAGTATCCTTGACATTTCAGTCCTGTAGTCTTTCTCCCCCAGTCTCCCATTCCTCTCCAAGATGGCCCTGGGGGAAGAGCTGACTTCATGGCGGTAGGAAAGGGGAGGGAGGCCCTGGGTCCACTCGAGTCATGTGTACAGGTTCTCTGGCTTTCCTTCTGCCCTGGAAGGCTTCTGTGCTGAAGTCTGGTGGCTGGTCAACATCTGCTGAGCTCTCTCGCCATGACCACAGGCTCTGATGACTCAGTTCCCCTAAAGTCCTCAAAGGAGTTCCATGTCCTCCTGAGATTTGGCTGTGTTCTCCATTTGAGCTCCATCCTGGGCAGTTCCTATGATGACAACCCCCCAGTAAGCTCATCAGCCAGGACTACCATGGAACTCACAGCAGGCTCACCTGATGAGTTCCATGACTTCCAAATCTTTCTTCCAAATCTTTCTCATCCCCATGCCCAGCCACCACACTGAAGTTGGCACATTACATAAGCTACTTGTCTTCCTGGATCTGTTGGTTATCTCCTGAGAGACACACCTGTTGGCAGTCACCTGCACTCAGGAGACAATAATCACTTAAGGGGGAAACAAACATTTTATAATTTTGCAGGTGATACTAATAGAATTAAGAAAGATCATTATCACCTACTGAACTCCTTAGTGTGTGTTCTAGTCTTTGTGAATATGGGTGGGGGGGAATCCAGCTATGTCCACAATTTTATTTTACTTAGCCTTTATTTTGAAATTGTAAATTTCAGTCTGCAATCCAGCTAGATTTGAGGGGAGAATAAGGAAAATGTGGAACTCAAAGAACTGAAGCAAGAGCACAAAGACTGGAGGATATTGCGAGCAGGTGGAGTGGACAGTTGCACTCTGGTCACTAGAAAAGTCCAGTGGTTAGAATAAAACAAAAGTCTAATGGATTAGAGTTGTCCATAGTTGGCAGTGATCATTTTCTTGCCGTTCCTGAACCCAAAGTGCTTCATGGCTTCCACAATAGCCAAGCCTTCATTCACCTTCCCCAGGACCATATGCCTGCCATCCACCACTCAGTCATGGTGGTGCAGATGAAAAACTGAGAACTGTTTGCTTGGCCCAGTGTTTGCCATGAAGATGCCAGGTCCTGTATGCCTTGGGGTGAAGTAATCATCATTAAATTTTTCTATGTAGATGAACTCTATGCCAGCGCCATTATGGTAGAAAGTCACTATTCCAACACATAAATTTGGGAATAGTTCTGTGAAGGCAGGAGCCCTTCTAATCAAATCCTTTCTCTCCAGTGCTCAGAGCCCAGAAATATTCTACTGCCTTTGGGGCTTCAGTCTGCTCACAGCTCAAAGGAGACACAGTCCAAGGGCTCACCATGGATGGTGATGTTGATGAACATGAAGGGTTGACCATGGTTGAGGTGGGCACCTTCACCTACTGATTAGAGAAAGGAAATAGATGTTATCCAATAGAATCATTTGAACAGTATCCTTGACATTTTGGTCTTACAGTCCTTCTCCCCCCACTCTCCCATTCCTCTCCAAGAAGGCCCGAGGGAAGAGCTGACTGCAGCAGACAGTGCATGTACAAAGCCAGCCCATGATTTTAGACTGGAGTTCCATGAAGGCAGGGCCAACGCTCACCTTGTTCATCACTGTATCTGCATGCACGATGAGCACTATATCTATCAAATTTCATGTCAAAGTTTAACAAGAGGAGAAAAGCAAGCCATTTATATTTAACCCATGTTTTAAACTGGGGATAATTTTCCCCTTGGACTGAGAGTTACAAGGTGGAATCCCTAGATCTCAGACTTTTATACTTAGACTGAACTACAGCACTGGCTTTCCTGATTCTTCATTTTGCATAAAACCTATCATGGGACTTCTCAACCTATAAAATTTCATGAGCCAATTCTCATAATAAATCCTCTCTCATCTATCTCTTGATGATTGATCAATCTATCTCCTGTTGTTTCTGAATGATAAACCACAATTTAAAAAAACAAATATTTCTCAGTATCTCCTGTAATACAATAAAAGCAGCAAATAGAATTTATTTTATATTTTTTGGTACTAGGCATTCTGCCTCTGAGCTACATCCCCATCCCTTTTTATTTTTTATTTTGGAACAGGGTGTCATTAAGTTGCTAAGATCTTGCTAAGTTGTAGAGGCTGGCTACAAACCTATAATCCTCCTATCTCAGCTTCCCAAGTACTGGGATACCCGGTCTGCCCCACCATACCCAGCTAACAAATAGACTTTAAATGGGAAACACATTTTTAAAAGTTTCTTGTTTTCTTAAAAATAAAAAGTAGAGGGCTGTTGGCTATGGTGTGCCACCAAATTGTCGGGGGCATTATAAATAATAAGTAATTATCAGCAAAGAGTAAGCCATCTCCCTTCCCCCAAAGGAGAGAGGCAAGCGCAGGCTGGCAAGGACACATGCTGCTCAGCTAAGAGTCTCTGACTCCCAGGAGACTCTAGCCCAGTAAAGGCAAGCATTTTTTATGTGCATGCCCCAGAAGCTTATCCAGAGCTTCGCATCCCCATAGCTCAAGAAGGAGACAGGCTGAAGAGTTGCCACTGACAAACTGTATTGCAGGAAGTTTGGGATAAACCCATGAACGTCTGCCGACAGGGCTGCGGGCATGTCTTCCCTCTGTGATGCGAGCTGCTGGGTGAGAAGTCCAGCCAGCCCTGGGCCTCTCTCCACGATCCCATTCCACCTCTTCTGAGAACACTACCACCTGCTCACCTCATCTGACTCACCCTCTGTCCAATAAGTGGTCTATTTCCACATTTTTAATAAAAATATGCAGGACACATCTTAAAAGTATAAGCCTGCATCTCCTTTTCCAGACTATGCCTTGGGTATCAGAGACCCTGAATTTCCTAAGTGGTCTAAAGCTGACTTCCAGAGCCTTCTCAGGCCCATTCCCTCAAAGGCAGGCTATATCTCCAGAATGCACACTTCTGAATACTGGAAGCAGCCCCAGTGTGATGGCTCTTTGCAGGGACACAGCTTGGAAGCACAGGCTGGAGTGTCCCCACACATACTTGTGCTGTCTCTCGTGAGATGAGGGACAGCCCAGGCCATGAGCAGAGTGCACCCTCTGAGCAACCACATTCCCACGCAGTCCTCCAGGAGTCCTCGGATCCGGAATCTACACCTATCCTTCTGTGCAGGCACAGTTGCCAAGGCAGGAGAAGAGAGTATACTTTCAGCTTGATTCATAACTTTTATATATTTAGACATGGCATACAAACCTCCACTTTGAAACTTGTCAGGGTCCCACAGAAGCTAGGACAGTGTCTGGGGAAAAAGAATTGTGTGTGTGTGTGTGTGTGTGTGTGTGTGTGTGTGTGTGTGTGTTATTGACAATGAAACACAGGGGTTTTTCTACCTCCGGGCTATACTCCCAGCCCTATTTTATACTTTATTTGGAAACAGGGTCTAAGTTTCTGAGAACCTCACTAAGTAACTGAGGCTGGCTTTAAACCTATGCGATCCTCCTGTCTCAGCCTCCCAAGGGCTGGGATTACAAGCGTGCGCCACCACGCCGGCTGAAAGAGAAATATTTTTAAGGATGGGATGGGGAGACTCTCTAGATCAAAAAGGACCAAAATCATTTCTTTGCCATTTGGTATTTAAAACAGTATCTAGCAATATAGCAAGTACTCAAACATTTGTTGAAAGAGAAAATAAGAAAGGAGGGAAGGAGAAATGTGTGTTAAACCTTTCACACTTTGTGGAGTTTGTGATACAGAGTCCAGAGGCCATAATTAAAGCCCATCTCTACTACTCCCCTGTGTGCCCTTGGGCAAATCAGTCAACATCTCTAAGGTTCAGTTTCCTCACTTAGAAAATGGTAGCACCATGCCTAGCAAAATAGTAAGGACAAATAAGTGCCAGCTATCCATATTACTCTAATCATCATCATTTACACTATATACTCCACCCTCTCGGTCCCATTGAATTTATAAGCCATATTCAAAACAATGTGCTTCAAGCAACCTCAGCAAGGCTGTTGCTACAATGTGCACTGTGCAGAGAGAGAAGTATTTCATGATCCTCAGTTTGGCCTCACCAACATTCCCACATGCCTTCTTCCACAGCTGTGCTGGAGCACACCCACACACTGGGCACACACCACGTCCATACGCAGCAGCCTGAAAGTTGTCGGCACCAGCATGTCTTTGCACAAGAGCATCCTCAGCCCTGCAAAGCCCACTTTGTCACTTGCATGGAGAACAGCCTCCAGCCAGTGATGGGTAAGAATGGTAGACCTTTGCCAGCTCCCTCACTTCTGGCATAAGATAACTCTGAAGTCCACGCTTTATACTGAATCCCAGCAGGACCACATTTTAGTTACCCTCTGTGAGAATTTGCCTGATGATAAACCCTATACTGCTACACGAGGAGGAGTGAGTGTGGCCGGGCCAGTTACCACGGCCAGTGTTCTTTCCAGTTGCTCAGTGTTCATATTCTGGGAACCACCCCTTCACATTTAACCAAGAGCACTTTAGGCGAAATGCTAGTATTCTATAAAATGAGATCCAGCCAGGTGTGGTAGCGCACGCTTGTAATACAAATACTTGGGAGGCTGAGATAGGAGGGTTGCAGGTTCACGGTCAGCCTCAGCTGCTTAGTGGGGTTCTCGGCAACTTAGTAAGAACCTGTTTCAAAAGGAAGAATAAAAAATAGGGCTGGAGGTACAGTTCGGAGGTAGAATGCCCCTGGGTTCAAGAGAAGAGAGAGAGAGAGAGAGAGAGAGAGAGAGAGAGAGAGAAGAAGAAAAAGAGACAGCAGTGGTTTTACATGAAAAAAATTAATATTTTCTATTTTTCTCTGTCTTTCCACAATTTATAGCATCATAATTCAGTAGTAAAGTGGAGGAGAAAAGACAATAAATGATCACCTGATGCTTCCCCAGATACAAAAGCCAGCAAGCCCTGTGGAACTTTTGGTTGTTGTTTGTAGAAACTTTCCCAAATGTCTAAGTGTGGTACCATGACTACACAGTGTGGATCAAATAGGACATCCGCTCCGCATACTTCTGTACTTGGCAGTGACCTCAGGACTTCACAAATGTGTTGTCTCCATGTTTTTATTTACTCTCTCAAAATCCTTCAAATGGTGACAAATTCTGAGATTATAACAAATATAGTAAGATCCCAATATGAATGTAATGTAACAAAAAAGATGACCTAGATTGCCAGTAGGTGAAAGCCAACCCCAAACAGTGGCTAAACTGGGCAGCTGTTTGCAGTTAGGTCCAATTAGCAAGTTTCAGACCCAGTGTTCCTGGGACCTCTTTGAAGCGTTGCTCATGAAGGGTTTTCTTGAAAGGTGTTTCCCAGTGCAAACCAGTCAAAATCCACAGCTTGATTTTCTATTTTGACTTACATGCCAGTAGAGTTTAAACTTTAATTCATTTTCCCCAATTTGGGATATAAATATTTCCAACATGTAATGCACTGTCTGAGAAAAGGTATCTTTGCGGAAAATGACATTTGAGAAATCAAGACGAAAGAAAGCAAGGTAGGAAGGCTCTTGGGCTTCCACTAGTATTCTGTTGAATTGCCCATCTCAGAAGAAAAGCAAATTAGTAATCAGTATGTATATAGCCAGCAAAGAATATATGAGTATTGTCTGCTCTGAAACAGAAGTAGCATGAGGGCAAGAACATGGTCTGGTTCGTTGCTGAATCCCTAACGCCCAGTTCCCAGACTGGCACCTGACAGGCTTACAACAGGTGTTAATTAGATGAATGAATATTTACTGAATGAATACACAAATGCATGAATGAAGTAATAAAATTAACGAATTATACACATATGCTTGGGCCTAACTCCCCAACCCTTTGAAGAATGAATGACATGAAGGTACTTGAAAAGGAGAAAATTATATTAATTATTCTAATTATTTTGCTAGTGTTGTCTTTTGGGGAGCCTTTGGGATTTAAATCTCAGCTTCATTTTGTATCTCTGACAAAAAAGAAGATGAAGAATGTAAGGTTTGGCAGACTGCACCTCTAAGAGTGACTGGCACACAGTCAGCACATAAACATTTGAGGACTAATGAGTGAAAAAAGAAACGCACAAGGTGCTCAGTTCCATAATCCTGACCAGAAGAGGCTGCAACATCTCAGCTTTTGCTCCTTGTGTATTTCCCGAGTCTTGCTCACTGACTTTCCTATGTGTCCTTCTTATTTGCAGACACCAGTTTTGGAAAAGAGTCAAGGACCATCTTCCTTCTTTCTAGTCCCCATCTCTAAGACAGAGGGGCCAGTGGCTTTGCTGCAAGTGAGGTAAGATGTGTATTTAGGAGATGCTCTGCAGATGATGGGAGATCTGCTAGGAGAGAAGGCTTTGAAATTGCTTGATAAAATGCAGGTTCCTGGCTCTCAGCCCCAAAAGGCTCCATGGGCCTGGAGAGTAAACCAGGAATCCGCACATTAACTACCACCCTGATGATTCTGATATAAATAATAAACCACGAGAGACAATAGCTAGAAGAAAAGCACTCTAGAAGAAGAAAATGCTTCAGCCCCAAGTGCCTCTGAGAAAGTAATTCTGATATCAGGTTGACTGGTGCCATTTTGGGGACTCCTTTTTTTTTGTTTTGTTTTGGTTTGGGTTTTTTTTTTTTTTTTGGTGGTACTGGGGTTCCTGGAAGCCCTTCTACCTCCGGGCTACGCTCCCAGACCTATTTTATATTTTTGAAACAGGGTCTCTTACGCCAGTGCGGCTGGCTTCGAACCTGCGTGATCCTCCTGTCTCTGCCTCCCAAGCACGGGGATTACAAGCGTGCGCCACCACGCCCGGCCATGGGGACTCCTTTAAGAAAGTTATCAAGCATTCTCTAAACAAAACTTTTAACTTGCTCTAACTTTATAAAGAAAAATATAATGCATATTCTTTTTTTTTCTATGATGGTAAGGGACACAAACACACAAGATCCAGCAATGAGACTGCTTTAGCTTCCTAAAATCTGACAATTCACTATGAAATAAAGGGCCCTTGAGCACAATTTGAGTAGACATCCATGTTTCTGATGTAGGAAACTTTTCCCTTAAGGAAAAATCTGATCTTTAAAAGAAAATGCTGGACTTCCGGGAAGATGGCGACCGAGAAAAGCGGGGCTTAAGAGTCCCGCTAACAGACCCCTGGAGAAACCGGACCCAGTAAGACGCTGGGTTCTGGGCGGGGGTCGCGGGCTGGACACGCCAGATGGGGCCCAGGTCGCGGGACTCTGGGCCCCAGCCGAACTGCGCGTAGCACGCCAGACCCCTGGAGAAACCGGACCCAGTAAGACGCTGGGTTCTGGGCGGGGGTCGCGGGCTGGGCACGCCAGATGGGGCCCGGGTCGCGGGACTCTGGGCCCCAGGCCGAACTGCGAGTAGCACGCCAGACCCCTGGAGAAACCAGGCCCAGTAAGAAGCTGGGTTCTGGGCGGGGGTCGCGGGCTGGGCACGCCAGATGGGGCCCGGGTCGCGGGACTCTGGGCCCCGGCCGAACTGCGCGTAGCACGCCAGACCCCTGGAGAAACCGGACCCAGTAAGACGCTGGGTTCTGGGCGGGGGTCGCGGGCTGGGCACGCCAGATGGGGCCCCGGTCGCGGGACTCTGGGCCCCAGGCCGAACTGCGAGTAGCACGCCAGACCCCTGGAGAAACCGGGCCCAGAACAGAAAAAGATAAAGAAAAATATCGGAGAGGTGGTAAGAAAGCCGTTATGGATGCCAGGACACTGGAATGCAGACAAAACTTATCTAAATGCACTGGAACTTATGGAAAAATTCGCCGTGAAAGAGGACTGCTATTTCTCTATATTGTTAAGAATCTCAGACATCACATATAAGGAGAGAGTTTAGCAGAGACCAAGGAGAAATGCGGTGTTGAAAGAGTTCTTCGCGATGGTGGTGGAGACTTGTATTCAGGAGAAGCAGAAACCGGATCTTACCAACTCTATTTTTTTGGAGAAATTACACCAAATGTCGAATGCTACCATCACGCATGCTTAGGAACACTGGACAACATTCAGAGTGGAAAAAGAGCCTGGGAAGGATTTGAAACGGTGGAGGCAGTGGCAATGCCAGTGGCCAATATTTGGGGGAGGCAGAGATCTGATACATTACAACTGGAACCTTTGAAATAATAACCACAGAGACAGTGATCGGAACCTGCTGAGGGGTTAGGCGGGCACCGGGGCCAGTGGCCGACATCGGAGCTTGCTGTGAGGCAAGGCCACTACTGAGGCCTCCGTGGCCCGGATTGGAACCTGCAGAGGGGTTAGACGGATGCTGGGGCCAGCGAGGCCGGCATTGGAGCCTGCCATGATGCAAGGCTTGTGCTAGGGCCTCCGAGGTCGGGTCCGGAACTTGCTGAGGGGTTAGGCTGGTGCTGGGGTCAGCGAGGCCGGCATCGGAGCCTGCCGTGAGGCAAGGCCAGTGTTGGGGCCCCCGAGGACGGGACCGGAGCCTGCTGAGGGGTTAGGCCGGTGCTGGGGCCAGCGAGGCTGGCATCAGAGCCTGCCATGAGGCAAGGCCGGTACTTGGGCCTCCGAGGCCAGGATAAGAGCCTGCCGAGGGGTTAGGCCGGTGCTGGGGCCAGCAAGGCCGGCATCGGAGCCTGCCGTGAGGCAAGGCCGCTACTGGGGCCTCGAGGCCAGGATAAGAGCCTGCTGAGGGGTTAGGCCAGTGCTGGGGCCAGCGAGGCCGGCATCGGAGCCTGCCTTGATGCATGACCAGTGCTGGGGCCTCCAAATCCAGGATCGGAGCCTGCCAAGGGGTTAGGCCGGTGCTGGGGCCAGCGAGGCCGGCATCGGAGCCTGCCTTAAGGCAAGGCCGGTACTGGGGCCTCTGAGGCCGGGATTGGAGCCTGCCGAGGGGTTAGGCCGGTGCTGGGGCCAGCGAGGCCGGCATCGGAGCCTGCCTTGAGGCAAGGCCGGTACTGGGGCCTCGAGGCCAGGATAAGAGCCTGCCGAGGGGTTAGGCCGGTGCTGGGGCCAACGAGGCCGGCAGCGGAGCCTGCCGTGAGGCATGACCAGTGCTGGGGCCTCCGAGGCCGGGATCGGAGCCTGCCGAGGGGTTAGGCTGGTGCTGGGGCCAGCGAGGCCGGCATCGGAGCCTGCCGTGAGGCAAGGCCGGTGCTGGGGCCTCCGAGGCCAGGATAAGAGCCTGCCGAGGGATTAGGCCGGTGCTGGGGCCAGCGAGGCCGGCATCGGAGCCTGCCTTGAGGCATGACCAGTGCTGGGGCCTCCGAGGCCGAGATCGGAGCCTGCCGAGGGGTTAGGCTGCTGCTGGGGCCAGTGAGGCCGGCATTGGAGCCTGCCGTGAGGCAAGGCTGGTACTGAGGCCTCCGAGGCCAGGATAAGAGCCTGCCGAGGGGTTAGGCCGGTGCTGGGGCCAGCGAGGCCGGCATCGGAGCCTGCCTTGAGGCATGTCCAGTGCTGGGGCCTCCGAGGCCGGGATCGGAGCCTGCCGAGGGGTTAGGCCGGTGCTGGGGCCAGCGAGGCCGGCATCGGAGCCTGCCTGGAGGCAAGGCCGGTACTGGGGCCTCTGAGGCCAGGATAAGAGCCTGTCAAGGGGTTAGGCCGGTGCTGGGGCCAGTGAGGCCGGCATCAGAGCCTGCCGTGAGGCAAGGCCGGTACTGGGGCCTCCGAGGCCAGGATAAGAGCCTGCCGAGGGGTTAGGCCGGTGCTGGGGCCAGCGAGGCCGGCATCGGAGCCTGCCTTGAGGCATGACCAGTGCTGGGGCCTCCGAGGCCGAGATCGGAGCCTGCCGAGGGGTTAGGCCGCTGCTGGGGCCAGTGAGGCCGGCATTGGAGCCTGCCGTGAGGCAAGGCCGGTACTGGGGCCTCCAAGGCCAGGATAAGAGCCTGCCGAGGGGTTAGGCTGGTGCTGGGGCCAGCGAGGCCGGCATCGGAGCCTGCCTTGAGGCAAGGCTGGTACTGGGGCCTCGAGGCCAGGATAAGAGCCTGCCGAGGGGTTAGGCCGGTGCTGGGGCCAGCGAGGCCGGCATTGGAGCCTGCCGTGAGGCAAGGCTGGTACTGGGGCCTCCGAGGCCAGGATAAGAGCCTGCCGAGGGGTTAGGCCGGTGCTGGGGCCAGCGAGGCCGGCATCGGAGCCTGCCTTGAGGCATGACCAGTGCTGGGGCCTCCGAGGCCGGGATCGGAGCCTGCCGAGGGGTTAGGCCGGTGCTGGGGCCAGCGAGGCCGGCATCGGAGCCTGCCTTGAGGCAAGGCCGGTACTGGGGCCTCTGAGGCCAGGATAAGAGCCTGTCAAGGGGTTAGGCCGGTGCTGGGGCCAGTGAGGCCAGCATCAGAGCCTGCCGTGAGGCATTACCAGTGTTGGGGCCTCCGAGGCCGGGATTGGAATCCTGCCAAGGTGTTAGACTGGTGCAGGGGCCGATGGCCAGCATCGGAGCCTGCCTTAAGGCAAGTTCACTCCTGCGGCCTCCAAGGTCGGGACCAAAGCCAGCTTAGGGGTTTGACCGGTTCAGGGGCCAGCAAGACCAGAACTGGGTCCTCCCATGAGGCAAGGCCGCTGCTTGAGCCAGCGAGGTCTGGATCAGTCCACTGAGTAGCCAGGCCACTACTGGGACCATCAAGAGTGGGATTGGTACTTGCAACGCAGCATGCACAGAGAAATATCGCAGAAAATATAAATCAGACGCTTCTCTTAATCAGCAATAACTAGGAGGAAAAGGGCAACAGGAAGAGGTTGAGCTATAGAAAGGGCCCTATAGTGAAGCAACTAATGTGACCAATCAGAGGGTATGTAATACTGGAGGATGGAGCCTCTTTAAAACGCAGGAGGTACATAAACAAATGTATCAAAGTAAATCACCAAAGAAGTGTGGGATGGAGGGAGGGGGAGGGAATGGGACGGGGGCTGGAGGAGGGCTAATTGGATGATGTGTGCTTGTATATCCTCTCAAGGCTTGTACTCCAATGTGATTGATATATGACTACAATGCACCAATTTAAAAAATAAATTAATTAAAAAAAAAAGAGTCCCGCTAACAACCAATCTCCATTACCACAAAAAGAGCGCCTTTCATAGCCAGAAAACACCATCACCAGAAAAAAAAAAAAAACCACCAGGCTCCAGAGAGAAAGCGGACTGAGAACAGAGCTCAGGGCCACAGAGGAGACACACGCGCCCGAGGACGTGGCAGCAGCGCCATACTGCCGGCGGCAGCGGCGAACTTAATGGACGGCTACAGCAAGCCAGGTGAGCCGCTGCAGAACAGCCAGGCGGGATCTTTCGGCACAGAAAGCATTTAAAGCTCCCAGTGGCTGAGCTCAGCACACGCTGCAGGGATTCAGAGTGGAAATCAAAACCAGAGAAGAAAAAATACGCCAGCCTCACGGCCGAGGGCGTGGCAGAGGCGCCATATTGCCACCGGCGGCGGCAGCAGCAGTGAATTCACCGAGTCCAGTACAGCTACATCTGCGTACTCAAGAACAGTGAGTCAAATTGCGGGCCACAGAGGAGAAATCGCAGTATTGGGCCTCCTGGGACTTGACCCAGTGAGGGAGTGGTGGTGGCAGAGATATCACACCATAGGAGAACGTGCAACCTGGCACCCCCCACAGTCTAAAGCAGCCTCTATTGACTCTCTGGGTCAGAGAATCTGTGCTACAACCCAGTAAAGGATTAGTGGGGTCTGAGATACTACTGACTCGAGATCCAGAACACCTTAAGTGAAGCCATAGTGACCCAAGGGAAGAACCCAGAGAAGGCACAAACCTCCGAAATCATGGGAAAGAGGAATAACACTGGAGTAATGAATGTGCACAACCCCACAACATCAGAACCTGATAAAACAGAAAATCAGAGATTTCTAGAAGATCAAATCAGGAAAATAACTGTAGAAATAATAGAGGTGCTTCGAAAAGAACTCAGAGAGAGCCAAAAAGAGATAAAGGATGCAATTAATGAAGTAAAGGCCTCAATTCAAAGCACAAACAACCGATTAGACCACATGGGGAACAGAATCTCGCTCTTAGAATATGAGCAATCCAAAAATGAATGCATAGTTTCTAATCTAGAAAAAAATATCCAACAGCAGGAATCTGACATTGAAGAAATATGGGCCCATCTTAAGAGAGCTAACCTAAGAATAATTGGAATAGAGGAGGGAAAAGAAAGTGATACCAAAGGGATCAACAATCTCTTCAAGGAAGTAATAGCAGAAAATTTTCCAAATATAGAGCAAGAGGTTGATACACAGATCCAGGAAACTTATAGAACTCCCTTTAGACAGGATCGGAGAAGAGGATCCCCACGCCATATAATTGTCAAAATGACCAATGTGGAAGCCAAACAGAGAATCTTAAAGGCAACAAAAACAAAGGGCCAAGTGACATTCAGAGGCAAACCAATTAGAATCACTCCAGACTTCCCAAACCAAGTCATGAGAGCCTGAAGGGCTTGGAGTAACATATTCCAAACTCTGAAAGAAAACAACTTCCAGCCAAAAATTTCCTACCCAGCAAAACTTTCTATCAAATTAGATGGAGAAATAAGAAGCTTCCATGACAAACAGAAACTGAAGGAATTTATGTTTTCAAAACCAGCGCTAGAGAAAATACTCAAAGAGATTAACTACAAAGAAGAAATAGGTAACACTCACCAGAACCAGAGAAACAAGAGTTTCCATCCAACAGACAACTAAGATTGGTTATCTGTGGAGATTCATTATTTATGTTAGTCTTTTACCTATCTCTAAGTTGTATTGGTTGCCTTTATTGTTGTTAATTTTTAGGATTTCTAGTTGGAATATTAATATACCTTCAGATATAGCATTTGGAAATATTTTATCCAATTCTATTAGTAACTTTTAACTCTGTTTACATTGTCTTTGGATATACAATATTTTCTTTTATTTTTTAGGGAGTTTGTATGTTCTTCTGTTGCCTGTGCCATTGAAATCATATCCAAGAAATCACTGCCAATTTCAATGTTGTGAGGTTTTATGACCCAGATTTTCTCCTAAAAGTTTATAGTCTTAAGATTTATATTTAGGTCTTTTATCTATTTTGAGTTAATACTTGTATATGGGATTAGGTAAAGGTCCAATTTTATTCTTTTCCATGTAATTATTATTTTTCAACAATATTTAGTTAAAAGATTATTATTTCCACCACCAAATGTTCGTGGAAACCTTGTCAAAAATAACTTGACAATATAGGGAAGAATTTAGCTCTAGGCTTGTATTTAACTCCAATGGTCTATATATCTGCCTTTAGAACAGTACTACACTGTTTCAATTATTGTAGCTTTATATGGTTTGAAATCAGAAAATATATATCTGCTAGCTTTGTTCTTTTTCAAGATCGTTTTGGGTATCTAGAATTCATATTCCATATTAGGATAGATTTTTTTCTGAAAAATAAATATATAAATATATGATAGTTTCACCTAAAAAAACAGAAAAAAATATGCTCTAGTAAGAAAGAAAGCAAAAAGAAATATTGAAATGCTATCTTTAAATCATCAAACGCTTGGTATCAGACAAATGAAACTGTTATGTGAGATTATCATTTTTAATTTCGGATAAATTGCTATAATACTAGATGTCAACCACTAAGCCAAGCATGGGAAGGAGGGATGGGGAGAGAATGGGGTAGGGATCGGGTGGGGGCTGACTGGGCGATGTGTGCATGTATGTCTACAAAAGTTTGTATCCCACTATGATGTATGAATACAGTGCACCAATAAAATAAAATTTTAAAAAATAAATAAATAAATAAAAGAAAATGCTGGCAAGTTTGTGGGGAAATAGGAACTATTTTAAACTGTGGATGGGATTGTAATTTGGTAGAGCCAATACAGAGATGAGTATGAATGCTCCTCAAAAGATTAGAAATGGAACCACTATATGACCCTGATATAATACTCCTTGGCATTTACCAAAACAAAACAGTCAGAATACTACAGTGATGCGTGCTTACCCATGTTTATAACAGCACAATTCACAAGAGCCAAGTTATGGAGCCAACCTCGATATCTGTCAACAGATGAATGGATAATGAAAGCATGGTATACACACAATGAAGTTTTACTCAGCCATAAAGGAGAACAAAATTATGTCATCTGCAGGGAAATGGAGGGAACTACAGAATATGGTGCTAAGTGAGATCATCCAATCTCACAGAGTGTGTTTTATCTCATATGGAGAAGCTGGAGAGGAAATAGGAAACAAAAGGAATGTAGATAAATGAAGAGAGAGACCAGCAAAATAGTGGAAGGGGATTAAAGGGAGGAGATGAGGGAGGAGGAAAGAAAGATCGAGAAAAGAAAGAGTTCAAATAATGTTATGTCCCTATATAGAGGAATCGCTACCAATCTCACCAAATGTATTGGGAGGGGAGGACGGAGAGGGCACCACACCAAGTGCTGTGTGTAGGTATGTTTGTTTCACTTTGAATCTTACTATGATGTGTAATTACAATGCACCAATAAAAGTATAAAAAAGTATCACAGAAGTAAAATGAAAGATAACTATAAAACCATAAATGTTACAGAGAAACAAAGGAGAGAAGCAGAGGCACTGACATCTACAGCTGCCCATGAGACAAATTCTAAGGACAGAAGGAAGGGCCGAGACACAACTGGGCTCCACTAAAGTACTGCAATGACAAGTTCCTGCCACTGATAATTTAGAGATTTGGGACCTATCTGTCCACACAACAGCAGATTGCAGAGTCAACGGTGTACTCCTGGAAGACAACCTGGAAACCTGGAAAATCCAAGATAAACGGTCTGTTAGCATAAAGAATCCCAATGGTTTAAATCCTCGATATATCATGCCCTCATGAGAAGATTTCTCTGTAAACAGAGGAGCAAGGCCACACTGCCTTATATCAAGACCTTTCCAGCTTGTTTTACAGGGAACATTATTTTCCACTGGGCATGTGTGTCTTCACAGTGTCATGCACACTCATGAGCACACACTCTGCCAATGTGTGCAAATGGCAAATAGCAGACAACTCTCTGACAGGTTCTTACGTAATAAACTCCCCAAGTTTTTGCACTAGCTTGGAAATTGTGGAGCTACAGACAAGCTTGCTGCTTCTATAGTTCCAGCTGTCCAGACTTCTCTCCATGAGCTGGCCATCCATACCCATCCCTCTTCCCTGACCCTACCCTGTGACCATCAGTCTATTTGTTCTTGGCTCTCTTTGAATAAACAAAGGCATTCATTTTTGTTGCCACTGTTATTTACGTGCCATCAGATATGGTTAAAAATTAAGTGGTAAGTGTATATGAACACTTCGTGTCAATTATGTAACTTCGTGTCAAATATGAGAGCCAGGTCTATTGCCATTGACTTCCAACCATTAGGTAAATGGCAAAGGCCTTAGGTGTGTACAGTGGATGTGAGCATGGTACCCATGTTGGAAGGAACAGAGGCAGGAGAAGATGTAGCCATCAGGACAGGCTGGTTTCTGCTGTGGCAATGCTCCTATGTTAGTCAGCTTTGCATCATTATAATGAAATGCCTGAGATAATTAACTCATAGTTAACTTTATCAATTGATTTATAAAGCAAAAAGATCTATTTCTGTTCACAGTTTTGGAGATTCCAGTCCACAACTGGTTGGTCCTTCTACTTTAAGCCTGTGGAGAGACAGCACACCATGGTGAAAGTGAGTGGCTTGGACTCCCCCCAAAACCTCATGGCTTGGACTACCCCTGCAAAAGGAGGGGACGGGTTACCCCAACCTCCTGCTAGGACACACCCCAATGATCTAAGGATCTCCCACTATGACCTACCTCTTAAAGGTCCTACCATCTCCCAACAGCACCTCAGGGACAAGCCTCTGACATTATGGGCCTTTATGAGCATTCAGCATCTAGACTATAGCGTTCCTGGCTCCCAAAGGTTCATGTACATCTCACGACACAAAATACATTTAGTATATATCCCCAAGATTCCCCAAAGTCTTAACTGCTCCAGCATTGCTCAAAAGTCCAAGTCTAAAGGGTCCCGTGAGACTCAAAGCAAACTCAGCTGTGAACCTCTGCAAAAAGAAAGTCATGCACTTCTTAAATACAATGGTGGGGCAGGCACCGAGTGAACGATCCTATTCCAAGAGGTGGAAATAGGAGAAACTGGCCCAAGGCAAACCTGAAACTCAGTAGGGCAAACATTAACTTCTAAATCTATATGTCCATCGCCCAGGACAGGCCACACACGGGCCCCCAAGGCTGCAGGCACATTGATAGCACCTCCACTCTCCTGAGGTCTCTGCTGCAACTTCAACTTCACTCCCACAATTCCATGTGTCTCCTTGTCAGTGGTTGCTTGCAGGGACTCCAACCCTGCCACAAACTGCCTGGCCCCTTCCAAATCATGGTGGAAGCCTCCATACCACCCTAACTCTTGCATTTTGCACATCAAGGTCTGGTGACAGCATAGGCAGAACCTGGGCCCACTTGAACCACCACTACACTGCCTCTGCATGTCCTGCCAGCTGAACATGGAAACAATGCTCTAAGCTATCTGGTTAAGCAGGGTGCCTTGGGGTTCTATCTAGAACAAATTCTGCCCTAGAAAGACCATGAAGCCGGGCATGGTGGTGCACGCTTGTAATCCCCACGCTTGGGAGGTAGAGACAGGAGGATCACGCAGATTCAAAGCCAGCCTTGCTGGCTTAAGAGACCCTGTTTCCAAATTTTAAAAAAAGTATAAAATAGGTCTGGGAGTATAGCCCAAGGTAGAAGGGTTTCCAGGAACCCCAGTACCACCAAAAAAAAGGAGAAGAAAGAAAGAAAGAAAGAAAGAAAGAAAGAAAGAAAGAAAGAAAGAAAGAAAGAAAGAAAGAAAGGCTATGAAAAAAATTTCTATTTCTTTATCTCTGTGTGATGGCAAGTGACCTAGCCCAGACAACTTCCAAAATCTCAATGGAATAAAAAGCACCTTGCTCACTCCAATACAGGGCCAGACTAGTTTGTCAGAGGGGGTGGGAGGTGGAGGATGTTCTTTATCTGCAGAATGCAGGCTAAGGAAATGGTCTCCAATTCCCAAATCACAAGGCATGTGCAAAGAAAGCTATGGATGGCCTTCACCAGCAAGCAAATGCTTGTTCTAGTAGTGACATCACCTACACACATGTCACCTGCATTCATCTCTCACTGCCCAGAACTGGTTATGTGGCCCAACCAGTAGCCTACCAACTCCAAGGAGATCAGGAAGCCAAGTTCTCTTCTGTGCATGGAATTCAAAGATGCAGAAAATTTTGGAGAACCACATTAATGACCACAAAGGACAAAGAAAGGTAAAGTGTAAGGAAGGGAGGGAGGGCAGGAGGGGAGAAGACCAGCAATTGATTGTTGATGAGGAAGGCACACAGAAATCTTACCTACTGTCACTAAAGGTACCCTGGTTGTCACTTACCAGCATCACAACTGGCTTAAAAATCCTGCAGGGGGCGTATTCCAAAGTATAACTGAGCCTTCATCCTAACATTTAAAGATATATTCAAGCCAGGTATGGTGGCATATATCTGTAATTCCAGTACTTGGGAGGTTGAGATGGGAGGATTGCAGGTTTGGGCCAGTGTCAGCAAATTAGTAAAGATCCTAAGAAAAAATAAAAATAAAAAATAGGGCTTGGGGGTCTAGCTCAGAGGTAGAATGTCCCAGGGTTCAAAATTAGAAAGATATAAAAATATACTTTTAATGCTGGGCATGGTGGCGCACGCTTGTAATCCCTGCGCTTTGGAGGCAAAGACTTGGAGGATTGCGCAGGTTCAAAGCCAGCTGTGCTGGCTTAAGAGACCCTGTTTCCAAATAAAAATATAAAAAATAGGTGTCTGGGAGTGTAGCCTGGAGTAGAGGGGTTCCATCTCCAGTACCACCAAAAAAAAAAAAAAATATATATATATATATACATATACATACATATATACTTTTATAACATCAGGGTTTTGGCAATAGAGAGATGTTGCTTTGTAATTTAAAGAAATATATATGTCTTGTTAAATATATATATGTATACATACATATATATGTATGTGTGTGTATAGATAGATAGATAGATACTGGGGATGGAACCCAGGGGCATTCTACCTCTGAGCTATACCCCTTGCCCTATTTTTCATTCTACATTTTGAAACAGGGTCTCACTGAGTTGCAAAGGGCCTAAGTAGCTGAGGCTATCTGCAAACCGCAATCCTCCTGTCTCAGCCTCTCAAACGCTGGGATTACAGTCGTGTGCCACCACACCTGGCTAATTATATAATTTTTTAAAGTATTTATTTGCCATAAAATGGACATTCACAGATAAAGATTTGTAAAAGGATATTTTATTGTATTATTATTAATTCTCCAAACTGGAAATAATACAAATGTCCAATGAAAAGGAATTGGTCAAAGAAATATTGGTATATCCGTGCACTAGAATATTGTGTGTCTATTGGATGAAATGGTTCAGAAGGCTAGAATGTTCATACAATAGACTAGTATACTGCCAGTAAGAATCACAGTTATGAGAGTTATTTAAAAATATACACAGAACCACATGAAGGACAAAATAAAACTTTTAGTAATATTCACATGAACATTCTATACAACATAAATCAGGTCTATATTAAATTCAGAAGGGATTGGACATATATGTGATGTTGTGAGGGTTTATGTTTCTCTGATTAGTTCAAACTTTTATTGAGACAGTTTGTTCAATTCTCATTTAGTTGATTAGAGGGGGGAACAAGGATAAAGAGACAAAAGGGAAGGAGGAAGGAAAAGGAGAGGAAGAAGGGAGCCAGGAAGAAAGTGGGAGTAGAAAGGGGAGCAGAGAGAGGGAAAGATTTAAGATATCACTGTAGCCAGAAGCAAATCACTCCTGTGCTCTCTGCCCCAGCAAGATCCTAAACAGGCTCTTCTGTGAGCTACAAAAGAACAATATGGACTTTACTCCATCAAAAAGTAAGAACTTCTGCCACTCTTTAAATCCATTAAAAGTATAGAAAAGACCTAATACTTCTATATCACATTCACAGATACTCCTCCACTTGAGAGGATGGGACTTTAGCATCTAAGCAGAGCAGCCGCCTGGGAGCCTCACCAACTTCCCAGTGAACTGGCCGGTTTGTTCCCGGCATAGGTGGTACTTGGTCTGGCCGGTTTTCAGTTGGTAGTGTAGACCAGCAAGGCTGAATGACAATACTGGATCTGGGCTTGGTCAAACTTCTTGTACAGACATCTTGAAGGTGAAAAAGAGGATCTGGCAATTGGTATTAGAAGTTTTCAAACAGATTTTTCCATTGAGATGTTATTCACCACCAGAATGCGTAAAATTTCAAAGACTGACAATATCAACTGTTGGTGAGCACGTAGAGCAACTGCAACTCTCACACGGTGCTGATGTGAATGCTAATCCACTGTGGAAAACTTTGGCTTCTTTCACTGTAATTCCATTCCTAGGTACATTTTTTTTTTTTTTTGGTGGAACTGGGGTTCCTGGAAGCCCTTCTACCTCCGGGATATACTCCCAGACCTATTTTTACATTTTTATTTGGAAACAGGGTCTCCTAAGCCAGCGTGCACAGCTGGCTTCGAACCTGCGCGATCCTCCTGTCTCTGCCTCCCAAGCGCGGGGATTACAAGCGTTCACCACCACGCCCGGCTCTCCTAGGTACATATTTAAAACAGATAAATGCATATGTCCACCAAAGACATCTACAAGGTCAGGAGAGCGTAAATCATAATAGTCCAGATTTGTTCCACCTGTCTACTCTCTCTGGGATGACTGACTTCCCAGGACATGGTTTTCTCATGGTGGAGTCCAAAGCACAAGAGGACAGAGGAAACCTGCCAGATCTACTGAAGTCTCACTCAGAACCTATATACAATCACTCTGTCTTCTTTCTATTGGCCAAAGCAAAAGACATGCAAAACACTTACTGAACATTTGCACAAGCCAGACTTTCTCATGCATCTTAACCTCTGTAACAATGCAGTGAGGTGCACACAATTACTATCCACTTTTATAGGGGGTCAAACTGAAGCAATTTTTCAGAGATCGCAAGACTACTAAATAGTAGGGATTTGAGCAAAGAATCAGATTCCAACTAATGTCCTTCATATTAACCAAGGAGTTGGAAGGTCCTAGCTCCAGGTTTTATTTCACAGCATCAGAAAACCCAGTGGCATCAATGTTTTAGCGGCTTGAACAGGTCACTTAACCTATCTGGCTTTCAACTTCTTTTTGTGTAAAATGAGTTATATACCAGATGGATCTTTAATCTCATCTCCAGATATAAATTTAATACCAAGGTTCTGTGAATTCAGTAGAACATTTGCCATTAACCTGACGACAGCTGCAAATGGATAATGTGCTGCCCCGGACTTCAGTATGGGAAGCCATATTCTTGGAAGTCAAAAAATATGAGATGGTAAAATCTTTCTATGTAAAATAGATACTGACTAATTCCCTTTTTTTTTTCTTTTGGTGGCACTGGGGGTGGAACCCAGAAGCTTTCTACCTCCAGGCTACACTCCCAGACCCATTTTATATTTTTATTTGGAAACAGGGTCTCACTAAGTTGCTGAGAGCCTCACTAAGTAGCCGAGACTGGCTTTGAACCTGCACAATCCTCCTGTCTCAGCCTCCCAAGCCTTAATTCCTTTCTTTTTTTTTTTTTTTTTTTGGTGGTACTGGGGTTCCTGGAAAGCCCTTCTACCTCCAGGCTACACTCCCAGACCTATTTTTACATTTTTATTTGGAAACAGGGTCTCCTAAGCCAATGCGCACGGCTGGCTTCAAACCTGCACGATCCTCCTGTCTCCGCCTCCCCAGCATGGGGATTACAAGCGTGCGCCACCACGCCCGGCCTTAATTCCCTTTTTTAATGAAGTTTGCTTCTGGGGCAATTCTAAAAGCACTAGGATCAAATGATTTATTGTGGAATTAAATTCCTCTGCTAATGCAAAATTTTCCTTCAATTTGTAACTGCAAATTACAGTTCCCATAGAAGCATTGTCATCCTGCTGGGAACCCTGCCTTATCCTCTACACTTTGAGCCTTCCCCACTGGGAAAAGGCAGAGTAAGGTCAGCCTTGGAGGGCTGCCTCCAGGTATTCACACAGACAAATCCCATTCCCACAAGAGCAAAGGCAAGTGCTGAAATTGCCTCATGCCTATTGTTAATTTCTGAGGATTTTTTCTGAATGTACTCTAATCCTCAAATGGATGACTAGACAGAAGACAATTTCTACTTGTTCATTAAGCACTGCTCTCAAAATCATTTGATAATGTATTGTTTTGTAAAGTTGTATGAACGGTGGGTGGATGGATGAATGATTGGATGGATATGTGGATGAGCTGGTGGGGGTGGATGCATGCATGCATGCACACATGGATGGGCAGACAAGCGAGTTAATACACACACTGTCCCTCTTTTAGAAATGTTCTTTCCATCTCCCTTCACTCCAGTTACCTAAGTGATTCCTAGTTACATGTTGGTTCCAAACTCAAGCATTGCTTCCTTAAAGAAGCTTCTGTTTATTGTCCTCAAGGTCAGCTCCCTTCATTTTGTTCTGCAATAGTGCAGTATTCCTTCCTTCAGAGAATTAATACCGTGTAACTATGCATTCATCAGTATGCTCATATTTTTATTTTTTATTGGTGCATTATAATTGTACACGATAGTGAGATTCATAGTGCACACAGATGTTTAATGTTCATCTCACCTGGGCTATAAATTCCATGACAGCAGGGAGCTTTTAAACATGAACAGATAAATGAATGGTTAGGTAAATGCATGAACAGCAGGCTGTGAATTTGAAACTTGATTATAAAAATGTTTCTACTATAAACATAGATGTAGTATTTAAGAAAGGAAGTGAACTTCAGGATGGAAAGACACTCATCAAAAGGGTATTACAGGGTTTTGAAGGACCTTTGGTTCAACCTCCTACACAATGTAGGAATATTTACACTGTAATGATATTTGGCCCGTATAACTTGTGTTAGACTTGCTTCTAGAATAGGTGTTTAATTCCTTGAGAAATGTCATTTGCTATGATCCCGTAAAACTCTAAGGTGTTTAACTTAGTTCACATTAGAGTACATTTTATTCTAAAGGGCTATTTTATTCATGATTTTTCAATTAATCAGTTTATAGGTCTACCTAGCTCAATGAAATGCACACACACAAACACACACACAATATATACATATATAATTATGCAGAAATCATATTTTAATCAATAAAATCATTTAAAGTACACCAAAATATTTTACTATCTAAGCGACTCCATGGCTAAAGAATATTTTAAACTTCATACTGTTTGGCTTCTAATTCATGTTTTGTGAGTGAAGATTTCAAATTTGAACTTTCTGAAAAGGAGACATGGTACCTCCAATATTGGATTTCTTGATGAAGAGATTTCTCAGGAAAATGACTATGGAGCATTTTAGGATCATATATATTTGAGGATTAAATTTGTTCTCTCCAGGATGCTCCAGAAACCAATGAAGACAGCCTTCAAAGTCTTCTCTCCTTCTGCTTCCTTCTCAGATTAGTGCTGGGTGATGCAGCGATTCTGTCCTGAAGCATTCTCCATCCAGGGTCCAGCCCTATCTGTTGACTACAAGGGTCTCCATCTGCATATACCTATGAGGACTTCTTAGAAAGCCAGCTCATTGGCTATTCTGCCTACCTGATGTCAGACCCACAACTGAAAGGAAAAATAATGTGACACCAAGAGTTGTTCCCCCATCTTCCTTGCTAACAACCCTGCCTGCCCAGGCAGCATTGTGCCTGATTCTAGAAGCTGACTCATGGTGGGCCCAGGAGCTAGGTCCATCAGCCCCCTTCCTCTTTGCCCGGCACTGATCCAGCCTAGGCACGTGTGAGTCAGGAATTGACCAATGAGATGTGAAAGGAAGGCTACTGGGATGGGTTGGGGTAGGGTGGTTATAGGAAAAACCTTCCTCCTTGATTAAAGGAGAGAGGGCTAGAAGGACCCCCTTTTCTACTCCACACCCTCCTCCCTTTAGATTTGGGACACTGTCATGTGATCACATGTCTCTTGGGGTTGTGACATCCATCTTGCACCGAAAGAAGTATCACCAACACATGTCTATTAACAGAATGTAAAAGAGCAAATGTCAGGTCTTTAACAATATTGTAAAACTACTGTATCAATCCTGGATCTTGTACATTCAGGTGAGTTATAAATGTCTTTATGGTCTAACCCACTATAATCTAGTTCTCCATTACTTGTTACCAAATGCACCCCTGATACAAATAGTAATATAGACAATGTAGTTATTGTCTTGCGTGAGCATGGTGCTTCACATTCTTCAAAATACTTTTCCTTCCATTTCCTCATTTTATCCTGCCAACAATCTAGATAATGCCAAGAGATAATGCAACTATTATCCTTCACGTTGACAAATATAGAAGTCAAGATTAAGAAAGAAGTACTCTTGTGTAAAACATCAAAAGAACTAGGATTGATTCAAGACTCTGACTGAATTCAGCAGTTGGCAGACTCTGGTCCACGAGCCAAGCGTGTGGCAGGCAAGCCAAGGAATTTTTTTGCATTCTTAAAGAGCTGGAAAAAAAATATTGAAAGGACAGTATTTTGTGACACACAAACATTACATGAAATTTAAATTTTACTGTCCACAATAAAGATTTATTGGAATAGAGCCATGCTCATTTATTTACATACTGTCCATGTCTGCTTTAGTGCTGCAATCGCGGAGTTGAGCAGCTGTACCAACAAAGACTAAATTATCTACTATCTGTACCTTTGCAGAAAAGGCTTGTAGACCCCTGCTTTAGTACAATCAGATCCACTCAAAAGAAAGACTACTCTATATAGAGTCATATTCTAACAAAAACTATATAGAGTGGTAGGGATACTTTCCTTTCTTTCATTCTTTCTTTGTGCTCATTTTCTTCTCTCTCTCTCCCTCTCTCTCTCTCTCTCTCTCTCTCTCTCTATATATATATATATATATATATATATATATATATTTCATTTCAGAGTAAATCCACTGTGGCTAATTCTGTTACAAAGTCTCCTCATTAATACTCAAATTAGATGTGCTCTTTCTCTGGGTTGGACTTTTTGTACATCTTTACTTTTCTTGGTTGGTGCACTGTTTTATACCCTAACATGGGGACCTGACATTTGGTTTCCCTTTGTTATTTTCCCCTCTATCACCTACTAATAGGATCCAATATCCAGGCTACACAGAAAGAAGCAGCACAATGTCTTGACTTTTAATTAATGAGCCTGGCTTGAATTCTTTCCTCATTAAAGACCAGAACACATCTATTTAAAATGATATTTTGATGAAATCATCCCTCCATCAAAAAGAAAGATCTAACATCTCATGCAGCCCATGTTGCCAATTTTTCCTTCTCTGAGACTTGCCACCATTGGAATATAAATGAATTGTGCTAAATCTGGTGTAACACCTGCAAAATAACTTCTAGAGAGTCAAAGAAGTCACTTTATTTCTTAGTTTTCTTACTTTGATCTTTGCAATACAATATTTAATGAATAATGTATTTCACTAGATGAGAAAAATATACATACACATTTAATATAATACCTAGTATATATTTTGTGCTTGTTAAAAATGAGTTAAAGGCTGGGAGTGTGGCCCAGTGGTAGAGCACTTGCCTAGCATGCATGAGGGCCTGAATTTGATCCCCAGCACTACAAAAACAAACAAATAAACAAATTAGTTGAACCTAAAAGTCCGTGAACCATAAGGAAGAGTATTTTTAAATCACTTGTTTAAATGGGTTATGTATCTTTAGCACATAAATGCAAGGAGTTGGCAATCTACTAAAATCCAACTGAAAATAATATTTTCACATTTTTGCGGCTGTAGTTTAAACCACTTCATAGAACCCCCAAAATATGCCTTGAAAGACACAATGCCAGCTTCATTCCAGAGCAAGCCAACATGGTTTTGCCACAGTTTACAAATCTTTGTGTTGCTATAAAACAGAAACAACATGCTGGTTTGTAAAATTTCCTTTAAGAGCTTTAAATTAAAAATATACTCACCCCACTATCATCGCCAAAGGGAGAACACAGGTTCTCTAAGATAAAAAGTTCTTCTTAGGATTTCCGTACTCCTGGCTCCCCAGCACCTGGAGAACTGGATGTTCTGAGTTTATCTTTTCTCTCTGCTGCCTGGCTCCATGGTAATTACCAGGCTCCTGGAGCTGGTCTGACATCTCATGTGATAGAAGCACACAGCAAAGAAATAAACACAAACAGCTGCATTAATTCCAGCAGCTTTCAAACCTTGCATAAGCTGGGAAACGTTGCTGAATGGAGAGAGAACAAACTCAGGGGATGTAGGTCCCAAGACAGAGTGCAAGGCTACATACAACAGGCCCAAACATCCAGAAGAAAAGGGACTATAAAACTGTAGACTGAAAAACATAACAGTTGTAAATGTTCTTACTTCCCTAGACAAAAGCTTTATTTTAATGATTGCACATTTCTCTGGAAGAACTGATAAGAAACTGGTAATTGTGTTACCAGAGAAGTGAAGGCTTAAAGATACATGAGAGAAACAGTCATTTATTACTGAAAATACCTTTGCACTTTTTTATACTTTAGTTGGTGCATTATAGTCTTATAGTCTTTACATCATAATGTAATTCATAGTGATAGTTATATACATGCACCCAGTCCTTGGCACTTTTTGAAAGGTAACATTTGCATATAAACTCCAGTCAAGTGATCACATTAATTATGTAAGTTTTCAAGATTACCTGTTACACACCAAACGTAAGCTTAAACAAAAATTAATAAACAACACAGACAAAATCTGACTTCTAGTGATCATCTTCATTCATTTGTGTGCTAGAAACAACCATCTGTGTGATAGATATTAAGAGGCAAAAATGAAGGTGTAGTTCCTGCCCTTACACAACATTTTGTCTAAGGGAGCCATGACTATCCATAATTTGCACAAATAAGTACAAAATACAGTAGAAATAAGGAAAGATGCCCAACAAACATTTGGATATGTAATGTAAAATGTAGGTTACAGCTTCCTAGTAGTCACCTAGAGACACCATTCACTTGTTACAATAATGTTATGAGCATTCAGCATTGGGAGTTCTTTTGAAATCAATATACAAACTGCATCCGCTACCTAGTGCCATAACAATGCCAGGTAACAACCACAAAATCCCAGCGGCCTGCAAGTATTTATTGCTCATCTATCCAGAGTGGTCAGGGAAGCACTGATCTTCACTAGGCTCACCTATATGTCTGAGGCAGGGGGCATGGGCAGTTTATCTAGACTGATCTTGGCTGTAAAACATGGAGCGATGCAACTCTGTTCAACGTGTCTCTTTAATCTCCAGCCAACTATCCCAGGCATATTCTCCTGGCAATGGCAGAGGTTTGAAAGAGCAGACAGAAACATGTTAACCTCATATGTCTTGGCTCAAAATTGGTACATCCTCACCACCACTGCATTCCGCTGGCCAAAACAGGCCCCAATGCCAGTTTGGATTTGTGGGCTGGGGAAGTAGACACCATCACTTTAGTCACAGGGCTGAGAGCGCCTCTGCAGTGAAGGATGGAGAAGAAGGCCATCATTGCCATTGACCACCAAACCACACTAGAGGAGCAATCTCTAAAGCACCTCCTCTTGCTTACACTAGCTTCTTTCACTAGAATTGATTTCACATAGTTTGGTCTAGGTCAAAAATTAAGCCCATTCTACAAACCCAGATCAATACCACCCCTGGATGTGAGGATGCTACCCCATACCCTATTATGAACCTTGTCAAGTGCCAACAGAGGTTATTATGAAGGGAAATTTCTGACATTCGTTGGATGGATAAATGCTCTGTTTGCATATTATAATAGTGCTTTGAGTGGTAGCTGCATATGAAGCTAATGTAGACAGTCTCCTCTGATGACTATTCTGATGTGAATGCCACATTCTAATGTGTAGCTAATCCTGATAATATTACATTCTAGTATGTAATACATAATACATATCTAATATCCAAAACATATTATCAAATATATAATAATATTCTAATATTGCATTCTAATAATATTACATTCTAATAGGTAAGTGCTCATTTTTTTAGAATGGTCTATTTATTTAGGTCACGCCCCTACTATTCAACATCATAGAACAGACACTTTTATCTACCTTAAGTTTCTCTTTTACTGTTCACTTACAATCCTAAAATGCATTTCCCATTATTTTTCAAACAGTGAAGTCATTCCACAAATATGTTATGCCCTAACCTCATACTGGGTATGTTAGGGGCTGATTTTTCATTGGCTAGAGAATGACTCTGGAAGTGACCTGCCTCACAAAATTGTTCTGAGAATTTACATGATTGATTTCTCAAAGAATAGTCTGCAAATGCACTCCATGTAATATTAATTTTTTATATTTCTAGAGCCGACTTCCCCCCAAAGAACTCTAAGCCCTTCACATATGGCCAACCAGATCCACCCAGAGTGTAAATTATGCCCCAAGAGTAAGTTAATTGCTTGAGGGGAGGCATTAACTCTTTCAGGTCACTGGAGTTCCACTTAGAGCACTGCAGGAGGGCAGTAATTTACCAAATAGTACCCCGGTGGCCGGGAAGAACATGTGCAATAGAAATTATTCCTAGGGAGTAACTTTGGAACTCAGAAAATCTTGTTTATTATCTCATCTATAAACACAGTATCCTCACAGGGGAGAGAAGAAAGAAATAGAATAAGCAAAAAGAGAAAAAGAGGTGAAGCTAAAGATGGTAGAAGTTTCCCAAGCTCCTACAGATTATAAGGGGCAGGACACAAATTCAGACTGCTTGATCACCCAGTATGACTTCTTCCCAATTAGCGTTTCAGAATGTGGGATTCCAACTTGAAGTTTCTGCTAATTGGGGCTGACCCTCAGGTGGCGTGAGTGAGGGGGTTCATATCAAAACTAGGGACCTTAGTCCTGGCCGAGGGGCTGATTCCGTGAAGGATGAGTTAGCCTGAAGCATGCAAGGGACCACAAGATCCACACTTACTTCTACAACTTGTTCTATTCAATTGACTAGTATTGATGGGGATTCATTAAATGATTCGTTGTGCCACACTGAGGAAAAGTGGAGCAGGCAACGTGGGAAGCGTGCTTAAGAAAAGAGAGGCTGGTCCTGTTGTTCTGTCACCATAATTGGAAATGGTCAAACAGCTTATCTATTTTAAGTAAGAGGAGAACAGTCTAGATCAAAGTCTGGTTATTATGCAATTAATAGTAGGCAAAAGAGGTCCCTTGGACAGTTTTGTCTTGAAGAGGCAAATACTGACTCTTTGTCCCAAGAGTTTATTGTCCACAATGGCCTTATTCTCCAACTTCCACTCAGGAATTCCTATTCTTGAGAAGTGTCCACAGAAGCTTTGCTGGCAGGCACCAGATGCTCTCCATTGGAATTAGGACACAGGTATTCCCACTCAGATCCTCTCTCTTTCCTCCTCCTTCTCTGCTCCTGCTCCTCTTCCTTCCTCTTCCTTCCTCTTCCCTCCTCCTCCTTCCTCTTCCCTCCTCCTCCTTCCTCTTCCTCCTCCTCCTCCTCCTCCTCCTCCTCCTCCTCTGCATTTTTGTGATAGCTGTCTAAAAGCCAGTCACAGCATATAATGGCATTTTTTTTTTTTTGGTGATACTGGGGTTCCTAGAAACCCTTCTTCTACCTCCAGGTTACACTCCCAGACCTATTTTATATTTTTTTATTTGGAAACAGGGTCTCTTAAACCAGCTGAGGCTGGCTTCGAACCTGTGCAATCCTCCTGTCTCTGCCTCCCAAGCGCAGGGATTATAAGCCTGTGCCACCACGCCCGGCTATAATGGCCTTTTAAGGTGCAAAAAAAAAAAATCTATTTCGCACTCTGCTCTGCCTGAGAGCTTTGCTATGTTCCAAAAGGCAGCCATCAACTTTTGTTTTCAAAATTCCACTCTCTATTCAGCCTGTCAACAACCTCTGCCACTAAGTAATATCCCAGTTGATTTCTCCAAATCTTGACTCATCTCTTGCCTCAAAAAATTATATGAAGTCATAATTTCAGAGAAAGGTGACACAACACACCCCCACAGGCAGGTGTGCGTGTACACACACACACATACACACACACACACACACACACACACACACACACCAGTAAAGTGATTTGATCCCACACTAACATGGATGGTAGGGGTGTATTATTGACTCAGAGCTATCTTGGGTAAGTCACTTCACCACTCTCTGCCTCTCTTTGCTCTCCTGGTAAAAATGAGATTAGACGAGAAGTCAGTCTCAGGTCCCTTCCAGCTCTGGAATTTCATAATTCCAGTTGACCGTTTGTGTAGTAACAATGCCCGCCATAATAATACTCTTACCTGGTTGTAGTTTTATTTCTAGAAAAGAGGTTTTCCATAAAGTCATCTCAATAACCCAAAATAAAATGAATGGATAATCAGACAGCCGGGTTCTTATCAAAGAAACCACTGGAAATCATCGATAACTCCACCTTGCCAATGTTTGGATTGATAAATTATGAAAAACGATTTGCTCCAAATAATTTGTCTCTTCTCACTGCTTTGCGAAAAGGCCATTACAGTGGCTTTCCCCCCTCCCTTTCCTTTTTCGACCCTCATTTCTCCTTTTTAAGTGGTCTAAAGGCAAATTTATCTTTTCTAATAGTATCATTGGTGAAAATGGCTGTTAAAGAGCACGCATGCATGGAACAAATCCCTGCCCAATAAAGAAGTGACTTTGAAAAGGAAATTGCCCTGCTTAAGTGGTGGATTCAGTTTCAGCCTTCGTGACCCAAATTATGAGGGAGACCAGGGACTCCTGTCCTGCCCTTATAAGCAAAGCAGCTGCAAAGCCCCACTGGGAGCTGGCCTAGGACTCCACACACGGCCCGCCCCACTGCCTCCAGAGGCTGCAGCCCTACAGGCCACAGGGGCTGAGCAAGAACATATGAGCCATTAGCATGAGCCTCCCCAAAGACCCCTTTCCCTAGCCTGGAATGCCTCCTCCCCTCCCTCATCTCTGTGAACCTACCCCAACCAAGCCCACGTTGAGTTGTACAATAACCTGCTACCTTGTATTATCTTTTGCATTTTATGTTTTCTCTTCCCAGAAGCTATAAGGTCCTGAAGCACAGAAAGTGTCAACTACTTAGACATCATTCGTTTTAAAGATCCACAAGAAACCCCTATAAAAAAGAGGATACCCACTAGCAGTGAAATAGAAAATGAGTGAGGCTTCAAATATTTTTTCCTCAAAACACAGATGGGTGTTTGGACAACACCTGCTCTCTCTGATCCCCATGCAGGGTTTTCTAGAAGAAATGCTGAGACCTGGGGACAGGGTGCTCATTCTTAGTAGCTGCTGTCCTCGCTTTATCAGAGGATGCTCTGCTATCCAACACAAAGCGGGACTTCAAATTATCCTTTTCTGGATTTGGCCGGGCTTCAAATCATTCTCTTCGTGTGCTTGAGAAGATGGACTCTCAGAGCTGTGGGGTCCTCCACTTTCAGCTCTCTGAGGTGTGGAGATTGTGATACCACCTGGTCCCCGAGACACCAAATGCTTGTTTCTGGTTTACCTATATTTGAGGTGGTCACTTCAGAAAGAACTTGTTCCATGTTCATGGGTATGCCGTTATCCTGGAAATAAATTCTTTCAAAACTACACATATTTGCTCTAATTCATAATTAAATTTTATAGTTACCTTGTAATACCGTCAAAGAGAATTAGTAGTATTTCAAAAGGAATTTATGTCTTGCAAGAGTCTTAGTCTAGATTCTATCAAAATTTAGTGAGTTTCTTAGTTTTGCTTTCAGAAAGATTCATAAAATAACTGCAACCACTAGAAAAAAATAAAGCTAGTTGATAAACTGATAAAGCATTTAAAAACTACCAACTCTTGGACTCCAATTACCTCTCAAGAGAGGCTGACTTAATTACCCCAATTAGAGTGTAGGTCTGAGTATTTTTTACAATCTCCTCAGGGTTTCATGGCTCATGTGAAGATCAGACTCCAAGTCACAGCACTTCACGTATGCTGTACTAACTGTGTGCATGTCTTGTCCTTTTCAGAGGATAAGTTGGAAGTTATATCTTACTTATCTGAACCTTGTATTGAACATGGGGCTGTTAAAACTCCAAGTGCCTGCCATTGACAGAGCTCCCCCAGAGGGAACAGCCATGGTGGAGAGAAGGAAGGGAGGGACCTTAGGAAGCTTCCTAAGCAAAGGGGGCCAGGCTCTGTACTCCATGACACCCACAACCTAACCAGGGATGACTGGCCCGGGAACAGGAGCCTGAACTAAGATCTATTGATCTACAGGGTGGCCAGTCCCCTCTAAGGCCTGATACAAAAAAGCTCAGGCCAACTCAAGCCCTTGGTGAGTGCCTTGCAGGGCCAATTAGATCTTTTGCTGAAGTAGTTTAAATGTGAGATCAACAGAGAGCTGAGCAGTTGGTAGCAGGAGCAGAAGCCAAAGGACGCCCGGAGAAAAACAGGGAGAGAGAGGAGCTGAATTACCTTGGCGGCTAAGCCTGTTACTAGGACCGGCAGATGCCTGCTGCTGAGGGGGCAGCGAGATAACCCAGTCCCAGAGCTGTATCCTGAATGACCTTCCAGTTCCTGAACTTCAATCCAGTTTTCGTGAGGCCTGGCCGGGTGGCTTTTCCGGAAGGCTTTTCAGAGACACGTGGCTGAGTGGTGGGGATTCCGGTTTAGCCTTTCTTCCCCAATGAACTCCCATTACTCAGGGCTAACTCAGTGATATCTGCTCCTTACAACTCCCCAAACCCAATCACTACAATTCCCAGGGCCCAGAATTTTGCCTAGCACACACTAAGTGCCAAATAACTGCAGGTTCTTGCTCAGCCTGACCATCCCTATTGAAAAGCCTTCTCAAAGTGAAGAAATTGTTCATGGAAGAAATACTGATTAGGGTCATGTTAAAATCCCAAAAGCCAAAACTGGGATTAAATACAATAAGCTTATTCTGCTCCCCCCTATTTCCAAATCCATCTCCACTGATATCACGGATCTAACAAAGAAGGAAATGTCACATTCCAGAGCACTGCTAAGAGCATCCTGATTTCAGGTAAGGGATGTTTGTATGACGACTTTCACTTCACTTAATATTAAATCACAGTGACGTTAGTAAGAACAACTTCCCACCCACGCTAGCTTCTCCAACAAACCTCCCAAGTAGCTGATCTTTGACTTTTAAGAAGTTTAATAATATGTGCTCCTCCCCCCCAAACACACAGACACACACACACACACACACACAGACACACACACACACACACACACACACACCACAGCCACACATTTCCCCTGTCTATTGTCTGTATCTGCTTCTTGAAGAACAGACTCCCCAACAACCCAATGACTCATAAAACAAGAGGTACTTGGATATAAACTGAGCCTGTTTACACTTTCTCTGTCCCCAACTAATACAATAATAATTTAAAAAAAAAAAAAAAGATTCCACTAGGCTCAGGGCATTGGCTTCCAGAAAACAGGTTTCTGCTCAGCAAAGACATACCTGGCTCAGTACATTATTTTAAAGGTAGAGCTAATTCCCTGCCCCATGTGAATGGAACGTATTTATGGCTACAACCATGTCCAGGGTGTGTAAGGACTTGCCCTCCTCCTGTCCTCTACAAAGCAAGGCTCCTGGCTGCTTTCTGGTGGTGAGCTAACCAACAAAAGCAGCGTCGAAAAGGTCTCACCTCTCGGATTCAGGGTTCTGGGATGGGGGCTTGGTCCCCGCTGGCTGGAAACGCAGCCACCACCCTGGTGCTTGCTGAGGTCTCCCCATCTGCACTGCACTTTCGAAGATGTGGATAAAAGCAGGTTTTACCCAACCTCCCCTGACCCCTTCCTGGTGAAGTGATCTTACGCCCGTGGAATTGGGATTTTGAACGTATGTGCCTACCCCAGGTCTGGTATTATATTACAACTGCATGGAAATAGAGCCTAGGACTGAGGAGCCGGCCAGCCTCAGAAGCCTTCTTCTGTGCCTGCCCTGGAATACATGATATGCAAAGCCTCTGACTTCAGCCAGCAGATATTTGGAGCCCGTGTTGGCCCTAGCATGGGGACTAAACTAATGTGTGTTTAGGTCAGAAAGCGAATCAGAAAAGCCACTGGAGGGCACGTCACGGGGTGAGCGCACTATAAATGCAACCCCACTCGAAGCGTCCCCTGGCAAACGCTCGGCTTCCCTCGCTGGGCCGCTCGCTGCACATCTCTCTCTCCTTCTGGGTGCTAGGAGAACCCCGGCCGGCAGCTCCTCGTCCCTCCGCTGCCTTCTGCCCGGCGGAAAAGCGAGAGGCCGAGCCCCCCGAGGTGGAAGGAACGCCCTCGACAGGCGCGAGGAAAGCCCGTGCCCTCCAGCGGCCCGAGCGCCCTCCCTCCCAGCGCGGGGCGCACCGGCGAAGCCCGCGCGGCGCAGAGCCCGGATCGCCCCCTCGGGTCGTTCTCCGCACATTCCTCCGGATCTACCCGGCGAGGAGCAGGCGCGACCGCGGCGGCGTCTCCTCGAGCGCAGAGCTCTCCCTGCACCCCGGGGAGGGGCGCCCCGCGGCACCCCAGCGCCCCGCGCCCTCCCCGCCCGCCGCGCCGACCCCTCCCCTCCGAGGGCCCCGCGCCCCCCCCCCGCCCGGCCCCCCGGCCCGGGCCCGCGGCGACCAGCCTGCGCTCCTGGCGCCCTCATGTCTTCGCGGGACAGCCCGCGCGGGTTGACGTGGTGTCTCGTTGGGATCTCCAGGCCAGACCTCAGCTCCCGCCGCAGCGTCCGACCGGCCGGCCCCGCACTCGCAGCCCCTGCGCCCCGAACCGGCGCGGAGCGCGGCGGCCGCCGCTGAGCCGCGCCGCCCCCCGCCGCCCCGACTTCGGCTCCTGGGGCGCCCGAGGCCGGCGGGGGAGGTGTCGGCGGCCCCCGCCCCGGTCGCGGCGGCGGCGGCTGGAACCTTGGCCGCCGCCTCCGGCCGGCCCTCGCCGCCCCGCGCGACCCCGGGATCGCGACCAGACCTGCAGGGCGCGGCTCCGCGCGCCGGCCCTCGGCCCCGATGGCTCTCCTGGCTGGGACTCGGGCCACCTGGAGTTAATGTCCAGCTGGGGGTCTGCGGAGACCGGATCCGAGGTAAGCGGGAGAGCGGGCTGGGCTGCAGGGGGCGGGCGCGGCGGGATGCCCGGCGCCCGAGCGGGAGGGCGCGGCTGGACCCCGGAGCGCGCGGAGAGGGGGGAAAGTGGAGACTGGAGGGTGCGCCGGCTCCGGGAGGACAGTAGGGAGAGAAAAGTTGAACCAGAGAGCGGGTAGGCATGAGGAGAGGCCCGCTGCCCCCGCCCTACCCCCCAGTGGCAAAGACCTGAGAAGCCCAAATTCCCTGGACCCCGAATGCCTGCGAAGGGGCTGTTTTCCTCCCCAGCTCTGCAGGACGCTTTACTCTGTGAAGTCCCGAAACGGAGGGGTGGGTGCTTGGGTCATCTTCGAACCCGCCGCCGCACGTCTTCGTAGACGTGCAGCTGCAGAGATAATGTCATTGCCAAGTGTGTAACTTACTATGAAGCTTGTTTGGGTCTGTTGCGAGAAAAAGCCCAGGCCGGGGGAGGGACTGCTGCAAAGGTACGGAGAGCCTAAAAATAGAGGGCTCGCCTCCCCCGCTTGCAAAGTTACATTCCTCGCCCTTTTCAGAGCCCGTTTGCTTGCGTCCCGGTCCAGGTTGGGAGAGGAACTCCGGCGAACAGTCCGGGCCTCGGGGGTCTGTCAGGAACAGACCCTTGGGACTCAAGGTCTCCACCAGGCCATGGAGGTGGTTATTTTAAAGACCTTTTCTCTTGAACTCTGAGTGTCCTCCCAATAACATCCTTCACCACCACTTTGAACCACCTCGGGTTTAACCCGGCGGCAGTTTGGTTTCCAACCCGCCACCCCTAGCCTGTGCAAAGGAACCCTAATCCAGGTGGGAATGGACTTCCGCAGGTCCCCCCAGCCTCCTGGCGCCTCGCTGGCCGGAGCAGAATCTGCTCGCAGAGCCGCTGCTCAGCCCCGAACTCGCCACGTTTGTGTTCACTGGAGGGGACAGATGCAACTCTTCCCGTTCCTGCTGTAGGTCTGTTAGAGCGCGCTGGCGTCCTCCGCATTTTGAATATAATTTAAGTGTTTCCAGGAAGAGAGGCAACTCCCACCCTCACTCACGACCCCCTCAAAGTGAGATCTGCCCGGGGTCCTTCTTGCCCCGACCAGCCCTCACTGCGTCTTTGCTTTGGTGGGGAAGGCGTCGCCTTTTCAACAAGTAACAAGTGTTTGGTGTCCCTGGCCTACTCCTGCGAGAGACGGGAGTGCTCCCAGGCCAGGAACCCAGCCTCCAGCCCCCTTACAGACAGACTCTTCCCCAGCTTGCCAGCCAGAAGCGTCCCTCGTTATTTTTCCATTCTAGTCCAGGGCCCGACAGAGATGAGCGATTAAGAAGACAATAAGTCTTCCATCAGTCAAGGACACCGGGCACAGACAGAGAAGTGGGGGGGGGGGAGTAGATCTTTTGGCAGTTTCTGTCCCCATCCCAAAGAAAACCCCAACTTTGTAGTGAACCCCTCTGCCCACCCCACCGCCTCGTTTTTCTCTCCTTGAGACCAGTTTCTTGAAAGCAAAGCCCAAACAAACCCCCCAGCCTGCCGGCACAGGAGGGTGCGGGGCGCAGGCGGCGGGAACGCTCACCCGCTGCAAGGCTGTCTCGGTGACGAGAAGGGGGTGTCTAAAAGCAGGTTGCCAAGAAACCACCTCGGATGGAGTGGGAAGAGGAAAACTAGGGAGAGGAGGGGGGCGGGGAATCGGAGCCTAAACGCAGGGAAGCCAATGAGGATATCCACGGCTTCCCGGGCTGATTCGGATTTAGAGAGGATTGTAGAGAAAGTGGTTGTTCTCCGGTTTTAGGCTGAAAATGACGTCGCAGCCTCCGGGCCGCGTGGGCGCTGCGGGACTCGGGCGGTTTCTGGTGCCCCCTGGTGCCGGGAACTCAGAAGCCACGAGCCGCAGCTTTGCAGACACTCCGCGGGCTCCCCCGGGGTGTCCCTTCCGCCCCAGGCCTGGGGACCCGCCGCGTGCCGGCGCCAGCAGCGCGCACCCTTTGCCCGCCCGGGGTGCATGGGTTTTAGACCCCGAGAGGGACGGGCCGCGGGCCGAGAGCGAGTGCGGAGCCACCGGTGGGCTCGCGTCCGGAGGAAAGCTTGGTGCCTGCACGTGGCTGCACCTTCGGCCGCGCGCGCAAAGCCCCGGCGGGTGGTGGCGGAGGAGACGCGAGCGGCAGGGGGAGTTGTGTTCGGGGAGAGCGTTAAAGGGACACGCGGTGAACCGCGGGGTGGAGCCCGGGCGGACTCGGACCGTCCCAGCGGACGGCGCAAAGTCGCAGGACACCGCCCCTGCCCCTCGCGCCGCAGCTTCAGCGGCGCAGCAAATATTTAGAACCCGGAGCCCCCCCCCACCCCCCCACCCCCCGCGGTGGTCGGAGTGACGACCGCGCGCGCTCGGTCCCCGGGAAGGGAGGGAGGTCTTTGGGGGCGCTTGCGGCACCGGGAACGGGAGCCTCCTCTGGCGAGGCGGGGAATGTCCCGCCGTTTCCACTTTTGCCAGCTTCGCCACACTGCTAATTGAGGATCTCCACGTCCAATTTAAAAAGCCCTCCCTCGGCCAAGCGGGGAAAAAAGGGAAAAGCCTCTTAACGCGGAAGGAAAATCTGGTGACTCCGCCGCTTCCAGCAGGCGGGCACCGCGATTTGGCACGGCGCATTAACCCCGCGGGACCTTGCTGGTGCCCAGGAGCTGGCCAAAGCGCTTCGCTGCGCTTGTCTTGCAAGGCCGGGTAGTTTTCCCCGCTTTTTCCTGGGTTTGCAAGCCAGCCCACGCAGCAGGAGGCGCTGGGAGCTGCAGGTCCCTCGGAGTTCTTAGTTCCTACACACTCCGGAGCCCAACAGCTGCAGAGAGAACAGACAGTCGCTCTAGGGATGAAAATTGCATTCGTCTCTGCTGCGGTGGGAGGTGGCTGCCGAATTAAACGCTCACCCGGTGGCCTGCAAGGCGCCAGGGCTGGAGTTCTGGGGGAGCTCGGGTGCCCTGGGAGGGAGGCGGGCGTCCTGGGAACCAAGAGTGGAAAGGTGTGGAGGATTTATCTGCTCCCTGACTACCCTTATAGAAAAAAAAATTTTTTTCAAGAAAGTTTTCCTAAGAATCCATTTTACTGGGGGCTATCCGTGGTGGGTAATAACCTCGTAGTTCGAGAAATCTCCCCACCCACTGGTACCCTGCAGACTGGAACCTTGGGATTAAGTAGGGACAGGGTAACACTCCTCCCTCCACCCCAGGCGCCTGGTCTCTTCTCACCTTTCAGGGTGGGACTTAGCTCCAGTAAGCTTTTCTCATCTACACCTACACACACACACACACACACACACACACACACACACACACACACACGCTGTATGGACTCTTTTTTCTAGGGGTGTGAGACCTGAGAAGTCTAAAGACGCCCCCACACTCACACTGAGAAGAGCGGACCTCCCACTCCATAGGAGCTCAGTCCAGGCCTTCTGGTGATGTGTGCGCCTTCAGCACATCCCAGACAGGGTACAAGGGCCCCGATGTGACAGATTCACCGGGAGCTAGGGACTCCTCTGGGACGGATAGGGATTAGAGCCAGAATCTCACAAAGCCCCAAAAAATAAAATCAAGAGAAAGTTTTTGTTCATGCCACGGAGGGTAAAAAGTTTTCTAGACAAATGCAATCCCTGTCTCATGGCAATAGTAAAACGTGTATTGAGCTTGCTTTATGCCCCCGTTGGAGCTTATTCGTGTGTTATTTAATTTTCATAACCTTAAAAAATAGGACTAGTATTTTAAGCCAAGTCGATACTTCGGAAGTGGAGTAACTGAACCCAGATATTTCCTACAGGCCAAAAGTCTTCCAAAGTTCCTACTAACTTGTTCCGGCGACAAAATACTTCTTTAGTGTGAAGATTGAAGCGTGGGCGGCCTGGGTGTCCCGCCTGGCCTGGAGAAGGGTCACTACGGAGGGGCAGAGGGCGCGCCAGATTTTATTTCCAAAGGGAGAGGAGGCCTTGTCACTTCCTTGGGTCAAGGGCGGGACCCAGGGCCGACAGGGAAACGTCCCGAGGACGCAGGATGGGGGCTAGCAGAGCAACCCCTCCCCAGGAACGGGGGCCTCGCGCACCTGCACCCGGGCAGGCCAGGAATCCCGGAGTCTCCGCCGTGTTGGGAGGTTTTCCCGCGGCGACAGTGGCCCTGCTCAAAAGTCTGACCCCTGGGAGCCGGTGGCCGAGGGGGTCAGCGGCGGGAGATGCCTGGGGGCCGCGGGGGCCGGGAGGGCGGCGGTGCGTTTGGGAAGGCGCGGGGACCCGCGGGCGCCCAGGATGCCCGAGCCTAACTCGCTTTCTGCGTTCTCTCCCCGCCGCCCGCCGGCCCGCGCAGGTGCCGCTGCCGGACGGGACCTTAAGATGAAGTTATGGGATGTCGTGGCTGTCTGCCTGGTGCTGCTGCACACCGTCTCCGCCTTCCCGCTGCCCGCCGGTAAGAGGCCTCCCGAGGCGCCCGCCGAAGACCGCTCCCTCGGCCGCCGCCGCGCGCCCTTCGCGCTGAACAGCGACTGTAAGAACCGTTCCCTCCCCGGGGGGCCGCCAGCCGAGCCCCGGCACCCCGCCCGCCGCACGCAGGCACCCCTGCCCGCCCCAAGCTGCGCGCCTCGGGCGCGGCCCCTAGGGTGCGAGGCTGCCCGCTCTTGCCTGTGAACGACACGGGATGGTCTGTCCTGCACCGAGGGTATCCAGTGCTGTCTGTCCCTTTATCATTCCGACAAACGAATATTCTCCCCACCAGGGCAGGAACACACACGAGTTGTCTTTATTCTCCTCTTCCCCATTGTATATACACACTGCTATTTTTTTTTTTTCTTCCTTTGCCCTTTATCTGTTTCGCTGTATCTGGCTGTGTGTAATTCTGAAACCTATTGCCCTTTTCTCCTAAACTGCACCTGCGAGGAGAGAGACAGGGTTTCCATCAAACCAAGCCAGAGACAGAGAAAACGCAGAAAGGGCCTTGATTTCTAGAAAATGCGTCTGGGTAGTGTCAGCTCTGTTAAGTAAAGTTCCGGTTCTAGAAAGACTTCGAGGTAAAGGCTGTGTGTGGGTGGAACTGGAGGGAGAAGCTGTAAGTTCAGACCACATATGATCATGCTAACTCTTTGGAAAAACAAAATCAAATTATTCTTGATAGAAAATAAGTTGTGATTCCAGCATTTGGGAGGCGGAGACAGGAGGATTGGGGTTCGCAGACAGCCTCAGCTACTACTTAGTGAGGTCCTTTGCAACTCCGTGAGACCCTGTTTCAAAATAAAGAATAAAAAATAGGGCTGTGGGTGTAGCTCGGAGGTAGAATGCCCCTGGGTTCCATCCCCAGTACCGAAAAAAAAAAAAAAAAGAAAAGAAAAGAAAAGAAAAGAAAAGAACTCTATGACTTACTACTCAAAATTTAACAAGTTCTAGAAGCAAGAGAAGTAGGATACATTGACTGTGATTTTATATAATAATTTGCCTTCTGGTCTCCAGAAAGGTATCTGTGGCATAAGTAAGGTGTGCTAGATGGCAAGTTACAGGCACCATTGAGGATGCATGTAGGTAACAAAGACAACAATAGAAAAATTGACACAACCACAAAATAAAGTAATGGCGAGCTGTATGTAGACAGGATGTCACACTGGCCACTCATTCTTTTTTCTTTCGGAATTATCCCTGTAGCTACTTTGCATTTGGAACATGCTGTGGTCATAACCACACTAGAAGCAGCCCCGCTCAAGTCGGCCATGTGCTAAAAATTCCCCAAACCCAGTGGCCTTGGGCTAGGAAACAACTCATGAAATGTGACGTGCTTGTTTTATGCTTAATTACAGCAAAAAAAGCATCTTCTTGCACAAATCCCAAGAAAGAGAAAAAAGTAATACTTCTCATAAAGCAACTAGGGACTTCAAGGAGTAACTTAGGGAAAGAAAGAAAGAAAATGCAGCCGATTCCTTGAAATTCAAGTATGTGTTGCAAGAGTTTCTGTCAGTTAACTGCATGAAGGTTTCCGTTTTAATCAGAAATTTAGTGTATATAAATTCCAATAGAAATTAAAATTTAAAATTCCCTTTGTGTCATGGTCTTTCGTGTGAGTGACCAGTTTATCGTTGATTCAAACAGGCTAGGCCAAAGGGACAGAGACACAGTGGCAGATAATAGTTGTCTAACTCAGTTGTTCTGGAGGGAAAAATGACTGTGCCCAATTACGAAGCTGATTGATGCTGAAGGTGTAATTGCCAATTTAGTATCATGCCTACATAGGCTTTCCACTCCTCCCCCCTTCGATGTGGAAGCATGAACCCAAGGTCTCACATGGGCTGGGCAAGTGCTCTACCACTGAACCACATCTCAGCCCTACCTACTTATTAAATCCTGGAAGCCGGGCATGGTGGCGCACGCTTGTAATCCCAGCATTCCTGAGGCTGAGACAGGAAGATCGATGTCCATGACCAGCCTCAGCTACTTAGTGAGGCCCTTTGCAACTCAATGAGACCCTGTTTTAAAATAAATTTTAAAAATAGGGCTGGAAGTGTAGCTCAGAGGTAGAATATCCCTGGGTTCCATCCCAGTACCACAATAATAATAATTAATTTGTATTAACTATTATTATTATTAATTATTATTATTATTATTCTGGCTCTGGTTTCTGCATGCTTTCAACACTGTGACTTTGAACAAGTAACTTACTTTAGAACTCTATGAACAGTTTGCAACTGTGTCATAAAGGAAGATCTTTCTTCTTTAGAGCAGGCTATGAAATTTTTCCCTTGGACCTTATGCTCCTGTCCTAAGTGCCCTTTGGGAAGAGACTCAAAAGGCTGGAATCATCTGAGGGAACTTGAAAAACTGATGCCTGACCTCTCTCCAAAAGGTTTCAGCTGAATTGGATGCTCTCCAGATGGGTCTATTGCAGAATCAGCTTTGAGTCAGGATAGCATGATAATACCCTAAGATTGTGGTTCAACTAAGTTAGAACCAGCCAAAAAGCAAGCAGTTTAGCTTTAATCCCACCGATTGTGTGGAGGAGGGCATGACCTGTGAGATGGGGATTACTTCCCTTCTCCTGAAGGATGCTAACTCATCAATGGATGAGATTCTCACCACTCTGATTACATTCGGACCAATAGAACATGCCCTATTCTATTTTCTTTATGGAAAGACCCAACAGATCCTAGAGGAAGCCTGACAGAGAAATGTTCCCAAAGAGAAACTGGGCGACATTCTAAGCCAAATTGACTCCTTTCCAGGTATGTTCAATTCGGTAGCAAGCTGTCAATTCAGGGAAGGCAAAACAATGACAGTGTGTAGTCTGAACACCCAACCAGTGTCAACATGCCTCTGCTACCATGATGACATTTATATCCTGCACTGCACATGGTACAACCGGTTAAGGCTTATGTGCAAAGAAAACATTAAGTCATTGCATTGCATTTGAAAATAGAAAGCACCGTAAATTATACTTCTGGTTCCCTTGAGACGTTTGTAACCTAGTGATCAGGCAAAAGAACTTTCATCTTGCTAACAGCCCTTGTGCACTGTTCAAGGGTGGACTGGGACTGCACCCACTGTGTTCACTCACCCTTGAGATTGCCTGTATTCTGCTGGTTCCAATACAAACGAAATATCCAGAATTTGCTTTCTATATAGCATGGACTAACCACATAGAATTCAGAACCTGCTAACTTGCATGCCTAGAGGCTGGCTATAAAGTAAACGGTCCACGGCTGCCTCCTATCGGGACTTCTACTTGTCTGAACGCAAGGGCTTGGGATTTGCCTTCAGGAGGCATCCAGGACTCTTCCCTTTGGCTGCCTTTCTTCATTTGTTTCTTTTTTGCCAGCATGGCCTCTAAAGGGGGATTAGAGCAGGTGTGAGCAATCTCCAAGGTGAAACTCACGGACGTCATAGCATTTTAAGGCTGAAAGAAAATCTTTCTGGTCCTGAGATCTAAAGAGGTAAAGCTACCTGGCTAAAGTGCCAGAGACCTGGGATGGGAGGAGTCAGGGCTCCTAGAGCTGGGACCGGAGCCTCCCCGACCACTAAAATGCACTTCGGATGGAAGGAAGGTCTTTTAGTCACCTCAGGACTAAAACCTGTCACACACGGTTCCCTGAATTTATCAGAGGTTGGTCACTTGTGGGTTGATTCCACATCTCGACTCTAAATCTGCTTTACAACTAAAAGCATAAAGTACATGTGAGCTAATTTTACAGTCTAAACACATATATTAATTCGGCAAATAGTTACTGTATGACACTATGTGTCAGGCACCATCTAGGTACTAGGAGTACCTTGGTACACCTAAAACAGAAAAGCTCTGCCCGCATGCAACAGGCTCTCCAGTATATGTGCATGTGTGGTACACATGAAACATAATCATGAGGGAACTTTGGGCTGGTGGAGTCAGGTCAGTTTTTTGTACAACTAGAAGCCATCTGGAAGAGGCATTGAGTATTACATTATTAAATTATAATGATATGTAATTCCTATGGTAATGCAGTGGGATTCTAACCCACTAATTTGATAGATGATCATGAAATTTACTATAGAAACATTTTTTTTAAATCAGGCTATCCAGGCTATTCCATAAAAACTCGCAAACTTTGATGTAACTGAACTGAACTGTAATTCACCAGAGTCCCACATAGGAGATGCCCTGGGTACAACCTTCTATAATCTACAGGAGAGCATAGAGTCAGCGAGGTCAAAAGTGAACATTTTAAAATCAGGCTAGAGCTTTAACCTGGCCTTGCCACTTAACCAGTTGTGACTTAACATCTCTTAACCCTCGGTTTCCTCATCTGTAAAATAGGGGTAATATTAAACCTTCCTATGTGTTGCTTTGGAATGCCTATGCTTCAAAAGTAAGGAAGCAGCATAGTTATTTGCCACACTCCTGCTTCCAAGGGCCCCTCCCTGAGTGCTCATTGAACTTCCCCCCCCTCATTTATTTTTTATTTTTTTGGTTTTGGGGATTGAACCCAAAGGCATTCTACCTCCAAGCTATACCCCGAGACCTATTTTATTTTTTATTTGGAAACAGGGTCTTGCCCAGTTCCTTAGAGCTTTGCTAAGTTGCGGAGACTGGTTTCAAACCTACGATCCTGATCATCCTATCTTGGCCTCCCAAGAACTGGGATTACAGGTGTGCCTGGTGCCTCACCACGCCTGGCTCAGAGAACTTTCTTCTGCCACATCTTCTACCACTCTAAATGGTGGAATTCCAAGCAGCACAACCCAATGCAGACAGTGGATGAAGCCCAGGCCTTGTGAGAAGTCTATTTTGGGCTGGCGGTCTGCTGGTGAGCACGTAGGCAGGCCAGCCTTGCCTGGGACTCTGCCCTGGGTCAGCTGCCCCTGGCCCTTCCCAGGTGTCACAGCTCCATCCCTTCCCCAGTTGCCCAGACCTGGTGCTTCCTGTGGATTTTTTCCCACCAGACTCGTGGTCATGTGAGAAAGACCCTCTCGCCCTTCCTCCTTGTGAAGGAAGGGTGACAGCCTCTTATGTAAGTCACGGGGGTGTGCTTTGGAGGCTACCTGTATTAAGAGGAGTATTTCTGTCTTAATTGATCCCAGCTGGACATTTAGTTCAAAATGTTTTATAAACCCAGCAAAAAAAAAAAAAAAAAAAAAAAAACCTTTTAGTAAATGTTAGCAAATGTTCAGCCTACCATTATACAGGTAAGAAAGCGTCTGGTGTTAGATACAGGTTTAACTTTCATATTTAATGTTATGAGAGAGAGAATTCTGAATAGACAATCACTATCCATCCGTTTCTTTGGGACTAAATAAACAATTACTATAATAAAGTAATTACAGAAGCTGGAAGGAGCTCTGCCATGTGAGAAGGGTCTCTTGGAATAAAGAACCTACACACCAGACTCTGGAAGGCACAGGTCTCTTACATGAGACCAGTATCTCCCTCTGGCCTCAGTCTGGGGACCTCGTTCAAACCACTGCTATTCAGAGAAATGCATTTAAGGCTCAGTTGGACTCGGCCAGTCTGGACATTATGCTGGTCACCAGCCTAAGCAATATGCTGGAAAGAGTCTGTTTTAGATGACATGAACGTGAAAGGTATCTGGTATTCTCTCTTCCTAGCATTGCTTTGGTCTTTTTATTTATTTTTTATTTTTTAAGTGCTCACAAGCCTTCCCTTGATAAAAAAAAATACTTATTTGTTAATTAATCATTTGATCCTAATCAAAAAGCAAGTATTAAATCCTTTTATTTTCTAGGTGCAATGCGGCATCAAAAGGGGCACATTATAAGCTTTACTAGCTTGTGAGCTAGGTGTAAATTATAGACAGGCTGATGGGCAGAGGGGTAGATGGGCAGGCAGAGTGTCAGACAGACAGACAGAAAGACAAGTGTATAGTGAAGGGTTTACTTTGGTTGAAGTCACTTCAGGAATTTCTGGTAGCACAGTCACTGGGATTTGGATATCAGAGCAGGAAAGAATTCAGGGAAGAGAGAGGCTCTGTGCTGGTCCTTAAAAGATGGACATTGAGAAGAGAAAGAACGGGGAGGGGGGGCATTCCAGACTAAAGGGCAGCATGGAAAAGTCTGTGGCCACGCCGTGGGGAAGGTGCAGGTGACCGATGTAAGGACGGACCAGTGTCCACATACCAGGAAGAGGTGCTGAGAAGCGGCTGGAAATGTAAAGTATCATGCTAGGTAGTTACGAGGCACTATAAAACCCAGGAGAAGAAAGGGTTTGTTTTGTTTTCTATGGCAGGCAACAGCAAGTGGGATCCTGCTTCAGAACTGTCTCTCTCTCTCTCTTTTTTTTTTCATATATATAAAAGTTTTCCTGCATTGTTTACTTGGGCAATGCATCTACAATCCTGAGCTGTCTTGCAGCGAAGGTTGACCAGGGCACTCATGAGAAAGATCTACAGCATAGGGCTATTCTTTGGTTTTCAGCATTGTGCTTTTAAAAGCCTTTAGGCACAGGCATAACTGCATTGACCTTTTACCCCTCAAGCAAGTGAATAGCCGAAAATAAGAGCTTAATATTATAGTGGCCTTTTAAAAATTCACATAGTTAACTCATGTTTGAAGAAATAGGTTTATATCTCACCATAAAGTTGAATAAGTTGGAGCACAGCTGGACAAGATTATCTTCATTTTCGAGTAAAATGAAATGAGATCTATAGAGTTATCCAAGGTCACAAATCTAGTAAGTGTCAAAGTCAGAATTCAGACATTAGTCATCTTGTCCCAAAGCCAGTGATTTTTCGCTTAACATAGATTGTACTCTGAGATTCATAGATGAAGAAAACACAAACATTTGGCTTGTTGTAAATACATTCACTAACCCTAAGACACAGATTTCCAGGAAAACCACGCAAGCTAATAGGAAGAAGAAAAATTAATAAATTTCCTTTAGGTTGTTTCTTTCTGTTATTTCCATGAGGGCCAGAGTCGTCCTAGGGCAGTGTTAAGCCCAGATAAGGATGCTTTAAGGACAGAAACTTGGATTTTGATACCAGTTCCAATAATACTGATGCCTTTTTGCGATGAAAGCAGGCTCTCCGGCAATTGGAGCAGTCTCTGGAGTGAGTAGCTGACAGCCTTTGAGAAGCCTTGTTGCACACACTTGTACTCAGCTCACTCCCCTTCTGCGCAGGGACGGGGCATTCACATGGAGACCAACAGTGCCCCCGCAGGTGCCAGTGCGATCACCCAGAGGCAATAGGAATCAGTTTGCATAAACAGAAGGTCACCCCTGGGACACAGCTGTGGCCACCTCGAAGAGACAAAACCCATCTTGTGTGCTTTTAGTAAGGTAACCAAGGTAGAAAGGCACGGCTTTAAAAGTCCATGGTCTTCAACCCCTTTTGCTCACAAAGCCACCACTAAAAATATTTTTAAACTATTGCATGCTTTTAAGTTGACATCTAAAACTTTTCATTATCAGTTTAAGTACTGGTACCACATGCCATTTCCAGCCCCCTTGGGAACAGTATAGATGTTTTAAATATATTTTTGACCAAACCTTGGACATGCCAATTTTGCTTCTTTAATTCATGGCAAATTTTCAAACTAATGAGCCTAAATAAGTTGGCTTTAGAAAAGGTCTGGCTGGGCGTGGTGGCGCACGCTTGTAATCCCTGCACTTGGGAAGCAGAGACATGAGGATCCTGCAGGTTCGAAGCCAGCCACGCTGGCTTAAGAGACCCTGTTTCCAAATTTAAAAAATATATAAAAATAGGTCTGAGAGTGTAGCCCGGAGGTAGAAGGGCTTCCAGGAACCCCAGTACCACAAAAAAAAGTCTGACTTTTCCATTTTTAACTCAAATACACCTGTTAATTCACACCCCCATGATAGAAGTTTCACTTTTGAATCCCAGTTATAAGATGAATAAATAGATAGATAAGCAGAGAAAATACTCAGCCTAGGCAGTACTACCTGGCCAGGACAAAGTATGAGCCACTGCTTTAGGATTTCTTGGTTTATTCTTATGGCCCCTCCCTCAGCACCTGTTCCTAGAACTACGAACAGCCATACACTTTGCACTAGCATTGACTTCTTTGTGGCATTTTGTCTCATTTTTTCCCTAAACCCTTGAGAAGTCAAGGCAAATGTCTTAACATTTAATACGCTAGCATGTATCTCTTAAGAACAAAGGCAATTCAGTTATCAATCTTGGGATTTTCAACATCAATATAATACTGTTAATAGTGCATATTTTAGATTTCCCCATTGCGACAATAACATCCTCTATACTTTAAAATCCAGAATCACAGATTATGTTTGGCTACCTGGTTTCTTGATTCTTCTTTAATCTGAAATTGTGCTCAAGCCACCCCCCCCACCACCAATGACATCGACATCTTTTAAAAGCCTGGGCTTTCTTGCCTACCGTCTCCTACACTGCTGTTCAACTTCGAGTTGTCTGATTGTTTCTACATGATTAAATTCAGTGACCATTTCTGGATTGCTGTGTTGGTGATGCTATGTCCTCATATCAGGAGGTACCCTGCTCTTTGTAGGACACTTGAGGATATTCACCCAGGGACAGTAAAACAAGTGAGATGGATGTGGAGCATGCCTCTTGCAGTAAGGTGCACAGAGAATTGCACAAGGGGACACAGAAGTATTCACAGGACCAGTTTTAGGACTCAGAAAATGTGGAAGTCGAGGACATGACAACTGGTTCCCTTAAAACTACAACAGGCAATACAGAAAGCCCTCACGTACCCTCAGAGAGACAGGTGCCTCTTTTTGAAAACAAAGCAATATCTTTGGTGGGGATCTGTGGAATCCATTGATGTTGTATGAGTCATTGTCAGGCATTGCTAGGGACCCAAAAAGGGTGTACAGACCCCCCAAGACTGGCCTTGGCAGCTCCTGCAGCCCACAGGTCCCCGTGCCTGTGGGATATGCTAGACTAAACATGGGCCGGCCTGGGTCCCCTTTCGGGTGATCGTGCTTTGCCTAGAGACTGAAGGGTTGACCCTGGTACCACTGCCCCCAGTGTGAGCACCCCTGAAAAATGATCATGGCTGTGACAACCGCGTGGACTGGCTCAGGCCACTTTTGCTAGGAGCTTTCTGTGGGCCAGGCACTGGGCGAAGGTATTTTCTTTCTCTTTCTTTCTTGGCTTGATGTTGTTGTTATAAAAACCGGGTCTCACTGAGTTGCTGAGAATCTCCCTAAACTGCTGAGCCTGGCTGCAAACCTGCGACCCTCCTGCCTCTGCCTCCCAAGTACTGGGATTAGAAAGCGCAGGCCTGTGCCACTGCACCCAGCGATATTTTCTTATGTTAATGTTGGCATGAAGGTGCAGGTGTGACTATTCCCATTTTAAGATGGAGAGGTGGGGGCTTCCAGGGTGCGGCAGCTTCCCCAGGACTGGATAAGCCCAGGCAGCCTGAGACCAGCACTCATGCTTGTCGCCACCGCGGGATCACTGCTGGCCAGCCCAGGACACTCAGGTGTGACTCTTCAGAAGGTACCAAAAAGTCAGCAAGGAGAAAAATGAGACAAATGCAGTCACGTCAGATGCTGCCCGTACTAAATTCATTCCCCTAAATTCATTCGCTCATCTCTGACCATAAGAACCTATCAAACAATTTCAAAGCTGGGCGCAGTGGCACATGCCTATAATCCCAGTACTTAGGACTCTGAGACAGAAGGTCTCAGGTTTGAGAATAGCCTCAGCAACCTAGTGAGGCTCTCAGCAACCTAGGGAAACTGTTTCAAATTTTTAAAAAAAAATTTTTTTTTCTATCTCTGCCATCTTCTTTTCATCACTTCTAATTCTTGTCCAAGTCCCTAAGGCCCTGGGCCTTCTTTTATTACCTGCTCACAATAAATGGTGTAGAATCCCAGAGGGGTCCCGTGGCTTCCCCGACTGGGGGCAGTGCTCCCTGGGAAAAGGCAGACTCCTACCAGGTTCCTTTGGGGTCTTCCTCACCCTGGTTCACCCCCCATAATACCTACAAGGGGTTATTTCCCTTAGTGGCTTTTTGTGCACTTAATTTCACTGAGTAATTCTTGCCCTTCCTTGTTAAGTTTTTTACAAGGGCGGTAGCAGGCTCCTGGTGTGCGCTTGTTAGCGTGGGGTGTTTACTGCTGGCTCTGGGGCTTTTAACTCACACCGGGTGTTCATGGATTAGCTTACAAATGGACACCCCGTCGGGTGTTTTCCTGACTTAAAAGCAGAAGAATAGGCATTCCCCACCACCACCACACTGTATTACTGTAAAGTCATTTGAATAACTATAATAAAAGTATGGACAGCACACTTAGAAATCAGAGCAATCAGAATATGAATAATGAAGTTAATATACTGTTTCCTAAGTGGGTCTTTTTTTTTCTTTTTGGCTATTTGTATTCATGAAGTAATTTCCTGTATACTTAAGTTTCCTTAGTTGGGTTGTAAGCTAATAGTTCAAAATAGAACTTGTGAGTGTGGGTGGAGATGGTAAATAAAATGGCATTTTGGTGGGTACAGTGGCTTTTATAAGTGTACTAGGGGCTCCTTTTTTTCTGTATTCTGAAGTAGTTTGCATTCTCATTGGTCTTTTTCTTCTGCCTTGAGAGAATCCAGAAATGCCTTTTTAAAACAACAAAACACTGGTGTTTTTACAACGCAAATACTTTTCAAATAAACTGATGTCATGCCTTACTGTCAACAAACCACTGGTCATGAAGAGAACACACTGGTGGCTCTGGAAAGGGTCACAGAGACTGAAAATTGCCCCCGCTGCTGATTGCTTTAAGAAAATAGATGCTGCCGACCCCTCCTGGAATTAGCCCAAGAGCAGCCTATGGCCAGGAGAGTCTACCTAACACTAGACAAATTCTGTGTCCAAAATAGGCATGCTAGAGTGGCCATTACATAATGTGAGATGCATTCAGTGTTTAGGGTTCTTTGTAGTTCTTTGTTTAATTAACTCAAATAAGTGATAAAAAAAAATCACCACTTTTAAATAGTAGCAAATAACAAAACCATCGAGAACTTTTCAGAGAACCGGAACATTCTCACATCCTCACACTGGCCATTTCAGAGGCCCCCAAAGGGCAAATAAGAGCAAGGACTGACCACCTACCGGTGGCCTCCTCTGTAGGACAAGTGGTGGGGCTCCTGCCTGCGTTTTGTGACAGCTGCAGGGGGCAATTACAGACTTGGAGTCATGACCTGGGACAACCCAAATATACTGGAAAAGACAAAAGCAAAAATGAATAAAATTTTAATAAGATTTTAAGAAATGGGCAAGTTAAGTATTTGACTTCTGGATGATGAAGACTGAAGGTGATATAGTATGTCCACTTAGAAGGCATTGGATCCAGTTCTACTTTTGCAGATGGAAACCTAGATTCGAGCATGCCTCCCACTGGCCGGGCATGGTGCGCCCTCCAGTAATCCCAGTACTTGGGAGGCTGACACAGGAGGATTATAGATTAGAGGCCATCTTCAATAATTTAGCGAGACCCTCAGTAACTTAGACCCTGTTTCAAAATTAAAAATTTTAAAGCCAGGCATGGTGGTACATGCTTATAATCCCAGCATTTGGGAGGCTGAGACAGGAGGAATACAGTTTGCGGGCAGCCTCAGCTACTTAGTTTGGCCCTTTGCAACTCAGTGAGATCCTGTTTCAAAATAAAGAATAAAAAAATAGGGCTGGGGGTGTGTCTCTGAGGTAGAATGCCCTTGGGTTCCATCCCCAGTACCTAAAAAAGAATTTTTTTAAAAGGGCCATGGAGGTGCGTGTACCTCAGAGATAGAATGTCTCTGGATTCAATTCCCAGTACCAGGAAGGAAAAAAAAGAAAAAAGAATTCCCCACTCACATGGGTTTTCTGATGGAAATCTGGGGTCCTTTCTGCACCAATTAAACAGGGCATGGAAGCTGGGTGTGGTGATGCACGCTTGTAATCCAGCATTCTGGAGGCTGAAACCGGAGGATCACTGTTTGTGGTCAGCCTCAGCTACTTAGTGAGGCCCTCCGCAACTCAGTGAGACCCTGTTTCAAAATACAAAATAGCCGGGCGTGGTGGCGCACGCTTGTAATCCCCGCGCTTGGGAGGCGGAGACAGGAGGATCGCGCAGGTTCGAAGCCAGACGCGCTGGTGTAAGAGACCCTGTTTCAAAAATATAAAATAGGTCTGGGAGTGTAGCCCGGAGGTAGAAGGGCTTCCAGGAACCCCAGTACCACCAAAAAAAAAAAAAAAAAAAAAAAAAAAAAATACAAAATAAAAAATAGGGCTGGGGGTGGAACTCGGAGGTAGAAGGCCCCTGGGTTCCATCCCAAATATCCCCCCCAAAAAGGGTATGGGGAGTGACTTGGTGCTTTGAGGGGGAATTTGCAAGGATTATTTTAATTGTAGCAGACATGAGTATCACAAGAGGTCAGCTGAAGAAACTGAACTGCTAAATCCTAACATACCTCCTATGGGGCTTTGATGGGCGGTGTCAAGCTGAATGCCACTACCTGGCCAGAGGTGGCTGAAAACCTACATCTAGCAGCAAGCATGATGCGGCCAAAGCTTGAACTGTCCACCCCGTAGGGCTTTACAGCTAGGAAGAGCTCAGGGACCATGGAGACCTCAGAAAGGTTAGATGACTAGTCCAAGGTCACAGGGCTGGTCAGACACTGACCCAGGCCTGGAATCCTGGGCTCTGTCCTCTCCAACCCTGCATTGAGGACCTTGGTCTTTGGTGCCAGCCTGAGCAGGAGAAGCTTCCGGAGACAGTCTGTCTGTCTGAATCGCCCGCTCCTGGCTGCCCGTGTTCCGGTCCTGACTGGGGAATTGCCAGATCTGCTTACAGTGATATGCAGAAACCAGGATGTGGGCGAGGTGCCCCTGAACCACACGACTTTTCCCTTTTTGGAGACTACAGGCTGTATTCCGTGGCCAGTGGCCACTAACTTTGGGATCTGATGAGCATACTTAGGTCCATAGTGAATTTATCAGCCGCAAGTATGTTTCTTGCTTCCTCATCTGAGTTTGGTTAATGGGTGAGGTAAAAGCCAGCCTATCTTGGGCTTGTTCTAGAGTCAGCTACCCCTTACTGTGAGGCTTCAACGCTGCAGGGAAGCACAATTTTTACTTGAAAACAAGACAGGTAGCATGGGATGCTAGATATAACTTGAACTTTGAAACCTAACCAGCCAAATCCACATCTACCAGCTGCGTGACTCCAAGAAAATACTTGTCTTTTCTGAGCCTCATTTTCCAAATCTGTAGAGATGATAATGTTCAGTCCTTGCAGGAATATTCACAGGTTTAAACTTATAGGCTACATGAAAGTAAGTATCAATTAAACCTTTATATTGAATATATATATGAATATATGTATTTATGTACATATACAGATAAATGATAGATAGATAGATATTGAATTAGATAGATATTGAATCTGGGGCAGTCTACCTCTGAGCTATACCTCTAGCCCTAATTTCTTTCTATTTTGAAGCAGAGTCTCCCCGAAGTTGCTGAAACCTCACTAAGTTGCTGAGGCTGGCCTTGAACCTGTTTTTCTCCTCTCTCAGCCTCCCAAGTACTGGTATTGCACGTGTGCACCACCCAGGGGCATTCTACCTCTGAGCTCCACCCCCAACCCTATTTTTTATTCTTTATTTTAAAACAGGGTCTCACTGAGTTGCAGAGGGCCTCACTATGTAGTTGAGGGTGCCTGCGAACCACAATCCTCCTGTCTCAGCCAGCCCCCCAAATGCTGGGATTATAAGCATGTGCCACCATACCCGGCTAATAATATTTTTAAGAGTTTCATAGATACTGTTATTTAAAATATAAAGCCTGGTGAAATGTTGTGACGTGAGGAATTTTAAAGGTAATATTTAGCATGTAGTTCTTATAATAATATTTGAATATTAGTGAAAGAAAACATCATATTTATGTTTTATTGAAAGGTAAAGGTTATTTGTTCCCCAAATAACATTTGTGATTCTTGAGAATGACCCTCATCGTAGGCTACTCAGTATCAATCTTTTCTTCTCATAAAGTATGCATGTATATATAGAAAAAGAGATCCTATTTTTAGACTCTTGACCTACACAGCACTTGGCACCTTATCTGCAATATAGGTAGGGAATGGGTATCAGATCGGGTCTCTCCAAGCCCTAGGAAGCTCCATTTTGCTCCTGTGTGTGGACACCTGTCATGGGAGGCTCTGCTTGTCAAACACACTATCCAGCACTTTGGCAGCCCCATCCCAGAACTGGACACTGATGCCTGGAGTGATGGCACTGGGGTTCTGATTCTAGACACACCTCTCACCTCCGTGGCCCCAGCTAGAAGAGCTCAGCCCTGTGAACCTCAGCATATCTGCCCCTGCCCTTCTGGGATGCAGAAGCTGGATGCTCTGCAGTGCGGTAGAGGGAAGGGTCCTGCCCAGAGGGCTTTTTCATGAGCCACAGCTGGCTCAGCACATCTCAAGGCCGGCCTGGGAGACCTCCCCTCCCAGGAAGGGGCAGCATGGGTGCTGGAGTCCACCTCTCCTCCCTGGAAGCCTCAGAGGCCTGCCTTCCTACCTCCCTCTCTGGGTAAAGAGTCGGTTCACAATACTCTGCTAAGGACCCTGTATCACCCTCCTTTGGGCCCACAGGCTGAATGAAGACTTAGGCCCAGCCCAGCCAGGAGAAGGAATACTGCCCAGCTACAAGTATAAAAATGACTTTTTCATTAAAATTTAGCTAACTTGTCTGTTTTAAAGAAAAATCTGACATTTTAGGAGAATACTCTGTCCACCGATGCCAGCTTAGCCAAGATCATGTTTTGAATTATATAATTTTTAGTTCAGCTCTTACAGGGAGTACTCGGAGCTCTCACCACTGTTACTATAAAAACTCAGTCAACTTTACAAAACACTCACTCTCTCAATCCTTTGTCCCTAAGGTGACATTACTATTTTTTCCCCATAATGGAAAGAGGCAGTTTGTAGTGAACGGCTTGTTCCCAGAGTCGTGCCCTAGTACACGGTTTAGTCTGTTTAAATAACACTGTTTATACAAAGGACACATCAAAGTTAAAATATTTCAAATAGAATAATGCCAAAATATTTGGTTACACTATGAGGGATGACTTAAGTACATTTATGCATTTTTATTTTTCAAAAACTTTAGCTTTGAGATGACATGTTTTCCAAGATACATCCTCTAGGTGCATCTGGGAAATGGGCAAGTGTTTGTTGTTTATTTGTTTGCTCATTTTAAAGATACTCTCCTTTTGTGGTTTGCAAGTATTTTACTAACAAAGTTAGGTTCAGTGAGGACCGTTTGCCTCTCTGATATTCTGTCAAGCCCTTTATTGAATAAAGAAGAAAGCGAGAGACTAGTAAGTCTTAATTTAGGCAACAAATCCAAACCCCAAACCCTTTTGTGTGAATTCCTGGGAGATTGAAGCAACTCTGGGCAGCTCATCATGAGGGACAACTTGCCTGTGCTGAGCAAAACCTTCTGCAGAACTCTTAAGAACAGGTTCAGGGAGTTTGCCCAGCACCCCTCTGCAGAGATATATGACTCCTAATACCTCTCAAATGCCTAGCATGGATAAACTGAGGCTCCGTCTATAGCATCAAAGGCCTCGAGTTAGGAATTGAGTTGGAAGAGACAGGCCTATTTGCTTGGTGGTGTGGGAAATACAATGGTATCCGTTCCTGGTTTCCAGAATTTGTATATCTGTGTGAAATTTTCTATATAAATATTGTTTGTTCAATTTTTTAGAATATGAAGGAGGGGAAAGCCTTCATCGCAACAAGAGACGCTATAGCCTGCATTCAGGGCTTAAATAATAGTTTCACCTTAGTGACAGTGCAGGAGAGAGATTTCCCATCAAATGGAGCAGTTCTCAGTAGCTACAGCCTTCACTTTAACACATTAGACATTTGTCCAGTGCTTCCTGGGTGCCAGCAAGCTTGTGAACAGTTTTAGGTTTATAACAAAATCGAAAGCAAAGAGCCGGGCATAGTCATGCACACTTGTAATCCCAGTACTTGGGAGGTTGAGACTGGAGAATCACAGGTTCTCAGCCAGCCTCAGCTACCTAGTGAGGCCCTCTGCAACTTACTGAAACCCTGTTTCAAAGCCAGGCATGGTGGCACAAGCTTGTAATCCCAGTATTTGGGAGGATGAGACAGCAGGATCACAGTCTGAGGACAGCCTCAGGTACCACTTAGTGAGGCTCTTTGCAACTCAGTGAAACTCTGTTTCAAAATAAAGAAAAAAAAATGGGGCAGGGGGTGTAGCTCAGAGGTAGAATGCCCCTGGGTTCCATCCTCAGTACTGCAAAAAATAAGGAAGGAAGGAAGGAAGGAAGGAAGGAAGGAAGGAAGGAAGGAAGGAAGGAAGGAAGGAAGGCTGTTCAAAATAAAGAATAAAACAATAGGGCTGGGGATGTAGCTCAGAGGTAGAATGCCCCTGGGTTCAATCTCCAGTACTGAAAAAAAAAAAAAAAGATTGAGAGGAAAGTACAGACATTTCCTGTCCACCTCCAGCCCCACACATGCAGGGCCCCCACCATTAACAGCGTCTCCTGTCTGAGCAGTACATCTGCTATAATCAATGAACCTATGTTGACATAACCTAATCACTCAAAGTCCATAGTTTACATTGAGGTTCACTCTTGATGTTGTACATGGTGAGCGTTTGGACAAAATTTCTTTTGGTATATATTGACCGTTACCAGGAAGCCTTTTAACTCAGGGTTAGTAATCTGTCACATCATCATCTAAAATCATAAGTAGTTTGTACATTTCACATTCTACATAGGTCACCACAGAGGGGCCATGTGAAATTTAAAATAAGAAAGAAGGCACCAGACCTTCCCATTATGCAGTGTATGCCCTAAATATTGCAATATTTGTACCTCAAAATATTCGGGACTGCTTAAAAATTTGTTCACTGTTTATCTGAAATTCAAACTTAACCAGACATTTTCTGTCTTTTATATTGAATACAAAGCCCGTGACACAGCCGGGCAGCCACAATGTCTTATAAAGAGGGGGAAATGTTTTTCAGTATCTTAGAAAGTATCAGGGGCTAAATAAGAACACTATCAGTATTGATTCAAATAGTTATTATAACTCTAGTAAGATGAAATTATGTAACAAATTTGTTAGTCTCAAAAGCAGTGTAACTTGAACTTTTTAAACTGGAATGTTTTGCCATAAACTTAAGTTTAAAATTTTAGTTGTATTTTATTCTCATTTCTGATTAATCTTCAGTTGATTGTTAATCGATCATAACTTTTGATGTCCCCTGGTTCCTAAGTTAATGATCTATTCAGGAATTCTCACCTAGAGCCCCCAGCCCTATGGTGTGAGTTCTTCCGCAAAACAGTGAGTCAATTTTTTTTTTCCTGTTTAAAGACTCCTTTGTATTTTGATGAATCACCTCAAATATATCCATTTAAGAAGTTATGATTTCTATAAAAAGCACAGTATTTTACGACTATAATATTTAGTTTTACAAATAAAGATGGGCACACATGTAATCATAATAAAAGTTTATTATTGAAATAAATCACAAATAGCAAAAGCAGCTCATTTTAAAAAATAAGTAATTTGAGCTGGGCATGGTAACACACACGTGTAATTCCAGTACGTGGGAGGCTGAGACAGGAGCATCAGAGGTTCACAGCCAGCCTCGGCTACTTAGTGAGGCCCTCCACAACTTAGTGAGGCTCTGTTTCAAAATAAAGAATAAAAAGTAAGGCTGGAAGTATATTCAGAGGTAGAATACCTCTGGGTTCAATCCCAAGTACCACAAAAAAGTAATTTGTTTCTCTAAATCAGGATGGATGAAAGATTTTTGTTGTTGATGATATTTTTAAGAAAACTCCCTGAACAAGGCCCAGTTAGAAAGTGTTTCAAAGGAAAGGAGGAATTTGGACTGCTCTCCCAATCTCCCAACCCCTTGAGACCTTCCTTCGAGAGTCCTTTGGACCCAACATGTTGGTTGTGGAAAGCTGAGCTCTCAGGCTACCGGAAGCTGGTGAGGAAAGTGAATTTGGAGACGGTCCCTTACTCTCGGGTGGAAGATGCACCCACGTGATAGGGAAGGTTAATTTTGGAGCTTTGCATTTCATAAAGATGCAGTTCTCAGTGGAAGTCCTGGTATCCTCTGGAAAAATGACGGATTCTTTCTTTTCCCTCTATGAAAGTGACTAATTCATTTAAGAAACAGCTTTCAGGGCCTCCGGGGAACTTGATTGTGACCCATCAGTGAGTAAGCCAGTCACACTTCCTGCCTCTTGGAGTTGGCGATGTGTCAGAGGAGACAATGAGGAGCGCACCTGAGCCCCTTAGTTAGTGTGCTACGGTGGGGAAGCACTGTGGTGGGGTGGGGAGCAGGGCTTGGAGAGCAGAGCTTGGGCAGGGACTGCACCATAAACAAGGCCCGGGTGGAACTTGTTGACCTGACATTTGGGCCAAGACTTGAAGAGACACAGGAGCTGCACAGGGCTCTGCGGAGGCACAAGGGCCCGGGCAGAGAGGGCTGGTTTGCGCCATGGTTCCAAAACCAGATGATTTAACCCCCAGGGGACATTTGAGTATATCTAGAACATTTGAGTTTCTCCTGACCAGGAAGGGAGATGCAGCGGGGCATCCTAGAGTGCACAGGACAAAGAATGACCTAGCCCCGGTGTCAGTGGAGCTGAGGTTGAGAAGCCTGGGAGCCCGAGGGAAGGATATAAAAAGCAGGAACTGAGGTCAGAGAGAGCAGAGGCCGGGGTGGGAGTGGAGGGGGCGGCGCGGGCCCTAAGCCAGTGAGGACTTTGGCTTTTACTCCAGGAGAAATGGGGAGCACTGGAGGTTTCTGAGCAGAGGAGTGAAGTGATCTGAGTTGATATTTTAAGAGTATCCCACAAGGTGGAAAATAGATTGAAGGAGGAAAAGAGTGATAAAGGGAGACCAGTTGAGGGACTTAATGGTTTTCCAGGGAAGTGACAGTCGTGCTTCAGCTAGACCCAAGCAATTTTGTAATGTATAATCAACTGAAACACCGAGTACTAAGTTTCAAAAATCAGGCAATGACATGTTCTTGGATCCCAATCCTCAATTTTTTATTCTACATCTATAGTATATGATAATCTGTGTGTGTGTGTGTGTGTGTGTGTGTGTGCGCGCGCGCGTGTGTGTGCATGCATATGAAATCTTAGGTGCCTTAGCCCCTGAAACACACACAGCTATATGTCATTTTACACAGTCAGATACCTGCTATCTTTTAACAATTATATGGGTTAGGTCTATGATAGAATAATGTAATACAATAGATACGATGTAATCTTTCAACACTTTAACATGGCCTTGGTTTTAAAAAAAAGCATTTCCTCTTGCTAACAACTCTTTCAAGGTATATTTTCTTAGGCCACATATAACTCTAAACATACTAAATTGCCTGGAAATTAGATGAGGGTTGCAGAAAAGGCCTTGTATCTAATAAATAAGTGTTTGGTTTGCTTTCCTTTTAGAAATGTATTAAATTACCCCAATACTTACTTTTCTCTTACTCATTGTGCTTAGCAAATGCTAAAATACTCAGAAAACATCCACACATTGCAAACCCATGGACATCTTAGCATCTTTTTATCTTTCCTTCATGGTATCTCCTGGAAGCACATCTCCTGTCCTGTTTGTGGTCAGACAGATCCCTGTGGCAACCTACAGCAGAGACGGGGCCCTGCCCATCCTCAAACAGCCTCTCATTTCAATTGGCTGCAATACATGCCAATCACGATACTTTTTGTTGAAGCCACACCACCCACAGGAAGTGGCCAGTTAGTCTCCATTAGTGAAATATGAACTGTTTTTCTCTTCCTTAATGTTTTCTTTGTTTTGTTTTGTTGGGCTGGGGGTTGAATCCAGGAGCATTCTACTTCCAAGCTATACCCTCAGCCCCATTTATTTTATTTTATTTTATTTTTATTTTTGGCACCGGGGATTGAACCCAGGGGCATTTTACCTCTGAGCTACACTCCCAGCCCTATTTCTTATTTTTTTTGAAACAGGGTCTCACTAGGTTGATGAGAGTCTCTCTCTACTTGCTAAAGCTGTCCTCAAACCTGTGACCCTCCTCTCTCAGCCTCCCAAGTACTGCGATGACAAGCTTGCACCACCATGCCTGGCTCTTAATGTCTTTTTAAGGGAGTTTCAAAGGAGAGTTGAGTTGTAGAGCCCCTTTTGTATTCTGTCAGAAGGGCCTTTGTCCCTCTCAGCCACTCAATCAAGGTAAATTTCAGGGACAAACACTCCCTATTTCAAATGAAAGAAGCAAAGTTGGAAGAAATTGCCTTTTTTTTTTTTCTAAGACCGTGTTCCTCAAAGTCTGGTCTATGGGTCATGGATAGCAGAATTCCTCTGGGACTTGTCAGAAATGCAGGTTTGTTCACAAACCAGGAAACCCCAAGACCTGAGGGCAGGGCCAGGAATCTGCATTTCAGTGAGCATCCAGGGCTCTTTCCTCATACTCTGGTTTGGAGCTACTCCCTCAGTTATAAGTCGGCAGGAGAAATGGCCTGAGATGATGAGCGGCTGCCCTCCTCTTCTCTGTCAACTCGCTAAAACTGGCCGATATCATTCAAATGAGAAATAAACTTCTAAGGATTTGTTTTCAACAAGAAAGTTGTCACCCATCACATCAGTCCCCTCTTTTAGCTAAATAGTCTTTCTTCTGCAAAGTGCTGGAGGGACCATTTTAGCCTCCAATCTTGGGGAGTTGGGGGAGGCACGTTTAGCTTAACCAGCCGCACAATGTGCTGGGGGTCGGTCCAATCTGGGCTGACTTTAGGGGCGCTTTGATCTAGAAGATGGCCTCAAATGATCATTGCTATCTCGTGTGACATTTTCTGTTTTCTTATTAAACAGCAACTATGCCGGAGGACTATCCTGACCAGTTTGATGATGTCATGGATTTTATTCAAGCCACCATTAAAAGACTGAAAAGGTCACCAGATAAACACATGGCCGTGCTTCCTAGAAGAGAGCGGAATCGGCAGGCCGCAGCCGCGACCTCGGAGAATTCCAGAGGCAAAGGTCGGAGAGGCCAGAGGGGCAAAAGTCGGGGTTGTGTCTTAACCGCAATACATTTGAATGTCACTGACTTGGGTTTGGGCTACGAAACTAAGGAGGAACTGATTTTCCGGTACTGCAGCGGTTCTTGCGAAGCAGCTGAGACAATGTATGACAAAATACTCAAAAACTTATCCAGAAATAGAAGGCTAGTGAGTGACAAAGTGGGGCAGGCGTGTTGCAGACCCATCGCCTTCGACGACGACCTGTCGTTTCTAGATGATAACCTGGTTTACCATATTCTAAGGAAGCATTCCGCTAAAAGGTGTGGATGTATCTGACTCCGGCTCCAGAGACTGCTGTGTATTGCATTCCTGCTACAGTGCAAAGAAAGGGACCAAGGTTCCCAGGAAATGTTTGCCCAGAAGGGAAGATGAGGACCAAGGAGGCAGAGGCAGAGGAGGAGGAAGAAGAAGAGGAAGGCAGCCATCGTGGGAGCCTGGTAGAGAGAGGTCCAGCTACAGAAAACTGGATAGGAGAGAGAAAGCAGCCATCTGGCTTCTCCCGGACGGCAGCTGATGTCACCAGATGCTCAGGGCTGGTGTCCCTGGTTGGCGGTTGCCATGGCGCCATCTGATACAATCCACCATCCCGGTGGCCGTCACAGATGCACTCGAAGAACCAAACCAGTGTATCTCCTGTGGTTTGTTTTCACACGTCTGAAGACGCCGGGGGAAATGATAATCCTGGTGTCATTCCTTGTTGTTACATTTTACTGCTGAAAGTAAGGAAGGTTTATTTTTCTGTCACTCAATGGATTCATACCCTGGAAAGGAGAGTGGGGGGAAAAAAAAGCAGAGACATAAGAGATAATAACCTTCACATTTGAAAGCTGAGGCCTGAGGTTTACTACAACCAGCGGTTGGTGATTGATTTTGAACATGGTATGTGGGGTGGGAAGGAGTTGGCTAGGAACCAAAAAGGCTGTCCTTGTGATTAAAAACAAACCCGAAAGTATTTCCTTTATGTCCTTGGAAACAGGAAGTACGTGTGGTTTCTGGCAGCCTTCTTGGAGGAGAGCTGCCTGAGGCAGGGCCGCCCACCTGGGGCCTGTCGGTTTACAGAGACACGGAGGTTACACACCCAGCTCCGTTTATGCGTGGTCACCAGTGACCAGAGAAGCTACTCGATGCAATGCATCTGTTTCAGATACAGAAATATAGAGAAGATATTTATTGAGATTTAAGTTATTGTTATTTATTACTGTTCACTAATGAATTTCTCTCCTTTTTCCCCCTTTATTTATTAAAGTTTCTTTTCAAAGGTGCCAAAGTATATGTGCTTGCACAATGCAAAGAAAGTTGACAAAAGGGAATTTTAATTGGGAACAAGGGTCCATGCTTTTCAAAGTATTAAGAAAAAAATTTTTTTTCGCTAGGCAAAAATCACTTACTTTACCTTTTTAAGAAAACCTCCCCCCCCCCTTGATTTCCCCCAGATATCAGCATCTTCCCCTATTTTTATTTATTTATTGTTTTAAATATGTCAGAAGGAGCGTCTCGGGCAGGCCCCTTCCCGGGCACCAGGTGCAGAGGCCGTTGGCACTTGGCTACTCTCCTTCCTTGTCCCACCACTGAACAGGTACGCCATACTCTCTCCTTTCTGTCATATTTAAGCTCTTCTCCCCCTCCACATATACCTATTTATACTACACATAACCATATATATAAAAGGTTAAATTCCCTTTAGTGGGTAGTCCTGGGCCTCGTGCTGACCTAACAGTGAAGAAAAGGACTCTGTCAGGTAGCTGAGGTTGTGCGTGCCTCGCCTGGCCGTGCTGAACACGCACAGAGTTCACACTCAGCCCGTGTGCGCTGCCTCTACCATGAAAGAGTCCGAGGGGAGGAAGCTGAGGTGGAGCGATCAGCTCCAGGTGTAGATTTGTGCAGCTTCCAACAGACGGAAGACATGCTAGGCCCATATTACACATTTCATGAACGGGGTTTTTTTCAGGTCAGCCATCCCTACCTTAGTGGCTGTTAGTCACAGAAGTAGGACAGATTTAACAACTAAGTGACCTACTGGCCTCCCTCAAGTAATCATGTTAATTTTACAAAAGTAACCAAAAAGTGGCAGTTAATAGATGCCCCTCCCCTCGCCCCAAACCCGAGTTCTCCATAATTCTGTCTCTATCTGTCCTTCCTGCTCACCTGCACGACTGGGAAATAGAGGAAAAGGGCTTCTCTCTCACCCTCTCCTGCTCAAAACAGTGACAACCCCAGCTGTCTGGCGCATTGGGTTGTAGCCCCAGGATCATCTGTCCAATTGGGAGAATCCGGGCAGATGTGGTGGCTGATGGTCCCAGGTTCTAACCTCGGCCCCCAGGTGTCCAAGGAACTGTAGGGTTCCGGGGCGCTGACAGTGTGTTCCCAGCATCACTACACACCACAAGCAGGTTCTAATGGAAGCAGATTGCTCCACCATGAAAGGGTAAAGTTTGTGATTTTTCTTTATCATTGTTATTACCATCTGATACAGTAAGGAGTGCACTTCTTTGGAAGTTCTGACTTCTCTGATCTGTCTCAGTCATTTGTGTTATACAACCAAAGTTCTCTACAGACTTTATTTTTGTACAATATCATTTTGTAACTTTTTACAAATAAAAATTCATTTCTATTGCTCTCTTGTGCGCTATTTCTTTAATTCCTAGGTCAAGCAAGCATTTATTATGAACCACCCCTTCACCACCACATAGCCCTCTGGTTGGTCAATGGTTATGCTAATCAGTTCCCAGCAACCAATCACCACCCCTGTAGGGGAAAACTTGCAAAATTCTTCACCTATTCATTTAACAAACACTTACAGCATGCCTACATTGTGTCAGGCACTCTTTGAGGCATTGGGGACCCAACAGGCCAAAACGATAAATTTCTGCTCTTGTGGAGTTGATAATTTTTAGGAGTAAAGAGGAGACATACAATTATTTTCAAAAGTAAGCCTATAGTGGTCCAGATGGTAATCAGTGCTATAGAGAATAAAAACAGGGTGGTCAGAGTGACATAGTCTAATCCCAATACATGGCAGCAGAGACAGAAGGGTGGCAGCTTTAAGGCCAGCTCCAGTGACTTACCAAGACCCTGTTTCAAAAATTAAAACATAACGCTAGACGTGTGACTCAGAAGTAGAATGCCCCTGGGTTTAATCCTAGTATCAAAAAAAAAAATTACAAATAGGATACTATGATAGAAAATAATGGGAGTGCTGCTTTATTTAGAGGTGACACTGAGGCTGAACTTAAGAAATAATGTCAACAGCCGGGCGTGGTGGCACACACTTGAAATCCCAGCATTTGGGAGGCTGAGATAGGAGGATCTGGGTTCGCAGATAGCCTCAGCTAGTGAGGCCCTTTGAAACTTAGTGAGACCCTGTTTCAAAATAAAGAATAAAAAATAGGGTTGGGCATGTAGGTCGGAAGTAGAATGCCCCTGGGTTCCATCCCCAGTACCACAAAAAAAATAAAAATAAAAAAATAAATTAGAAGCATCCCAGGAAGAGGGAGCAGCTTGTGCACAATGCTGAGGCAGGTGAGAGCCTGGGCAGAGCCACCATGTGACACAAATCTCGATGACATCATCCACATTGCTGTCACAGGGCAGTGGTCACATCCCTGGAGCTGCACACGGTGGCAGAGGGTTTGTGTGTCCTGGTGTGAGCAGCGTGAGGAGAGGCAATGTGGCTGCCTGGTACTGAAGGAGGAGAACTCACTTCACATTCCCACACTCCACGCTGTGCACAGGGCACCTGGTGACTGCGGAGAGCTGGTGGTGCGCGGCGCTCTGTGGGTCTGCACGGCCACCAGCTGAGGCTGCCCAGTGGCCTGCACAGGGCTGTGCTGGCCTCACCTGAAATACCTCCCTTTCCTCTTGCACCTTCTAGCCATGGAGACTCGGTGGGACCAGCCGTACTAACCTGCAGGCTCCAGCATTAGGGTCCTGCGGGTAGACAAGGCTCTGGGGCAGTGCTGAGGCGGGCAGCCTCTTCTCTAAGCCAACATCCTGCTGTGGCATTGGTGACTTGGAAAGGAGACAGGAAGACTGTCAGACCCTCGCTCGCCCTCATTCCCTCATTAGAGCCACTGTGGGGAGCCATTAAGGCCTTCCCCTAGATTGGTGTCTCTGACTCAGCTGACTGTCCTTTGCTCAGAGTCAACATGGTTTGGGGTTATGGAAAGTTCAAAGAGGTCTGAGAGAGGATCAGGTGGTGATGACACGAGGGTACTGATAGGCCTATCTGTAATATGTGTTTTGTATTGGTCTTTATTATATTCCGGTGGTGGTAGCACGAGAATGTTGATTGACCTGTAGCTGTGTATAAATACCTCTGGAAAAACAAAGTCGGCGTCGGCGCAATAAAGACGAGATTGACCCAGAAGCTGCGTTGGCCAGGAGCGTCCACGCAATAGAGAATACTGACCCAGGCATAGTCGTCGACCCGTAGGGAATATTGACCCATGAACAGGGGTCGACCAGTAGAGATAGTAGGCTGGTGGCTCCCCCACGTTAGAATAAAAAATTCTCCATCCTCACACCTCACTTCAGAACCCATACTCCCATACTCTTGCCGTCTGGCTCCCGCAAGCCACCCTCCCGCAGCATGTTCCCAAAACCCCTGGCCAGGCGAGGTGCTCCTCAGAAACAAAAGGACATCTAGGCACAGTGGCACACGCTTGTAATCCCAGGACTTGGGAGTCTGAGACAGGAGGATGGTAGGTTTGAGGCCAGCCTCCCCAATTTAGGCCTTCTGCAACTTTATTGAGACCCTGTTTCAAAATTAAAAAATAAGCTGGGCATGGTGGCGCATGCTTGTAATCCCCGCGCTTGGGAGGCAGAGACAGGAGGATCACAAAGGTTCAAAGCCAGCCGTGCGTGCTGGCTTAGGAGACCCCGTTTCCAAATAAAAATGTAAAAATAGGTCTGGGAGTGTAGCCCGGAGGTAGAAGGGCTTCCAAGAACCCCAGTACCACCAAAAATAAATAAATAAATAAATAAATAAATAAATAAATAAATAAATAAATAAATAACAAAATAAAATAGGGCTGGGGATATAGCTTAGAGGTAGAATGCCCCTGGATTCCATTTCCAGTACCAGAGAGAGAGAGAGAACAAACACAGCTGGTTTTCTCATTAAATGACTTTGAGAAACATCTAGTTAAATAGCATTATCCTATGCTTTTAGGTTTAAAAGATCCCTGTTTTGTAGGACTTATACAAGCTTTTATTAGACTAATAGACAGCTCTGACAGTCCAGAAAGGATGTAACACACACACAATTCCCCAAATGGACTTGCCCTTGACACTGGATTATTTCCTCTACTTTCTCATTATCTCTGCTGACTGCCCCAGGAACTGTGTTGGGACCTGTCACGGATCTTTTAAGCTGCAGAATGAGCTGAGAGCTGGACCACAGGTTAATAACCGGGCAAAAACTACTACTGGGCAGCTCCCCACCAGGGAGCCATCCCTACCTAAACACACACACACACACACACACACACACACACACACACACACACACTGTGGTTTCTTGCTCAGCATGAATAACTAAACAATTAACCAGTGGCCAACTTTGGAAATTTCACTCATCCAAGAAAGGGAGAAGAATGTGTTGAAAGCTGGGAAATCCTCATAAAAAAAAAAAAAAAGGGAACTTTCACAAGGCTTCGCAAAACTCTCCCAAGGCTCCAGTTACTTCACACCACTCGCGCTGTGCCTGGCCTTGGTCCTGAGGCTGCTCGCTCACCCAGCGTCCTGCCTCGAAGGCGCCTCTCCCCGGGCATCCAGCTCCGCCTTCCTTGCCTCTGAGAGCGGTGGGAGAGCACGGGATAGGTGTCTGGGTGCTCGACTCCCACGGTCTCCCTGGCCTGCGCCCATATCATCTCAGGCTGGAGATCATCCGAGTGATGTACGTTTAAAAGAACTTTCAAAAGGATCAATCCACTTCCAGCTCAGAGTTGGGAAATCAGAATGTCCTGAAACTGTCTCAACATCAGAAAGACTCTCACACAGGGTCGGGCTGGGGCTACAGCTGTTAGACTATCCGATGCCAGCATCATGGGGAAGAGACCACCGCCTCACGCTGCCCACCCTCGACGATGGCAAGAGGGACACGGGTCTCAGCTGGAGGCCTCTGGGCCTTTCCTCTCTCGGGTAACGTGAGGAGGAGCCCAGAGTGACTCGCTGGGACGCGTCTTTGATCCAGAAGCACTGCCATGGTGCCATTCAATAGTTAACTGTCTTCAGTCTCAGCCTCTCGACATCCTGAATGAAATTAAAACAAAGTGCTGCCAAGTCATCTCTGACAGTCAGTAGACAGCCAGGGAAACAGGGAAATCACACATTTACTCACTTGTGACAACTCATACGCTGCCACATTCCCACGCCGTGGCAGATTTGTGTCATCCTGGGAATGCAGCCCGGGGGTGGGGAGTGCACGGTGACCGGCGTGTAGAGTGCTAGGAAGTCTTGGCAGGGGCAGCAGGTGGGGAGAAGAGGAAAGAAAATGAGTCAGAAACAGCACAGAGCCGCATGCCCCGATCCAATATAGGATGTCCGGTTAAATCTGAACCTCAGACAAACATCCATTATTTCTTGGTACAAGTGTGTCTACAATATTGGGGACATGTGACTTGTGAGACACCCCCCATACTAAAATATCTGTAATTTATCTGGAATGCAAATTTAATTGGGCATCCTGTAGCTTAATTTGCAGTTTCTGGCAAGAGAAAGTGAGATGCTGGCTAGAACTTAAGTATGAGTAAGAATCTGTCAGGTGGATGGGACACAGTGGGACAGGAGTAGGGCTGGATAGGAGGCAGACCTTCCCGAGAGAGTAGCAGTGCAGCCCAAAATGACAGATGGACACGGTGCCTTCAGGGACCAGAGGGAAGGAGGGTGGGCTCGGGGCAGTACCCAGGGACCACAAGAGTCTAAAGGGTCTACAAAATGTCTTCTTGTAAATATTTGTTTTAGCTGGTCAAGATCATGTGTGCCTGTAAGCCTAGTACTCCGGAGGCTGAAAGAGGAGGATGGCAGGTTCAAGACCAGCCTCGGAGACTTATCTAGACCCTCAGCAACTTAGCAAGACCCTTTTCAAAATATAAATAAATAAATAAATAAATAAATAAATAAATAAGACTAGAGGGGCGGGTGTGGTGGTGCACACCTGTAATCCCAGTACTTGGGAGGCTGAGACAGGAGGATTGCAGATTCCAGGCCAGGCTCAGCTACTTAGTGAGGCCCTCTGAAACTCAGTGAGACCCTGTCTTAAAAAATAAAAAATAGGGCTGGGGTATAGCTCAGAGGCAGAATGCCCCTGGATTCCATCACCAGAACTGAAAAAAATAAAATAAAATAAAAAGGCTGGGGGTGGAACTTCCGGGAAGATGGCGACCGAGAAAAGTGGGGCTTAAGAGCCCCACTAACAACCAATCTCCATTACCACAAAATCAGCGCCTTTCATAGCCAGAAAACACCATCACCAGAGAAACAAAAAAATCACCAGGCTCCAGAGAGAAAGCGGACTGAGAACAGAGCTCAGAGCCACAGAGGAGATACACCGGCCTCACACCCAAGGACGCGGCAGCAGTGCCATACTGCCGGCGGCAGCGGTGATTTCACCGGACGGCTACAGCAAGCCGAGGTGAGCCGCTGCGGAACAGCCAGGCGGGATTTCTCGGCGAAGGAACATCTAAAGCTCCCAGTGGCTGAGCTCAGCACACACTGCAGGGATTCAGAGTGGAAATCAAAACCAAGAAGAAATACACCAGCCTCACGGCCGAGGGCGTGGCAGCAGCGCCATATTGCCACCGGGGGCAGCAGCAGCAAATTCACCGAGTCCAGTACAGCTACATCTGCATACTCAAGAACAGTGAGTCAAATTGCGGGCCACAGAGGAGAAATCCCAGTACTGTACTCCCTGGGACGTGACACAGTAGGGGAGTGGCAGTGGCAGAGATATCACGCCATAAGAGAACGTGCAACCTGGCACCCCCCATAGTTTAAAGCAGCCTCTATCCACTCCCTGGGTCGGAGACTGTGATACAACCCAGTAAAGGAGTAGTGGGGTCTGAGATACTACTGACTCGAGATCCAGAGCACCTTAAGTGAAGTCATAGTGACCCAAGGGAAGAACCCAGAGAAGGCACAAACTTCCGAAATCATGGGAAAGAGGAATAATACTAGAGCAATAAACGCCCACAACCCCACAACATCAGGACCCGATAAAACAGAAAATCAGAGATTTCTAGAAGATCAAATCAGGAAAATAACTGTAGAAATAATAGAGGTGCTTCGAAAAGAACTCAGAGAGATCCAAAAAGAGATAAAGGATGCAATTAATGAAGTAAAGGCCTCAATTCAAAGCACAAACAACCTATTAGACCACATGGAGAACAGAATTTCGCTCTTAGAAGATGATCTAGATTAGTTTCTAATATAGAAAAAAAATATCCGACAGCAGAAATCTGATATTGAAGAAATATGGACCCATTTTAAGAGAGCTAACCTAAGAATAATTGGAATAGAGGAGGGAAAAGAAAGTGAAACCAAAGGGATCAACAATCCCTTCAAGGAAGTAATAGCAGAAAATTTTCCAAACATAGAGCAAGAGGTCGATACACAGGTCCAGGAAACTTATAGAACTCCCTTTAGACAGGATCGGAGAAGAGGATCCCCACGCCACATAATTGTCAAAATGACCAATGTGGAAGCCAAGCAGAGAATCTTAAAGGCAACAAAAACAAAGGGCCAAGTGACATTCAGAGGCAAACCAATTAGAATCACTCCAGACTTCCCAAACCAAGTCATGAGAGCCTGAAGGGCTTGGAGTAACATATTCCAAACTCTGAAAGAAAACAACTTCCAGCCAAAAATTTCCTACCCAGCAAAACTTTCTATCAAATTAGATGGAGAAATAAGAAGCTTCCATGACAAACAGAAACTGAAGGAATTTATGTCTTCAAAACCAGCACTAGAGAAAATACTCAAAGAGATTAACTACAAAGAAGAAATAGGTAACACACACCAGAACCAGAGAAACAAGATTTTCCATCCAACAGACAACTAAGATTGGTTATCTGTGGAGATTCATTACTTATGTTAGTCTTTTACCTATCTCTAAATTGTATTGTTTGCCTTTATTGTTAATTTTTAGGATGTCTAGTTGGAATATTAATATACCTTCAGATAAAGCATTTGGAAATATTTTATCCCATTCTATTAGTAACTTTTAACTCTGTTTACATTGTCTTTGGATATACAATATTTTTTTTTTTTTTAGGGAGTTTGTATATTCTTCTGTTGCCTGTGCCATTGAAATCATATCCAAGAAATCACTGCCAATTTCAATGTTGTGAGGTTTTATGACCCAGATTTTCTCCTAAAAGTTTATAGTCTTAAGATTTATATTTAGGTCTTTTATCTATTTTGAGTTAATATTTGTATATGGGATTAGGTAAGGGTCCAATTTTATTCTTTTCCATGTAATTTTTATTTTTCAACAATATTTAGTTAAAAGATTATTATTTCCACCACCAAATGTTCGTGGAAACCTTGTCAAAAATAACAATATAGGGAAGAGTTTAGCTCTAGGCTTTTATTTAACTCCAATGGTTTATATATCTGCCTTTAGAACAGTACTACACTGTTTCAATTATTGTAGCTTTATATGGTTTGAAATCAGAAAATATATATCTTCTAGCTTTGTTCTTTTTCAAGATCGTTGTGGGTATCTAGAATCCATATTCCATATTAGGATAGATTTTTTTTTTCTGAAAAATAAATATATAAATATATGATAGTTTCACCAAAAAAAATAGAAAAAAATATTCTCTGGTAAGAAAGAAAGTAAAAAGAAATATTGAAATGTTATCTTTAAGTCATCAAAAGCTTGGTATCAGACAAATGAAACTGTTATGTGAGATTATCATTTTTAAGTTTGGATAAATTGCTATAATACTAGATGTCAACCACTAAGCCAAGCATGGGAGGGAGGGATGGGGAGAGAATGGGGTGGGGATCGGGTGGGGGCTGACTGGGCGATGTGTACATGTATGTCTACAAAAGTTTGTATCCCACTATGATGTATGAATACAGTGCACCAATAAAAAATTTAAAAAAATAAAAATAAAAAAATAAAAATAAATTTAAAAAAAAGGCTGGGGGTGTAGCTCAGAAGTAGAATACCATGGATGTAATACCATTACCAGAAATTTTTTGTTTACATTTATTTATTTATTTATTTATTTATTTATTTATTTATTGTGGTACTGGGAGTGGAACCCAGGGGCTTTTCTACCTCCGGGCTATACTCCCTGACCTATTTTATACTTTATTTGGAAACAGGGTCTCACTAAGTTGCTGAGAGCTTCACTAAGTAGCTGAGACTGGCTTTGAACCTGTGCGATCCTCCTGTGTCAGCCTCCCAAGCGCAGGGATTACAAGCGTGCTCCACCACGCCCGGCCTAGATTTGTTTTGTTTTGTTTTATTATTTTATTTTATTTCATTTCATTTTTTGCAGAGAGCTGGGTTGAACCCAGGGGCATTCTACCTCCAATCTACACCTCCTGCCCTGTTTTTTTATTATTTATTTTGAAACAGGGTCTCACTAAGTTGCAGAGGGCCTCGCTAAGTAGCTGAGGCTGGTCGCAAACCGGATCCTCCGGTCTCAGCCTCCCGAATGCTGGGATTACAAGCCTGCGCCGCCACACCCAGCACTTATTTTATTTCTAATAGACATTTTCAATCTGATGGTTCAATACATCTACACATTGTCTAATGATCAAGTCAGGATAACTAGCATATCTATCACCTCAAATACTTTGTTTGCAATAAAACCTTCAAAATCCTTTCTTCTAACTATTGTTAACTGTAGTCAACCTGTGGTGTAAAAGAACTTCAGCACTTATTCCTCTTATCTAACTCTAATTTTGTAGACATTTAATACTTAAAAATTGGAAAAATATAGCAATAATAACACACAATAATGAATCCAGCCTGCATTATATTCACTTGTAAAGGTCCACAAAGAACCGGGCATGATGGCGCACGCTTGTAATCCCCGCGCTTGGGAGGCTGAGACAGGAGGATCGCGCAGATTCGAAGCCAGCCTCAGCTACTTAGTGAGGCTCTCAGCAACTTAGTGAGACCCTGTTTCCAAATAAAATATATAAAAGGTCTGGGAGTGTGGCTCAGAGGTAGACAGCCCCTGAGGTCCATCTCCAGTACCACAAAAAAAAAAAAAGAAAAAAAGAAAAAAAGAAAGGTCCACAGAGGCAAAAGTACCCAGAGGCCGCCAAAGTCACATGCAGCCCTCTCCATAGCTAACTTTCCACATCCTTCCCTTCCTTTCCCTCTCGTTCTCCCTTTCTCAATCATTACAATCAACCTCATCCTAAAAGAAACCCTACTTCACACCCTTCAATTGAAACTGTCTTCTCAAGACGTCTGCATTTATTTCCTACTTAAGGAAGCATGAGCCTAAGGTCAAGCGGGTAATGTTCCAGAACTCACTCAACAGGAGTCCAGAGCCCTGAGCAGAGTAACCACCAAGGCGGCGGTGACGGCGGGGACCGGCCGGCCACACAGAAGATGACTGACAGCGAGTGAGGCCGAGAGACTTGAACCTCCGAGAAACTGAGGAGCGCAGAGTTGTGCAATGACAAGGACGAGGCGTCCACTGTGCAGAATAGATGCTCTTGACTTGGGAAATTCCTCAAAGGCGTATATGCAGGGGGGTTGAACCCACTCCCTGCTCTGGGCCTCGACTTACTCATTCAGTTAACTACTGAGTCTCTATCTCCTTCCGGGGAATGATATGAAGATATGAAGACACCTCTCTAGGGGAGCTGCCAGATTAGAGGGACAGGAATGGAGTTTGAAACCGAGTTGAGGAAGCGGTGAAGACAGGACAGCACAGGGTGTACCTGGGGGGGGGGGTGGTAAAGCCAGCTGAGGCCAGGGGGTGTGCAGGCTCTTGAGTGACCTCCTGGCGGCGGCTGCCTCAACAGCCCGCCTTGAAGGGAGGCGTAGAAACCACCCAGTGGCAGGAAGAGGCCGCTCCAGCCAGAAGGACCTGGAGCTCAGCTGGAAGACTAGAAACACCCTGGGGTGCTGTAGGCTTGGAAAAAAAGAAAATACAAACATGAAATGCCCTCACCCTAACCCAGGCAGGAAGGAGAGAGAGGAGGGATGCTTCCTGCCTCCTGGGGACAAAAGCGGCCCCTTTGCTCTTCTCACCTGCCCCGGCCTCTCAGGCCCTCCCTTCCCCAGTCACTTTCTGGACCTTGCCTGCATTGCTTTCATTCTACCCGTGTCCCCCCACCCTCCTAGGAACATGCACTTTGGCAGGGCACTCAGTAGGATTTCCCAAACTGCCCAGTTGGACCTAGGAGCATCCATAAGGCGGGGCTTCCTTGATTCTAAAATTTGGGCAAGTGATGCACACAGGGCTCCCATCTTAGGGTGTGACAACACATATTAGCACATTGAACAAGGATCTGAGGAGGCCAACATCATCTTACTTGACCACGGAGCATCTGTTGGCTTCTCATAGAAGTATCATGCTAGCCACAATATGGGAAATGCTCTTCTAGAACCAAAGGAATGACTCTCTAGTGGAAGAATTACATGTATTTCTGGGCAGGTTTTTGTTCCCAGACCATCATCTGTGTAAGGGGACCCTGGACCTGAAGACCCTGAAAAGTGCCTGGTATCATTGGGACTGGGCCAGTGAGCAGCAGACTTGAATAGATTCTTCTTTCTCCCTGAGTTTGAGCTGACTTAACCAATCTGTCTCCCCTGGCCTCACTGTCTGCCTACCTTCTACCCCAGCCCCGCCAGGCTGCTCCTGTTCTACTTCCCAAAGAGATCCCCTCCACTTCTGGGCACGTGGTGACATTGTACTTAGGGGTTCCCTTGTGGCTTGCAATGCCAATGACTGACCAAAGAGCATGAACAGAAGTGACAGGTGCCTCTTCGGAGTCAGGCATTTCATTGCCATTATGAGACCTTTCTGAGTTTATTTCCCTCTGAGATAGCAGCTAGCAACATTCAAAACTGTTCTGTCAACTTTAAGTGACTCTGATGAATTGAGCCGCTCTGCCAACCCACAGTAGACTTGGCGAGGTGAATCAGAAATAAATTTTGTTATCTTGAGCCAGTGGGACTTAGAGACCATTTGTTACTGCAGCATAGCTTAGAGGCTGTTTGTTACAGCAGCATATCCTAGCCTATTCTGACAGATGCACACTGTTATGATGATGAAGCACATTGTGGGCCATGAAGACCAGCAGAGCAGTCCAGTAGAGATGGGAAGGATAGCAAGCAGGGGGCTGTGAGGGATGGGATGGTAGAGTGGTAGGAAACAAAGTCAAAAGGTAGCCAAGGTCCAACCATGCAGAACTCTCTAGGTCATGGTAGAGATTTGGGGTTCCATTCAGAATAAGACAGGAGGCCATCTGAAGGTTTTGGGAAAAGGAGTGACAGGATGTGGGTGTATTTTAAGGATTATTCTAGCTGCTTTATTGAGGATAGACCATACAGGGGCAAAATAGAATCAGGGAGACCAGCCATGAGCGCACTGAGAATCTGTGCATGTGGGAGGGTGACTAGGACAAGGGTGGTGTTCAGGACTTGCTCAAGGCCTGGGTGTGAGGAGAGGGAGAGAGAACTGCTACCACATGATCAGAACAGCCCAAGTCTGAAGCCAGAGCGGTGACATCTCTCCCAAGGCCAAGGGACACCTGCCTCGTGCGGGCCAGAGCTGGAGTCTCATCCAAGACCTTTTCTCTTGGAAAAGTGAGAAGATAGATGTTTCCCTCCCAACATCCTAACTTAGGGGAAGGCACGAGCCAGGCAGGGAGGGAGCCTGCCAGGCCCGGGCTCTGGAATGCCATTAAAAGTGTATGTGCCAGGCGGTTGGCTCCTGTTCTGGGATGAATCTGCCACTGCTCCCTCTGACAATGTTTAGCATGAAATAAAAAGTATGGCTTTCAAATGATACACGAGGAAGATTCTTGAGCAAATATGGCCAAAGACTCTTGCAGAATGTTCTCAGGGGCTGGGACTCCAACCACCTCCAACTTCACTTTCTATCTGGTCCTCTCCAGCCCCACGACAAGGTTCAGCTCGACAGTTTATTGGCCCCCAAACAGGACTCCCCGATCCTGCTCCTTGGTCAAATTACTCAGACTGCAGGTCAGAGTCCCCAGTGATTTATTTCAAACAAATCTTTCCTCTAGTTGGTTTGTTGTTGTTTTGTCTTTCAACTCTTGCTGTGTGTGTACGGGGGAGGTGTAGTTGAAATTGAAACCAGGGGCATTCTGCCTCTGAGCTATATCCCCAGCT